>NW_022196891.1:39821806-39837495 GCF_008632895.1 Mastomys coucha | reverse complement strand
AAAAAAAAAAAAAAAAAAAAAAAAAAACCACACATCCTTTACTCTCCATAGGAATAAAGAAAATGAGTTCCCCAAGGTATCTATAAATAAAAATTGTTCTAAAAAAAGTATCTTTTAATATAAGAGCTCTCCCAGAGTAGACCAATTATAATACGACAGGAATCAATAACTGTGAAAGGTAACGTAAAATTTTTTTTATTGGATATTTTATTTCTTTCTATTTCAAATGTTATCCCCTATCCTGGTTTCCCCTCTACAAACTCCCTATCCCATCATCTATTCCCCTGCTTCTATGAGAGTGCTCCTCACACACACACACCCTAGTCCCCTCTCACCGCCCTAGCATTCCCCTACTCTTCGGTTGCTGGTTTAATTCCTGGGAGCCCTGGGAGTTCTGATTGGTTGGTATGATTATTCTTTCTATGGGGTTTTATACCCCATTCAGCTCCTTCAGTCCTTCTCCTAACTCCTCCATTGGATTCCATGTGCTCAATTCAATGGTTCGCAGCAAGCAAACACATCTGTATTGGTTAGGCTTTGGCAGGGCCTCTCAGGAGACAGCTGTATCAGGCTCCTATCAGCAAGCATTTCTTGGCATCAGCAACAGTGTTTGGGTTTGGTGTCTGCAGATAGGATGGATCCCCAGATGGGGCACTCTCTGGATGGCCTTTCCTTCAGTCTCTGCTCTACTCTTTGTCTCTGTATTTCCTTTAGATAGGAGCAATTTTGGTTTAAAATTTTGGAGATGGGTGGGTGGCCTCATCCCTAAACGGGGGTCAGGGAGTCTTGCCTGACCTCTGGATATGTTCTCTACAGGTTCTCCTTCCCCTTTGTTGAATATTTCAGCTAATGTCATCTCTGTTGCATCCTGGGAGCCTCTTGCTTTCCTGGAATCTGAGACTTTCTGATGAATTTCGCCATCATCTCATTGCTACACACCTCTGATCAATTTCCTGACTCTGTCTGTGTCTACCCATCTTCTCCCATACCTGCTTCTGCCCCCTTTTTCCCTCCTTCTCTTCTTTTCTTCCCAAGTCCCTCCTGCCTGCTATCTCCCATGATTGTTTTGTTTCCACTTCTAAGTAGGACTGAAGCATCCACACTTTGGTCTTCCTTCTTCTAATAGACAGAAGCTGGAAAGAACCTAGATGCCCACAGCAGAGGAATGGATACAAAATGGAGTGCTACTCAGCTGTTAAAACAATTATTGCATGACATTCACAGGCAAATGGATGGATCTAGAAAACATCATCTTGAGTGAGGCAACCCAGTCACAAAAGAACACATATGGTATGTACTCACTGATAAGTGGGTATTAGGCAAAAAGCTTGGAATACCCTTGATACAACTCACAGACAATATGAAGCTCAAGAAAAAGGTACTTTTCAAAAGTATTACTCATTTTTTTTCCTTGAGACAAGGTTTGCTTATGTAATTTATTCTGAAAAGAAACATCTGCTCTTCCTGCCTTAGCCTCTGAAGAACTAAGTCTACAGGACTTTATCAACAAGGCCACCTGTCCTATATAAATTTAAATACTTTTGTTTGTTTGTTTTTTCAAGATGTGTTTTTTCTTTGTAGCCCTGGTTGTCCTGGAACTCACTCTGTAGCCAGGCTGGCCTTGAACTCAGAAATCTGTCTGTCTCTGCCTCCCAAGTGCTGGGATTAAAGGTGTGTGCTACCACTGCCTGGCTTAGATACATTTTGTTGGTATACTTTCTTAAAAAACAAAAAACAAAAACACTAGATGACAAAACTACAGCCATTCAGAATGTTCATTTTCTATTTAAATAATTTAGTCCTGATTTCTGGTGTTTGGGTTTCATTCAAGTTGAGAGTGATAAGATTGTCTGCATTTATGATGTTTGCTTTTCTGTGTCTAGGTTATATAGGCTTCTACTTTGAATTTCTATATTTTTGTTTGTTTGAAAGCTATTCTTTTAACTCTCATTTAACATATTGAACTGAATTATGGAGAGAGGTAATCTATATTTGAGAAAAGATAATAGAATTGAACTCACAGCTGAAATTTAATTTTCTTCCAATCTTTTTCCAAACAAAGCAGTACAACTTCTAGGTAATTCTACAAGTAGGAACTTAACCATGTGATTGTGTCTCACTAAGATATGTTGTCACTTTAAGAATTAAATTTTTACAGGATTGCTTATAATTTACTATAAAAACAGACAAAAATGAAGATAATGACACAGAGACCTTTTCCATTTATTTGGTAGTCATCTTGCTTCCCATGAATCTTTAATCCTTACTACCATTGTATACTTCTAATTTATAGTTTTGTTTAAACTATGTGGGACATTTTTATTGTAAGTCCTGATGACTTTGGCTAAGTGTGTACTATTCTTTGCAAATGATGGTTCATTGATTTTCATATTGAAATGGATTCACCTAATAATCAGTGCTATAAAAGTAGTTACGTCTATGGACAGGGATTGCTTCTGGGCGTATGTTGAAGGAGTTTAATTAATACAAAATGATTGAAGGCCATGGTACTGAATTAGTTTTTAAACTACAATAATTTCTTTCTTAAAAATATAACTTCTGAAACAGATGGAATAAGCAGCACCTGTAGTTATAATAATTTCTTCACTTTGGGGCCTTTGTCAGGAATGGTGGCATGAGTTCAAGACCAGCTTAGAATATATAGTACATTTCAGGCAATACTAGAAGGGACGATAAGCCACTGCCCCAAAATTTGTTTATAAAAAGTTATTTCGGTAAATGTTGAAGGAACATCGGTTTGTTTGCAATTCTCAAAGAAAATATGTTCCCTGTTCTTTGGTTAATTATGTGGGAGCAGCTCCCATTTTGACGATAGGTGTGCTAGAGACAGGTATATACTCTTAGTCCAGATCTCTTGCATTTATTTCATAAACATCTGTTTATCTCCTATATCTTGTATCCATTTGTTATGTAGCAGGCTCTACCCCTGTTGTGTCCTTCCTCATCTCAAACACACATTCTTTGAAAGTATTTTTGGAAGAGTTTAAGAATGATGATTAATTAAACAAGGTTACTTTTATAGTTCTGTATTTATTCTCTGTAGTTTAGTTCAGAAAAAAAAATTATCCTTATACTGGTGAAAACAGACAAATTCACATCCATACACACAGGTGCAGACATGGACATACGTTTCATAGTCTCAATTCTGGCATGTGCTAAAATGGTACATTAAGATGCATAACTGAAAATTTTTTTACGTCTAATAGTCTTTTTGTATATTATAGACCATTTATGTTTCCTTCTGTTGGTTTCAAACATGCAGTTTAATTGCATATTCTCAAATGTATTTAAAAACAACAAAAATCCTGAGTAGAAGTAGCAAATATGATAAGGAAGTACATTCTTTAACCTGGGATAGAGCCACTGGTCTCTGTGTTACCATACTTTAATGATTACATATTGCTTTCTATATGGCTGCCTTTAACTAGTAATAATAGATAGCAGAAACAATGAACAAAATCTTCCATTATGAATGTCAATAATAAATTATAACTGGTTTAAAGGACTGGCAAGGTTTAAGACAAGCAATAGAAGAAATATATATATATATATATATATATATACATATATATATATATATATATATATATATATAATGAAGTATATATATATACTCTGTAAAAGCTGTCCGATGCTCAAAAGAAATATCATTTTCTACCTTTTAAAATGAAGACTACATGCCCCCATATTCAGCATAGCTTAATTTATTCACCTGATAACCTGGATCAAAGTTCTTTTAATTTACATGTATAACCATTTATACTCCTTCACCCCATATTAAGCACATATGTAGAAGACGTAGGTTTAGTTGCAGGAAAAGTTGGTACAAGCACCAGATGTTGGTATTATATAGTTCTAAAGTTAATAACTTCTATATATTAGAAAAGTAAACTACTGTTGCATTTAGGCACTCATTATATCATTGCTTTGTAGAAGAAAATTGATAGGAGTTTTCTTTGGAGAATCTAAGTACCTCCAGGATACGGGTTTTCAGCAGTCCCCCTCATTGGAGTGACCTAGCAGGTTCACTCCATTGTAAAAACATTACATTGTATAGTTCAACTTTCTGGTATGGTTTTCTTCTGGGCCTTAATTGTTTCGCTAATGCATCTGTAAAAGAAGACAGCCACACATTTCCACACATGTGAGAGAAGCTTTAGCAGGAAAAACTGAGATCAGAACAAAAGGGAAAATGTTCAAGGTACAAAAATACATGTTCTATGCTCCCTGTTCCTTGACAGGAACCTTGATAGGAAATCCTGGATACGCTTTGTGCTTTTCTACTGCACCGATGCTTGTATACGTCTGGCACAAATTTATATTTAGACAGATTATTGTGAATGTGATAGTAAACAGCCATTACCAGAGGCTTTATCAGGTCAAAACCACTAATTTATAATTTCTAGTCTTTTTCAAATGCTTTATGAAATTTTATGTAGTGATAGAAATACTATCTTCTTCAAGAGTGGCCTAATGTGTTACTATATCTGTTCCTTTTTGTATTTTCTTTGTGTGTTCTGTTTGTTTGTATGTGTTTAGACAGTTTCTCTGTGTTGACAGCCTGTTAACTCTCCTGGAACTCATTTTGTTGACCAGGCCAAGCTCAGACTGACATAGTTGTACCTACCTCAGCCTCCAGAGTGCTGTGATTAAGGGCATGCACCATTAATTGCCTGCTTACTTTAGTCTTTTCTGTTGGATTTATATATACATGTTTGAATGTTAGAATAAATGGTTAATAAAATGATTAGATAGAATAGGCTTTAACAACTTCATTGTTTTCTTAGCTCCATACATATGCCCATACTTTATTTTAACTTGGTTTATTAGATTACTGTACATCTATGATATTAAAATTAACTCTGCTTTTTACAACTAGAAGAACTATCCAGAATGGCGCACTATTCTAGATATTGTCAAATAATACTAATTTATAATTCTTCAGATTTTAGATACAGGAAATTTGTATTTCTAAACCTAAGATTCTATATATTCTGGGAATCGACACGATGTAAGTGATAAAAATCAGTACTTTCCCTCATATTCTTCTTGCAATTGTGATATCTGAAAGAGCCTTGTGTAAAGTTTCCTTTGAGATATTACCATCTGAAATATTAATTTATGCTACAGGCTTGATCTTTTCTTTGAAATGTTTCCATAATATTTAATATACTGATGCAAGCTGCTTACTCACTTTTTCCATCTCCCATCCGTGAGCACAGCAGCTGTTTCTGGTGTGTAAAAATCACAACACAGCAGTTTAGAACAGCAGAGGAAGTCTACCATAGTAAAATAAAACCACATGGGGGAATTTAGGTAGCTGAGAAACCCTGAGCTTTGCAATAGCAGCATCCACATTCCTGAGTGACCCCTAACGTAAGGCAAACAACTTCGGTTAAGTGTCTACTCGGCTCTCTTTAAAACGTGTTCATTCAGTGTGTCATTCCATCATATGAAGCTTAAAACATCATTCACAGTGGACATTTTTATGGACACAATGAATTGCCACAGAAGTCAAAAGCAAGAAATGACGGCTTGCTGTTCTGTTTCTCAGTCCCTGAAGTAGTTCTTCCTATGAAAGTAGAACTTGGTGGTTGAGTCATATTTACTGTCAGCTAAATAGACTATTTTAGAATATTTACACCATTCTCTTTTAAGTGTGTGAATGTTTTGTACAGCTTCTCAGTGGGAATAATTAACATAATGTACATAGCCCTTCGAGCACAAACGTTAGGATTCAAAATATCATAGTACAGTGGCAATTTCTTCCTATGTGGCACATGATAGAAATTAGACATGTAGGTTTTCCTTTTTGAAGAGAAAATATCTGACAAATTTAAAAAAATAAGAAAACTCTCATTATAATGAAATTGGCCCCTATTGCCTTTTTTAAAGTGAGTGAATTTCTCATAGAGCCAATGACATAGCCTTTGCCTGGTTCTCCTTTATTAGCTGAATCTAGATTACAATTCACAAGAGGAGGGTTCACTGACATTTATTCTCAGTACAGTGCACACATTCTAATCAGAGTCCATTTCATTAATTGACCCAATATTCAAGAAATAAAAAACAAGCTATCTGGGAAAATAACATATTGAGTCTTAAAAGTATTAGGGGGAGGGAGGAGGGAACAAGAGTTTGTTTTAGTTTTTATTTTATTTATTTATTTATTTATTTTTATTTTTTGGAGGGGAACCTGGGAAAGGAGATATTGTAAATAAAGAAAACATCTAGTAAAAAAAAAAGTATTAATATATTTAGTCCAACTGAAATAACAGTGTTGAAGAGTTCTGTTTCTGTGATCCAGATTTTCTGTAAAATAAAGACACAAAAAAGCAGTATCTAATCATACAATTTTAGAAAAACTTAAGATTCTGTAGTGGTATAATCAGTTTTTTAAAAAATTTGATTTAAAATACCTATGCATTCTGCATTATTATTTTCTTATCATGTGAGAATTTTAAATTTGGTGTTGGGGTGTCTGATATCATATATATATTTCAAAATCTATTTATCAGAAGTTTTACATTTAACACTGAATCTATCTTTAATTGGCTATCAGTAGTATTAACAAATATTTTATGTTTATTCACCCACATACTTAAAATTACATGATGTAGTAAATAATTGTTTGTAAGTTTGATTACCTTTCTGCTAGATGACTGAAGCTCATGGTAGGCAGGCTTGTTATGTATCATAAGGTAGGTATTTTCTTATGCAAGGTTAAGGAGACTACAGAGGACATTTAATCTCTTAGACAATAAAATTAAATGGTTAAAAATACAAGAATATATTTGGGATTTTCTGCTTTTCATTATTTTGCCATTAGATAAACTGAGAATGCACCGCATGTTCCAAAGGCTAATTTTGTTCCAATAAATATATTGAATGTGGAACTAAAAAGACCAGAGGATGTCAACACTTGATTGCACCAGTGGGGAACAGATCCCCACTGAGCCTTTATAAAAGAACAACTGTTTAAGAAGAATGGAAAGTAGAACAGACACAAAGTTAAAAGACAAATGTGCCAATTCCTGCTTTTAATGGTAGGCAAGGGTGTAGCAAACCATTAACTTTAGTGCTGTGGAATTGCTGAAAGGAAGGTCTAAAAATAAAATGTGTGGTTATCTAGAGACTGGGATGCTAGATGATTCAGAGGGACTATTTACAATCAGAGAGTTCTCAGAGTGTTAGAAGTCACAGTCAATCAAAAGAAATTCAGAATTGGTAATTGAGGACTCCAGAGGTATCAACAGCCAGTGAAGATAAGGATTAGTTCTTCAGTGTGTTAAGTATGTGAGCTATTTCTAGTATTCTGTTGGATCCAAAAGGGGAATTATGACAATATATTATTAGCAGTTGCTAAAAATGAAGTTACCAGTACTAATGAGGATTTGGCAGTCAAACATTATGGGAAAACATACCATGGAATTCCATGTTTCATATAGATAAAGAACCAATGTCTGGTAATGCTTGGAATGAATAATGTAGAGAGAATAACTCTGCTATGTCATTCATATCACCCATGCTGTCTTTAAAATCTATATCTCTTTCTTGTAAAATTTAAAATACAAGGAATTTTGTTCTTTTGAAGCTGAGACATCCAGTTTTAATCTTGTGGTTGTGATCAAACTTTCTACTTATCTGGTATGCTCTTAGTAGTTTTACTTTTTCACAAAATGGGAAAAGAGATCTGACTTTTCTTTAATAAAAATTAAATTTGAATCTGTTATTCATAAAGTATAGGAAAATTATATCTAGGTTCAGTTAGCTGGAGATGGAGATAATTCTAATCAATCTTCCTTAAATTCTTCTTCATGTAACAGGAAGCTGAGTTGCTGTCAAAGTATGAAAAAGAGTTTTGTTCTTTTCCAAGGTATTCTTTTAGAGTTAGGTATTGGAAGGAAGCCAGCTATAGAGAAATTGTTCATACACACTCAAAACGGTCAAGGTGGGTGCAGATGAAACTGAAACTTGTAGCCTATCATTGTGGAGAGTGGTAGCGCGGGAGAGGCATTCGCCTTGACAAGATGGTGTCTACATCTGCTCTCGACTCCTGGTAAACAACTGTTTGCGCATGTGCGTAGAGTGAAAGACGCCAAGTCACGACCCATCCCCAGGCGTCACGTGGTGTGATGAGCAAACAGCCAATCATGGGCGGACACGCTGCGCTGTGGTGTATATAAGCAGTGCCGATTATTGGCTCGGCCCTTTTTTCCTCTGGATGAGGCAATAAACGCTTGCTGCAGAAGGATCCTAGTGTCTGCGTGTCTTCTTGCTGGCGAGATGACTGTGCAGGCAACATATCATATAGGTGAATTAAAGCTATACAGAGTTTCCTTTATGAAGCCATTTAAACTGAAATAATATAACACCAAGAAGAGCCTCATGTGTGAAGCTTGGTGGGATGAACATATTGTGGACTGAGATTACTTGAGTTCATATTCTACCTCTGTCTTATAATATTTGGTGACATTGAGCAACATATTTAAGGTGATACCTGCTTTCTCATTTATAAAATAAGAACTGTGAGATTTCCAAGGGTTTAAGAAGTTTGTGTTGCCGGAGCAATCAGTCCCACTATGCATACTCCTTGGTTGGTGGTTGAGTCCCTGGGAGCTCTGAGGATACTAGTTAGTTCATATTGCTGTTTGTCCTATGGGGCTGCAAACCCTTCAGCTCCTTCGGTCTTTTCTCTAACTCCTTCATTGGGAGCTCTGTACTCAGTTCAATGGATGGCTGTGAGCCTCCACTGTATTATCCAGGTACTGTCAGGAGAGGCCCTTGGCCCTGGGAAGGTTCTGTGCCCCAGTGTAGGGAAATACTAGGGCCAGTAAGCAGGAGAGGGTGGGGTAGCGAGCAGGGGTAGGAGGGAGGGAACAGGGGTTTGTTCTTGTTTTTTTGGGGGAGGGGAAACTGGGAAAAGAGAAATCATATGACATGTAAATAAAGAAAATATCTAATAAAAATAGTAAAAAAAAAAAGAAGTTTGTGTTGGGGGCTATAAGAATCATTGCAAAACTAACATGTGCTAGATAAGGTTTGTTGGTATTTTTAATAAAAGTTGTAAATTAAATATTCTAGAAGAATGCCTATAACTCATAGACTTAAAAAGATGCTGTTTAGGCACATTTGGAAAAAAGTATCTGTTTTAATATTAATAGGTCACTGAAATAATATTTATTTTATTAAAATAATATTAATAAATTAGTAAAACATATTTAATACTATAAAATGATGTGATTGTGATTAACTAAATTTAACATTACCATAAGGCTTAGCTGATGAAGCAACTGGAGAACAAAACAGGTTTATCAATTGCATGATTGAATGTTACCCAGTTTGTTTTACTGTGTCCCTGGACAATCAGATCCCTGAGTGAGAACTCGGTGATCCTGTTGTCTTTTTTTCTGTCTTCCAGGTTCAAAGATTGTATAAATAAATACCAGGAATCCAAACTAGAGAACATTCCTAAAGATTATCAATGGCTTAGGGCATGTAATATAATTTTACTAAAAAACATACATGAGAAGACTTTGGGAATAATTTTCAGAAATTCTTGAAACTTAAATGGAGTTACATGAACAGTGAGAAAGATACATTGGTCAAGACACAGTTGTAGTTCAGCCATAAGAGTTTTTATTCTGTAAATAGTTGAATTTCTCAGAACTATATCTTTTACATTTATATGATGTTTAATGCTAATATGACTCAACTTCTGTCTTGCTGAGATATTCTTATGCATCATACAAATGTGCTCACATGGGCATGTTAGGTTGATAATGTTTCATTCAAAGACAGTCTTTTCTGCTTTTTCTCATGACAAATTCATTATTTCTAAAATGGGTCAACTTCAAATAACTTTAAATATCTTCTGCTTTCTTCTGCTTTTGATATTGAATAACTGCTGACAAACAATTTTATAAATAGACTTTGAATATGGAAATCTATTGCTTTGTAGTAGATGATCATGAAATTTTAATGTTTTTAGACATTTCCTTGAAGAATTATGAATAGTTATAATATTGTAATTAAATTGATTCAGTATGCTACATACTTAGCATTGTTAAAAATTTATATCTTGTTCAGTTAATTATTTTGCGATTTTATGTGTGTAGTTCAATTTTAATTACATAAAAACAGATCATCATTTTTATAATTGTAATATATGACTTGATATTTTTGAATATGTAGCAAAATAAGAAAAAGAACTGATTGAAAAACCTTTAATGAAAAATTATGCCTGTTTTTAATATTCTCTGGCTTGTGTAGGGGTAATTACACTATTACAATTTTAATTTCTAGCAATATTGCCTAGATAAAATAAAGGAACCATCTACTGTCAATCTCTCTTTATGTACTCAATATAACTTGCCTTTTTTTCTTAGATATTTTCTTTATTTACATGACAAGTGATATCTCTTTTACTTTTTATTTCTGGTAATCTATATTTACTTATAAATACTTTTTCTCATTTGATGCCTACCCATCTTATGATGATGCTGTGCATATTATAAATGCATACACAGAAAATCTACAATGAAAGTTTTACTGTACATATGAAAATAAGTTATAAATTAATGTGTATTAATTAAACTTTACATAAAGTTTTACATAAAGGATTATATATTATTTGCCATACAGTATCTCTTGTTTTTATATAGATAATTCTTAATCTAAAATTCTTGATATCTCTATCAATAATGGCTAACATAGTTTCTCTTGTCCATGGAATTTTGAGGCTTGCTATTTATTCTAGGCAAAGGAAATTGATCTTGAAAATTTAAATTGGCATACAGATTTCTCACTGAAGAAACTTACTTTTTCATTGTTATTTTGATTGTCAGGTTTTTGTGATGGTAGGAGATTATTTATTTCCTGTTTTCATGGGTATAGCATTAAGAAATGGGGGGTGGGGCAAGTAGCCATTATGAATCATCCAAATTGAATGATTTTAGTGAATTAAAGAAGTGAAAGAACATCTAAAGTTTTTTCTTTTACTAGAAGACTTATGTTTCAGAAGAAATAATATGATTATCTTTTAGTAGCCAATAGTATGCCAATTTAAATAACTTGACAAAATATATAGAATTCTTTGCCTCTGTCCTGTTTCTCCATATGTTGTTAATACTCGTTATTGTAAGTGTAGAAATCTCTCATGTAGTGTTGCTTGTGTGATGAGTATTTATGATGCCTTATTATTTCAGTTTCTACAGATGAAATTGAACATGAAAATAAGTGGTATTGGGGCTTATGAGATTGCTAAAAGTACTTTCTCTGCAAGCATGGGAATCTGAGTTCAAATTCTCAGCATCACATAAAAAGAGGGACCTGACCAACATCCCTGTAATCATAGGGAGGTGGTATAGTGATAGATGGTTCCAGAGAGCTTTCTATATATCTGTTCTAGAGAAAGGGTGGGTTTCCAGCTTAATGAGTTACCAAGAGAGTCCATAAAGCAATAAGGCCTACTCTTAAAACCTGCACACCATAACTCTTATGTATTCACTATGGACTAAAACACATAAACACACACACACACACACACACACACACACACACACGAGTCTCGTCCCCTTCCTGCTCCCCATCCTTCTCCCCTCCCCATCTCCTTTCCCCTCCCTTTCCTCCTTACCATCTTCCCCCCTACTCTCTCTCCCTAGTGCCCCACACAAACAATAAGCAATATTAAAGTATAATCATCAAGGAGATTCTAAAATTTTAGTCATTAGTATTAAACATTAGAAAAAGATGATGTGGTTAAAGAGAATGTTCTTGAATTAGGCAGGCCCCACCTCATGCTGTGCGAACAAAAAGACCATGATATGGGTTATAAATTTCATGACCGCAATGGGAATTTAATTGATTCAAGTTATTTAGAACTCTAAAAGGAAGAAATCTGAAGAACATATAAAAAGAAGGATTTTTACTCTATTAATTTAGTTAATTAGTTTGCTTTGAAAAGACATCTAGAAAATAAATGCAGGAAAGATATGAGTGAGCCAGAGGTGTACTAGAGAAGGCTATGCTGCTTAGTGATGGATTTCTAGTGTTGCAAAGATACAGAATTAAAGTGGGTGAGGAAAATAAAGTTAAATCAAAGAAGTTCTGTTTTCAACCTATCCTAGTGTATCATAGTAGTAGATCTCTATGGTGTCTATTGTTCTGATGACATTCACAAAAAATTACAATTGAGATGGGTTGCTAGAGCTCAAGAGAGAAAAAAAATGTCTAGTGATAATATATTCTTGGGACCAAGAGCAACCCTGAACAACAGGTTAGTAGAAGGTTATTTGTATGCTTATCGAAGAAATGTGTTATAGACTTCTAGTAATTTTCATTTATGTAATTCATAGGGATGCATAAGAAACTCTGACAATGATTTAGAGATGATAGGCACTCCCTTTTATCATAGCTTTGCAAATCGCCCCCACATGCTACATGAGAAGTGCTAATGAGAAATAAAATGGGAAATAAAATTCCTGTCATGTCTTCTTTTGGAGAATATTAATCACAAGGAATTAAGCATTAGGAAATGATTTAAGTTTCTCTGCAACTTGGTAACATCCATCTGAGTGCACCCTTGGTAAGCATGGTATGGTATTTTAGAAACAACTTATTTGTCAATCAGTTAATCAATCATGTATGGATTTTTTTATTTTTTTGCTGTTTGTTTGTTTGATTGTTTTGGGATTAAGTACATACTTTATCTCCTATACAGCAGTGTGGACCATTGGTTGCTACTCTAATAGTTTACTTAAGGATAGTATTTATTTTATTCCTATGTGTAGCTTTCATTTTCCTCTCTTTTTCTCAGTTGATTACATTTTCTACAAATCTTTAGCTGAGATATTGAAACTGAGGGAAATCCTAAACTTTTATAGCTATAACAAACTTGGAAGAACAGAACAATTGAGTACATTGATTTTTACTTAGATGAGCTTCTTTTCACACAACCATTAAATGAAGAACAGTTTTATAAAGATTTTAACACTGAATTTGATAATCTTACAATGCATCTTCTAAAAGTGGTATATCAATAAATTCACCTGTTGATATTTATCCTACATATAAGATAATTTATTTTTGATATATAGCTCAAGTCTCTTATCTTAAAATTGGAAATATTACAGGAACCCAGCAGATAAGCAGTTTATATTGTTTATGATATTTTCTGCCCATCAAAAGATCAATTTTATTGATTATTTTATTACTTATGACATTTGATTTTCCTTAGTTCAAATTTTAAAATTGTTATTCCCAAATACTGATTGACAATTAATACAATAAAACCTTGCTACTTTTGGTTTAAATTTCTATTTAAATATATTGGCTTTTCCAATAGTTAAGACACATATTTTAAACCATCACACTTTAACTTCATTGTTTAGCTAAAATTAAAAAAGAATTTGTGAGTGAGGTGACATCTTATGAAATATGGCACACCTCTTAAATTTTCTGTTTCAAGGTTGCCCAAATCATGTATATCTGTTAACTGTAATTATACAGTTGATAGAGTTTATTTATCTTACAGAAAAAAAATTGTATTTTCAGCTGAGTTATTTGGAGATTAATATGTTTAAATGGAATAAGGAAGTAATTGTGACATATGTATGAGCATTCATGTGAATTAGGCTTGGAAGGTATTATTAAGCAAACTAGTACCATATGGTTCCTTAAAGAAAAGACATTATTCATTCTTTTTTATTATTAGATATTTTCTTTATTTAATTTCAAATGATATCTTCTTGTTGCCTTCCACACGCAGTTCAGCCTCTGGACTTTGGCTGCTTTCACCCGAGGTGGTACCCTGGGGAATTAAGATGAAAGACCTTCTGCAGATTATCAGCTTATCTCTGAAAGAAGTCAGCAGAGAAGTTCACCCTGAGATACAAGTACACCTGTGACAACGCCTACTGCCTGAGGACATCCGCAGACATCTGAGCTGCTGGTGACCTTCGCTCAGGACACCCTCGAGATTCTTTCTTGACTCCTCCCGCAATGTTTATGTTATGCATATTTCCATTTCAGTTCTTACCTGCCTGTAGAAGCTTGAAATACCCCCAAGTAAAGAGGCGAGATGCCTTGATAGAACTCTACTAGGCATCTGCCTCATTGTTCTCGACCCTTTTATTTTGCATGTCCTGCCTAACTTCCCGCTGAAGAGACCCACAGACCAAAGTGGGACTGCAGGCCGGTTTCACACATCTCTTCTCCTGGTTATCCCTCCGAAAAAATATGAAAAACAAAAACAAAAACAAAAAACAAACCCTGTTTCCTCCCCCTCCCCCTGCTCACCAACTCACCCTCTCCCACTTCCTGGCCCTGGCATTCCCCTACACTGGGGCATAAACCTTCATAGGACCAAGGGCCTCTCCTCCCATTGATGACTGACTAGGCCATCCTCTGCTATACATATGCTGCTGGAGCCATGAGTGCCACCCTGTTTGCTCTTTGGTTGATGGTAGTCTGGGAGCTCTGAAGGTACTAGTTAGTTCATATTGTTGTTCGTCCTAATGGGCTGCAAACCCTTCAGTTCCTTGGATTTTTTCTCTGGCTCCTTCATTGGGGACCCTATGCTCAGTTCAATGGATAGCTGTGAGCCTCTACTTCTGTATTAGTCAGGTACTGTCAGAGCCTCTCAGGAGACAGCTATATCAGGCTCCTTTCAGCCAGTACTTGCTGGCATCTACAGTAGTGTCTGGGTTTGATGACTGAATATGGAAAGGATTCCCATGTGGAGCAGTCTCTGGGTTGTCCTTCTTTCAGTCTCTGCTCTATAGTTTGTCTCTGCAACTCCTTATGAAATTCTTAGGGAAATGGATGGATCTGGAGAATATCATCCTGAGTGAGGTAACCCAATCACCAAAGAACACACATGGCATGCACTCTCTGATAAGTGGATATTAGCCCAGAAGCTCAGAATACCTAAAATACAATCCACAAACCACAAGAAATTCAAGAAATAGGAAGACCAAAGTGTGGATGCTTCATTCCTTCTTAGAAGGGAAGACATTGTTCATTCTTAAGTGTTATTTCTTAGATGGGGAAACTAGGCAATTACTCCTTTGAACAACAAAATATTCTGAACAATACAAATTTAGAATATTTTTCTCTTTCGTAGTAAAATAAACCTAAAAAGACTAAAGGTTTTAAATCATCTATGCAGGTAATATGGGATTTGAATTTTGAAATATCGAATGATAGTAATCTGGGATTTATAAACCATACCTGTAATCCCAAGATTTAGGGAGGCAGAAGCAGAAGAATTGCTGCCAATCAATGCTATGAACCTAGACAATGTCTGAAAATAGAGTAAGATAATAATATCAAGTTTAAAAAGAAAATGTGCTTTATAGATTTAGGGTTAATAGATGTCATCATTTCACTTATCTTAATATTCCTTCCTGTTTTACAATTCAGGCATCCCTCCTTATAATTATATTTCTTCACTCCTTATCTATATTTCCATTTTCTTTGTTTCCATTCATCTCTGCCAAGAACATTCTGACTCCTCACATTTTAATTTGTCTGAAACACCTTTCAGAGAAGGAGTGGTGGGTTTCTTCTTACTAAATCCAACCAGGAATATTTCATCTTCCTCTTTTTTTTTTCTTTTAGATATTTTCTTTATTTACATGTAAATTTCTCCATTCCCAGTTTCCCCT
>NW_022196891.1:39801503-39821037 GCF_008632895.1 Mastomys coucha | reverse complement strand
CTGCTATGAACATGGTGGAGCATGTGTCCTTCTTACATGTTGCAGTATCTTTTGGGTATATACCCAGGTGGGTTTCTTCTTACTAAATCCAACCAGGAACATTTCATCTTCCTTTTGAGAGGTTATTGTGTAATATTTTCACCCTCTGTTGGACTTTTGTTTTGTTTCAGTTCTGTTGGTTGGCTTTGCCTCCCAAGGTACAACCAGGAAGAGAAGTACATGACATGATACATACATTCACACACACACACGTGTATGTATATACATATACATATACATACACGTGTGTGTGTGTATATATATACACAAATACACACACATGTGCATTATACATAGTTATGTATATATACATAACTATATATAACTATATATATAACTATGTAGTTATATATATATAACTATATATATATATATATACATACATACATAACTATGTTCTTTGCCTCTAAAATCTTGTCTTAAATATATTAAAATGATAGAAAGAAGGGATTCCTAAATAGACATCATTCTTTTAAGATATGCTTGAGAAATTTTGCTTCAAGGTTTCAAGGAAAAAAAGGAGATTGAAACCTTTTGTTTCCCTTAGGCCCCCAAAGAGATTATATGACACTGTAAGCCCTACCACATAGAATCTGGAACACTAATGGGTTAGATAGTTGATTTAGGTGATTCCTATGGGGGTAGTTCTGCAAATTTTTTTCATCCTCACATATGTATGAACATTAGAACATCACCTATAAAAATCAAAATTTAGTGCATTTTAACATCTGTATGTGATTCACTTGTGAATTTTCACTGTCTAAGTATATTGATGGGCATTTAGTCTCTTTCCATTTCTTGATCTTAAGAGTGGAGCAGCAGGAAACATGTATGCCCACAAGTTTATCTTAAGAACAGAAGATCTATAACTAGAAGGGTCCATGGCTATAGAGTTATAGGAGCTCATCTTAGGTACTGAAGCATAATCCTCAGTATTTATAACAGCTGTGACTAAGCACTCTACCAGGCTAATCAAATTCTAAATTTGTATCAGATAGTAATTTGGAAGAAAATGTTTCAGTGTTTTGTACCTTTTGGACTTAATGTTTATGGATCCAGGATTTCCATATTAAAACCTAGATTAGGAGAATTTGGGGTATAATTTAAGTCAACAGAGGATTTTTTGGCTATTGGATGCCTTGCATAGGGAGAGGGCTAATATGAAATAGTTGAGGACCATCAAGACTGTACTGAACTGGCTTTGAAGTTCTAAAGATATGTTTATTATATTTATTATAGATTTATAGGTGGGAGCTGAGAGAAACAGAGAGGCGGGGGGGACAAAGTTCTTCTAAAATAAGAATGGGGCCAAGGATTCTATTGAGATGCTATAATGCTAGTCTAGGGGCTTTTGAAAGCCTTAAAGCAGAAACTGAGATGATATTGCAGACAAGGATGAACTGACACCACGATGGTGTCTTGCTGCCTTTTCTTAGTTTCAGTTATAACCTTACATATTTTCAGGTAAGAGACTATAGTGAGCCAGGCACCAAAATTGGCATCAGGCATTTTGGCCTGCAGCAAGGATATTCTCAGTATTTTTGTTTGGGGGAATGAAGAAGAATTTAAGACTTCCATAATTTTTCTTCCAGAATTCTTAGTACAAGTAAAACTAAAACTGTAAATGAAATTGGTTGTGATCAAGATACATCACTAAGATGTAAGCCTCTGGAAGTAATGAAATTCATTGAGTTACTGGGGAATCACCTCTAATCTGTAAGGAGACTATTGTAACGCTCTTAGTTTTAAAAAATATTTGGCTTAAGAGCAAGTCTAAATAATGTAAATAAGTTCAGTAAGAGTTAGCAAGAATTTAATTACAGGAAACTTGTATCTAAAAGCCACCTTATGCCTTGTCTCATCACTGAGACATAAATGTTGCTTAGATATGGATATAGGCATGGAAAGATTGGAAAGAATGCTGAAGATGTAAAACTCCCATACCATGTTTTCATGATAGATAAATATGCTTTTATATATTTTCAGTGTTTTAATTCTAATAATTTTAAAATGAATGTCTATTAATGGTTCATATACTTGAGTCTATTGTACTTAGATAAATTATAAAGCATAATCTAATTCATATTATGTTATAATTTTAATAGCATAAAACACTGTGTATATAAGTATACCATGCTTAATATTTTAACCACCTTACTGTATGTATACAATCATTTCTTTACTAGACATCATTATCTTGCATTTGGGATTATAATGCCATAAAAAGAACATTTGATCATAAAACCTTACCCAAATTTTGAACTATTTCTATCAGGTAGATTTCCCAGGCATACATACCATGTATCATTAAAAATTAGTAGGCTTTCAAGTTAAAAATGACTACTTTGTATTGCTACATTTTATTTCAAAATTTAGAATCAATTCATGTTTCTTCCAGAATTACTTGAGGGTACATTTTCACTGTACTCTTGTCAACAATGGCATTTATTATTATTCAGATGGTGGAACTCTGACTGATTGGGCCAAAGTAATGCTAAATTGTTCTGCCCAGGACACAGACAACAAGACATTTGAAACATGATTTTGATGACACTTATTTTGATATATTATACAGAAGTAGACTGTTTTGGTTCTTAATTCCTTTACAATAAAATAAGGAAAAGTGTATCACTCCATTTCTTCATTCTCTTTTATAACAATATTTTAATCATTGTGAAAAACTTTGTTAAGCTTAATATTTGCATAATTTGTTCTGGCTTGATATGGGGAAGTAAATTCTGAAGTTTATGAAAGGCTACCACTAGTAAGTAATGTATAGAGAATCTTTACAGTTATGTTACTGTGGGAATTTCCATGAAAATCTAAGTCAACCTCTTTGAGATGCAGCTGCCATCCACATTTTTTTCTCACTCCACCCTGATTCAGAACATCACTTCCCTTAGCTGAATTCCCTTCACAGAATGGGCTGTGATGGTCTATACATCCCTATTTCTCTTGTCTTTTTCATCTATTTTTCTTGTCTACTTTTCTTCTTTCAAAATACATCCTTTCTTTGACTGGAGTATATCTAACCAAAAGACTTTATTCCACTGAAAGTCTCTAATAATTGATTACTTGAAGTTGCTAAAACTTTTACAGCAAGGAGAGTAATTTCAGCCTAAATTATTCATTTCCACTTTCTGGAGAGCATCATTCCCTACCTTATCACCTTAGCTTAATCATGTGACTTGCTCTGGCTTCTAGAATGTAAACAGGAGTGATGCAGGTTGTACTTCAGAGGAAGCTTTAAATGCATCATCAGTTGTGTTTGTCTCGTTCACAACAGTGATAAGGGCTTTCTCCTGTTTTAACCCAGTGAAGCATTTATGTCTTAGTTAGGGTTTCTATTGCTGTGAAGAGACAACATTACCATGGAAACTCTTATAAAGGAAAGAATTTAATTGGGGATGGCTTGCTGATCTGGGGTTTAGCTATCATCAGCATGGTGCAAAGCATGGCAGATATGGAGCTAGAGAGTAGCTGAGAGTTACTCTTGGATCTACAGGCAGAAGGAAGAGAAATTGAGCCACTGAGTCTGGCTTGATCTTCCTTAACTTCAAAGCCCACCAAGTGACACATTCCTCCAACATACTCATACTTATTCCAGCAAGCCCATACCTCCTAATGTTTTTTAAATAATGTCTCTCCTTATAACCCTATGGAGGCCACTTTTAGTCATATTACCACATCTTGTTTCTCAAAGCCATACTGGGTTCAATCAATGTATAATGTGTAAAGCATTAGCCACTAGAAGTTTCAGCTTCACCTGTTTCGTTTTCAAATATATTTTTCAGCAAGCCTAGTAGCTTATGCCTTTAATTCCTGCACTTGGGAGGCAGAGAGAGTTGGACCTCTGGGCTCAAGGTTATCCAGGTCTAAATACTGAGTTCTAGAACAGCCATGGGCTACACAGATTAACCTTGCGTTGAAAAACAAAACAAAAGAAAACAAAACAAAAACAATAAATAAATAAATAACTGTTTCATTGCCCCTAATCTAATGATGTTTTTGTTTTGTTTTGTTTTTTAACATTCATAGTCAACTTAAAAATCGCAACTTATATCTACCTCACATTTACTTTGAGCACACATATGCTGTACTGTTTGTTGCCAATACTCAAATTTAATGGCATTCATTTCTGTCCTGAGACAATATAATTGTATGCCTATCTTAAATTCTATCCAGGAGATGTTCCATTCTGTTGCTACTGCTTTTCTCTCATGTTTGGATGCAGCTAGCTCCTTCCTACTGTTCTGTTCCCTGTTGCTGAAAGGAGATAGTGGCATGAAGTTACTCTCTGTGACTTCCTTTGCTTTTCTTCTCCTTTTACTGCTCCTCTCCATCTTAATGAGCTTAACTGACTCCTGTGTTCTCCATCTCTAAGGATTACAGGTATGTACTTTCTGCTTGTAACAAGGATTGTTCTGTAGTAGGGACTCATTAAATACATTTTAAGTGAGTAAATAAATTTTGAGCACCTGTGATAAGCCAGGTTTTATGCTACTATAACTTTCTTCCTATCTCTTAAATTTTCTTAACAGTATTTCCTTTTAATATTGAGGGTTTTTTCTTTTTATAGCATATTCTTATGTAAGAGATCTTCCTCAAGTCTTTAAAACAAAATACCATAATAATAATTTATGACATTTTGGCTACAACTTCATCCTTGCATATCCTGGAATTATTGTTTGATTTGTTGTTTCTTTGAGACAGGCATGAAGAGCTATACCTTCTGTAGGGTACTTGATGGGGACTTATAACCTTTGAAAGTTAAACTTTATCATATGTCATTATTGTAATCAAAGGTTCTTTAACATGTTTCCCTTTAGTGACTTTACTTGCTGTGTGTAAGCAATGGGGCTGTTTCATTGACAGGTGTCAGACCATTTTTGGGCCACCTTTAGAGGCAGTTGTGGCACATAGAACTTAATGAGGATGCCAGACATTACCCAGCCCATCTTACTTGATTACTGCCAATCCTCAATGCGCATGGTATGGGCACATTTAGAGGTGCTGGAAGACATGATTTAAGCAGCTGCCCTTGATGACTCCATAAATACTTATTTGGACAGTTCCCATCATTTTAAAATTCTCCTGACTGCTTCATCTGATTTATTTACCCAAGTAGTTAGACCAAGATTTCATTTTTCAATAGTCATATTAACAGAAGAGACTTCTTTATAGGATGAATAACCAAAAAATGCCATTCATCACTTGGGAGACAGTGGTGATGACTCCTTTGGATGACTACCAAATGAACCTTCCCTGCAGTAACTAGAGATAACTTTTCTCCTCCACATCCAATCTGGACCTCATCATAACAGCCCTTAAATGGGATGTTAAGGAGCCTCTTCTAACCCATGGTAGTAGGTAGTATAAAGCATGTGACAGTGAGTATATAATCAGGGTTATTCTCATTCACCAGGCAAAATTCATGGAAACCTTCATTCTTTTCAGTACCCATCCCAATAAAACATTTTAGAGTGGTTTTACTTCCTAGCTATGGTCTTTTTCCATTGGTAGAATGGGCTGAGCTGGTGGCATAAAATATAGGTATCGCCCAGGTTACAGAGTTCCAAGCACAGCCTCTAACAGCAGAAGAGTGACAGGGCTTGGTACACAAAGCCTGCAGAACTCGGAGTCTTCAGAAGTACCAAGAAGGCAAGGAATAATAGAGAGCAGAACCCAGGGTGGCAGGAGTGGGGGAACTGAAGAGCTGTGAAGAGTGGATATTGGTGTGGTGAAAGACTGCCAAGAGCTGAAGCTGTAGATGGTGAAAGCTGAGACTAATGGAAGAGCTCCAGAAAGCTCCAGAGACAAAGGTGTAGTCACTGGAGAGTGGCTCAGAGCTGTGGACATGAGGCACTCTATGTGACATTGGTCCTATATTGTAGTAGTAACCAACATGCAGTGGTTAAAGTGGCTACCACATGGGGAGCTATGCATTTTCTGTTTGTTATTTCCAATTGCATAGAGCAAATGAACTTTTTTCTCATTGGTGACAACTAAACTGGTTCCTTGCTTATACATTTTCATTTTTGTGACTCTCTAGTACTTTCTGCTGAATAAATGCTTCAAGGAATAAATGGAAGATGGCAGACATTCAGCTTTTAAGTCCTTTGGGAGACACATTGATATCCAGTAATTAGTAACTTTATTTTGCCTTTATTTAAAGATTGCATGCAACAAGGCAAATTGGACTTGGGGAAATTGGAAAGAATTTGAATTTTATGTGTGGCTCTTTAAAGGTCTTGCTGACAGTATACTAATAAAAAGGCCAGGTAGTTTTGAAAGAATGAAGCACAAGGGGTGACTTATAACACTCATACTCAGTGTTTGGTTGAAAATACCATTTACTATGGAGGGAAAATCTTGGTTATTAGTAGGTATGAGGAAAGAGAAAACTAATCCTACTTCAGCAGCATCTGTTGTTAATCATGAGACTTCCATATGAAAACTTTGAGCTGGGTATTGTTCAATAATGTATACACAATTAGTGAAGTCTACAAAGAAAAGTGCAAATGACTTAAATATTGTAATCATTCGGATTATCGATGGCGTTAAAGTCCATGAGAAAAAATAAAGATCATTGTATGAATGTTCTCAAATATTTTAACATTTAAAGATAATGTAGATAGGTCGGAAGAGTCACTGCTAGAGTAGAAGTGAACATTTAATTCACGATAGGCTGCTTTTTAAAACTAGATAGATAAGGCTTTGCCATTCCCTGAAGGTATTAGTAGTCAAAGATGAAACTCAGATCCGAACCAAAAATACTTGAGGATATATAACATTAAAGGTTTGCAATTATGCTGACTTGTGAGTTGGTAAAAGTAGATTCTTTCATGTTCATCTCTCATTAGTATTCATTGATGGATGCAGCTTTCCAAATCAAGTTGCAAGATCTTACTTACTTGAATATTAATTGGTAAATCCATCTACAAATCCCCTTAGTTTTACATTCTGAATAGGAATGGAAGCTTGTTCTTAATGAGCATTTAAAAGAAGGCAATTGTAGTATAATTTTATAAACAATGAAAGTCTACTTTTCCAGGAGAAAGCGTCGGTGTACTATGCTTCTCTATCCCACCCCCACCATCATTTTCCCTTTTAGCAATCTCTAGTGCTGTCCTTATTTTTAGCTAAGATTGTGTCATGCCTATCAAGTGTAATTTCCATATTTTTAACTTTCCACTTCTGTAATCAGTCTCCTGTGAATTTTTCAATTTGAATTGAGGTCATTGTGGTCTGCATCACACCCAATTTACTACAAATGTTTCCTGAGTTTTTCCCTTGTAATTCTGATTTTGTAATTCAAAGTTCCATTCCTTTACTATTTAAAGAGCACTAAAAATGAATGATCAAAGATATCTAATTATTATATTTCAAAAAATATGACAAAGATCAAAATTACGAGTGATCTGATTTGCTCTTTGTTCATACATTGTCTTATTTCCCAGTAGTAGTGCAGTATTTTACCCATGATACAAAATGTTTTGGGTCTGTAGAAAAGAAGTAACTCTGAGTTACTTAAACACAAATTATTATAATCTCTTCTCATTTATTATCTTTGACTTAAATGATTTACTTAACTTAAGCACAATTACTCTCATCCAGTTCCAAACATCCTTTTGAGAATGACATAATAATCTCAGAATTAATACTCTAAGCAGTTATTTAATTTTCCAAAGCCAAGGTCTAACATTGGTATTTTGGAAACCTTTTTTGGAAGTTGTGTTATAAAGGCAATTAAGCTGACTAAATTAGGCAATCTTATGTCTTTGTAAGGGGATTGTGTCAAATAGGAGATCTCCTAAATCAATTTATTAAGGATTAGATACCTGGAGAGAATATTTAAATTGTTGAATTAGCCTTTTGTAGAGGAATTGCAAGAGACTCTTTTGAGTGTCTTTTTATTTATAATTCAAAATCTTAAACAGAATGAAATTCTTTTTTAATCCAATAGAACTTTGTATTTGCAGAAATGTTATAGCCAATTAAATCACAGACACAAAATTAACATCTTCCAGTGACAGTCACTGACTATGTCCTAATTATTTCTAGTTTCTAAAACACTGCTTGATCCTTTAGAATCAATATGAGGATCTGGAGAGAAGGCCCAGCAGGTAATAATAACACTTGCTGTTGTTGCAGAAGACATGGGTTTGGTATCTAACACCCACATATTAGCTAATAAACTTGTTTGACTAGATTTGCAGGGGATCTGACTTTCTCATCTTGCCTCTGTGGGTACCAGACACTTGTAGTATGCCTGCAAATGTTTAGGCAAAATGCACATACTTATAAAATAAAAATAAATTTAAAGTCAAGTTAGTATCCAGTGATTAAAATAAAGGTTATTTGGAAATTGTATTTTATAAATGAATTACTAATAATAAAAATCTTGAATTTTAGCATTTTAAAGAATCATGTAGCTTTTTTTGTAATGTATAGGGTTGCTTTTGAAGTTATAGAGTGTTTAAAATAAATAATTTTTGGAGCGCAAAAAATTTTTGTTGTTATTGTTGTTGATTAGATATAAAGATGCATACTTGATAAACTTTGCTCTCTAAAGTGTTATGTAGAGAAAAAATTGGCCCAATAAATATAAAAACAAAACTAATTATAACAGTAGATCCAATACACTAAGACATGAAAATTAATTTGAAGTGAGGCATGTTAAAGTAATCATTTAATAAATGTATGATGGGAAGAAGCTAGATCACCAGCTGGCTTCTTTGGTTTCTAGCACTGTTCATTATGTTTGTAAGACACACTAAACACCAATCCTGCTATAGATGATTTGAGTTGAGTCTCAAGCAAGTTTTGGACTCATTGATTAAAAAAATAAAATAAACATTATTGAAATTGTCATCTCCAATTGCAATCCTTCACATACTTTTTCTTTTTCTTTCTTTCTTTCTTTTTTTTTTTTGTGATGCAGACCTTTATAAATTCTTTTATTTTTTAATTGAATATTTTTCTTTATTTACATTTCAAATATTTCTCCCTTTTCAGGTCTCTCTTTTGGAAATCCTCTATCCCATCCTCCCTCCACCTGCCTCTCTGAGGGCGCTACCCTACCCACTCACCCACCCCTGCCTTCCCACCCTGGCATTTTCCTACACTGGGGCCTCGAACACACTCAAGCCCAAGGGCTTCTCCTCCCACTGATGTCCAACAAGGCCTTTGTCTCCCACATATGTGGTCAGTGCCATGGGTCCCTCCATGTGTATTCTTAAATAACCTATATAATAGCACAACTCATAAGGAAGTTAAAGCTGCAATATTAAACTGATTAAAAATTTTATTAAGAAAATTTAATTTGTGCAAAATTATACATTTAGGATCATAAAACGTAAGTGAGTTGTTGAGTAAAAAACATTTTGCTGCGTATTTGGTATTTTTCAAAACTGTATCTACCTAATAGCACATATTTATAAATATGCACTAAAACATAAAATAAAAGTAAAAAGCAAAACAGTTTTCTAGGATTGTAGTGATTATAACTGTGTTTGCCTTGCTAATCAGAAGGCTAACTTTATCTATATATCTCTTACACAGACCTGACTGCACATACTTTTATGAACTCTTTAAACCCCCAATGAGCTCTCAGAAAGTCAATTTATATTACTTACTGAAATCTATCTTTAAACAATTGCATCACTTTCTCTAAATCATTAGTTCTCAACCTTCCTAATGCTGCAAACCTTTAAGAAAATGGCTCCCTCAACCATAA
The DNA here is from genome assembly GCF_008632895.1 of Mastomys coucha. NCBI lineage: Eukaryota > Metazoa > Chordata > Mammalia > Rodentia > Muridae > Mastomys > Mastomys coucha. Next base: position 39,811,259 of record NW_022196891.1, on the reverse strand, counting down.
AGTTAGTTTCATTGTTGCTTCATAACTCTAATTTTGCTACTGTTATAAATCAAAGTATAAATATGTAATATGCAGGTGGTCTTAGATGATCTCTGTGACATTTGATTTCCCCTAAGTCGTTGTGCGCTGTAGGTTGAGAACCATTGGTCTATGGTTTGTAGAGCCTCCCCTTGCTTGCCATTGCTGCCTCCCCTGCTGGTACCAATGACTTCCTTGTAAGCTTAGATTCTTCTGCTACACAGAGAACTACACACAGGCTGTCCAATTGTTGTTAGGGCTGAAGTTCTCATCTAAGCCCACAATGACTCTCAATATTATTTGACTCTTGTAACCATTCCTTTACTTGAGATCCTTTATTATGTGATACTCTTCTGTTTTTTCTATCTCTTGCTGTTTATTAAACATTATAACGCCTCATGACTGAACACTTAATTTCATATTATTTTTGTTCAAATCTTTGTCTATATTTTGAATACCACTTCTGAGGTTTCCTCCTTCTGTTTCAGACTAGAGCTGCTTTCCTGTGGTTCACTTCCAGTTCTGAATTCGGCTTCTTCGAGCTGTGAAAGAAGCACCGTTCGCAGCCAACCATTGGACTGAACACAGGGTCCCCAATAGAGGAGCTAGAGAAAGGACCCAAGGAGCTGAAGGGGTTTGCAGCCCCATAGGAGGAACAACAATATGAACTAACTACTACCCTTAGAGCTCCCAGGGACTAAACCACCAATCAAAGAGTACACATGGTGGGACTCATGGCTCCAGCTGCATATGTAGCAAAGGATGGCTTAGTTGGTCATCAATGGGAGGAGAGGCCCTTGGTCCTGTGAAGGCTCTATGCCTCAGTGTAGGGGAACGCCAGGGCCAAGTAGCAGAAGTGGGTGGGTTGGTGAGGAGGGAGAGGTGGGAGTGGATAGCAGGGTTATTTTCAGAGGGGAAACCAGGAAATGTAAATAAAGAAAATATCTAATTAAATAAAAAAGAAAGAAGCACTGTAAAGGTCTCAGATCTAATGGTGACTCCAGCCCCAGCCACTCCCAACCCCCACCCTACCCCTGATCATCAGCACTTCTTTCCCTCTCAATAAAGAACCCTTCCTTTTACTCAGTGGCTCTGGCAAAAAGTTCATAGGCATTCTTGATTTTTTTCTTACTCCTTGTATCAAATTTACAGATAAATCTTATAGTTATCTTTTCATATTTTTAATTAAATCTTTATAGTTTCCCCTATCTCCATAGATCTATACACTTTCATTGTCCAGGCTAATGAAAAGCCTTTTAGTAGACTCACTGAATACATCCTCACAAGTTATTTAAACTGAGGCAGCAAGGATAGGGCATAAAATTGTAGATGTCTTAATTCGCCATAATTTTGTAGTATTTGTAAATGAGATGACAATAATCTATAAACTTGGGATGTAGTCTAACTCAGGTTATTCTTGTGTTGAAACGTTAATTCCTTCATTTGTTTGCATGTGGTTTAGGTAGATGGCTTGATGCCCTCTGTTGGACCTGTTAAAGCTCAGTTGTGCTCCCATAAAAACAGTAGATGAAATCCTGAAGTCATGACTCTATATTATACAGTATCCTACTCATTTTTTGTTTTAACTTTTTTATATGAATGATCTAACATGTTGCAACAGTACATGTCGCTCACTCATTTCTCTTTCATGTTGTTATTGCTTTGCATGGAACTGACCACTAACCCCTTGCAGAAACGCTTATCACCAGCAGTGCCTAGTTTAAAGAAAGTCAGTTTTTGTTACGCTAATGAACAATAAATAATAATAATTACAATAAATAATGTAAAATAAAATATTACATGTGTTCATGTTCATAGAAATCCTATAGAGTTTTAAATTTATCCCCAGTTTTGAGAAACAATATTCAGGTTAGGGGAAATTAGAAATAAATCATCCACAATGTATCTTTACAGTCCACACATAAATCTTTAGATGGATATAAAACTCTTGAAAACATTGTAGAAAATAAATCCCAATATTTAAAAATATCTTCTTGTAACTATGTTATATTTTAATGTTGCCTTATCAATTAAAATATTTATGAACAGCAGCTTATTTTACTATACTAAAACCTAAACACGTACAAATTTTTTGCCATGTATTTGTACTTAGAGCGGCTATCCCAAAGGCTGTGGGTACTAAGAATTGTCCTTTTTTATTTCTAAGTTTCAAAATAAACAAATATGTAAATGTTTTTAGAGACCAGAGAGAAATGGGATGCTGAAAGGAAATGACTTGGTCTCACATGGATAGCTAGGAAGAAGCTCCTGTGTCGTCACACACTATAGATTTTCCAATTGCCTCATGAATCCTACTGCCACATGGCAAATGGCATGGTTTTCACATTGAAAGAATTTATTCATGTCGACATAATGGCCTTTTTGTGTTATGCAAGAATAGCCACATGCTTTTCTAACCCAACAGGAAAGCTATTTTAAAGTGTCTGTTTTTCAGCTCATGTATCTTTTGAGGATGTAACTGTAATGAGCTTCTTCGCAATTTCAGTTTACATTTTATAAAACATAATTATGTCTAGTAAAATATTTATGTTTGGCTTAATGTAGTTATTGCCATATCAAGCAATTACTTCCCCTTCTAATGAGGATAATGATGTTTATGCCCATATAAATGACTCAAATAGAAATAATGTGACCATTTTTGCATCAAAACCAAGTTATCCTTTTCAACTGATGGATAATTTTCATAATCACAAAATTCAGAATATGTTTTACAAAATAGGTTACATGACAGACATTTGTATTGCACATGTCTAATTAAGTAAAGATGGGTTTTTTTACTGTTTCTTGAAAAAAAACTCCACAAATTCATTGATTTAACATGGATTGATTACTTCCTACATGTAACTGCATTCCTCTATGAATCTTATAAGACTAAAATTGATGCCCACAGCATTGCCCTTCTTATTAGATGTGTTGTAGAAAAGTGTAAGTACCTGCTCATTTACACCATTTTAGAACTCAATTCCTTATATTTCTAAGACTGAATTATTACTATCTCCATTGGCTTAGAGAGAATCGCCTTCTTCTTCTTCTTCTTCTTCTTCTTCTTCTTCTTCTTCTTCTTCTTCTTCTTCTTCTTCTTCTTCTTCTTCTTCTTCTTCTTCATCTTCTCCTTCTCCTTCTCCTTCTCCTTCTTCTTCTTCTTCATCTTCTTCTTCTTTCTTCTTATTTTTCTTCTTCTCTTTAATCTGTTTTTTACAGTCCAGTCATTCTCCCCCTTCTGTTCTACCCTCCCAACAGTTCCTCATCCCATTCATCCTTCTCCATCTCCAAAGGATGTCCCCACACCCCAACACTTCTTCACACCCTGCCAGGCCTCCACATTTCCTAGGGCTTCAAGTCTCTCAAGGGTTAGGTGTCTGAGAGACCCACACTCTTTCGCCTGTAGGCTTCCCATGATACTTCTTTTGGTCGACATGACCTACAGGTCAGTTTCTTGTCTGCATAATAACCCTTACAATTAAGAGATAATAACTAAGTTTGATGTGATTCTTCAGTGAATTCATCTCAGACTGGTATTTTCTGTGTATATCTGTAATTATAGATATAATTTCTCTTTTCACATGTTATATCCATTATTATGATAGATGTTTGTATTACGTTTTTGTAGTTCAAAGACCACTTTTTATTTGTTCAATATAAAAGCATGTTATGTTTCTTAAGCTATCCTTACCTGAATTGTATTTTGATATTCATATTTTGATAGCTTTTTTATTGTTGGCAATGTGTTTATACCATTTAATGTTTTTTTAGATTTATTTATTTATGTACATATACATGTGGGCAATCAGTAGGAGTTGGTTTTTCTCCACTGAGTTCTAGGAGTTGAATTCAATTGTCAGCTTCGAGGGCTAGGGCCTTTGCCCACTGAGCCACTTGGACACCCATGCTTTTTCACATACTTCTTTTTCTTTCTTATTGGGTAAGTCTCCAAATCAATATTTTTGTCATTTATTTATTTATTATTTTACACTCCAGATTTTATTCCCCCACCCCCCTATCCACCCTCCGACTGTTCCACAACCCATATCTCCTCCCCAACCCCCTGTCTCTACAAGGATGTCCCCACCACCCACCACCTACCCAACAAGACCTCTAAATTCCTTGGGTCCTCCAGTTTGTTGAGGGTTAGGTGCATCTTCTATGATCGAACCCAGACCCGGCATTCCTCTGCTGTCTACGTGTTCGGGACCTCATATCATCTGGTGTATGCTGCCTGGTTTTAAAGATCTCTGGGGTCCAGGTTCATTCAGACAGCTGCTCCTCCTACAGAGTAGCCCTCCTCCTCAGCTTCTTCTAGGTTTTCCCTAATTCAACCACAGAGTTCAGCAGTTTCTGTCCATTGGCTGGGTGCAAATATCTGCATCTGACCCTTTCTGCTGTTTATAGGGTTTTCCGGAATGCAGTCATGATAAGTCCCGTTTTGTTAGCACACCACAGCCTTAGTAATAGTGTCAAGTGGATATTAGCCAGAAAAAAAGTACAGAATACCTAAGATACAATCCACAGAACTCAAAAGGTCAACAAGCTGAAGAGCTCAAGTGAGGAGACCTCAGTTCCACTTGGGAGGGAGAAAAAAGCAATCTCAAGTAGAGAAGGAGAGAGGGACCTGGTAGGGAAAGTGGAGTTGAGGGAAACTGATCTGGTATTGGGTAAGGGAAAAGGACTGGAGCTCTGACTACCAGAAGAAAGAATGGAAACAGGCAACCTCAGGAGGTAGGAGGTTGGGTGGGGGGGATGGGGAACACTCCAGAATGCACCAGAGACCTGGGAGGTGAGAGACTCTCAGCACTCAAAGGGGGGAGGGGACCTTAGATAAAATGCCAACAGTAGGGAGAGGGAATATATAGAGCCTACTTCAAGCAGGAAGATAGCATATCAAGTGAGGGAGGGATTTGTCATCCCACAGTCAACACTTTAACTCATTATTGTTCCTATCTGCAAGAATTAGAGGGATGGAAATGGAAAGGAGCCTGAGGAAAAAAAATTGTTCAGCTACAGGTCCAAAGTGGGATCCAGCTCAAAGGGAGGTCCCACAGCCTGACAAATCAACATTTTTTAATTTGTTGATATTTGTTTTTCTGTTTTTAAAAGTTGACTTCTATTTTTTATGTTGTAAGACAACTTCCTCTAACTAATCACCAGTGTTCTTGTGTTTTTATTCTTTTCTTCCCAATGTTTATTATTATATTTATTTACATTATAGTCATATCCCTCCCTCTTGGTCTCTCTCTCCAGCAGTTCCTCATCCTATTCCATCCACCTTTCCTCCCAGAGGATGCTTTCCCTCACACCAGCCCTCCCCCTTCCCTGGGGCCTCTGTTTTTATTCTTCTTTATTAATTCTTTTTCCTATACTGATGGTCATCTTTATTTGTTAAAGCAAAATCCCACCAAAAAATAAAATCAAAAGAACATTTATCATAACTTTGGACTGATTGAGATGTGACAGAAAATATCCCAATCTCAATTGTCTTGATTTAATATATCTACAAACCCTCTTTATTTATTTTCTTGATTAGATATTTTCTTTATTTACATGTCATATGATATCTCCTTTCCCAGTTACCCCTCCAATAAAAGAAAAAAATAATAAAATAAAGATAAAAAACAAAAACAAACAAACAAACAAAAACCTGTTCCCTACCCCCTCCTCTTACTCACCCACCGACCCTCTCCCACTTCCTGGCCGTGGCATTCCCCTACACTGGGGCATAAACCTTCACAAGACCAAGGGCCTCTCCTCCCATTGATGACCGACTAGGCCATCCTCTGCTATATATGCTGCTGGAGCCATGAGTCCTACCATGTGTACTCTTTGGTTAGTGGTTTAGTCCCTGGGAGCTCTGAGGGTTCTAGTTCGTTCATATTGTTATTCGTCCTAAAAGGCTACAAATCCTTCAGCTCCTTGGGTCCTTTTTCTAGCTCCTTCATTGGGGACCCTGTACTCAGTCCAATGGATGGCTGTGAGCCTCTACTTCTGTATTAGTCAGGTACTGTCAGAGCCTCTCAGAAGACAGCTATATCAGGCTCCTGTCAGCCAGCACTTGCTGGCATCCACAATAGTGTCTGGATTTGATGATTTAATATGAGAAGGATTCCCAGGTGGAGCAGTCTCTGGATTGCCCTCCCTTTAGTCTCTGCTCCATAGTTAGTCTCTACAACTCCTTCCATGGAAATTTTGTTCCCCCTTTTAAGAAGGAACTAAGTACCCACACTTTGGTCTTCTTTCTTCTTGAGTTTCTCATAGTTTGTGGATTGTACTTTGTGTATTCCGATCTCCTGGGCTAATATCCACTTATCAGAGAGTGCATACCATGTATGTTCTTTTGTGATTGTGTTATCTCACTGCCATGCCTACTTGTTGCCTCCCACGCCCCAGTTCAGCCTCAGGCCTTTGGGGCTTCCACCCCAGGCAGTCACCTAGGGAATTAAGCTGAAAGACCTATTGCAGACTACCGGCTTATCTCTGAAAGAATTTCCCCTAGAAGTTCAGCTGAGATACAACTACGCCCCTGACAACACCTATTGCCTGAGGACATCTGAGCCATTGGTGACTCTCTCCTGACTCTTCCCTGACTTCTCAATGTTTATGCTATGCAAATATTTTATTTCTGGAGCTTTCAGTTCTTACCTGCCTATATAAGCTCAAACCACCCCCAAGTAAATGAGCCTTGATTGGAAACCCTCAACTTGGCTTCGTGTCCTTTTGTTCTCGAACTCTGTGTTTCAGGTCTCCTTTCTCCCTTCCGTTGAGTCAGAACCCAGTTCATGAAAGTGCAGGACAGTTTCACCTACTCCAGTGAAATCCACATGTCAGGCTTGAAGGCTTGTCCACAGATCTGAGGCATACGGATTCAAAAGAAACTAGCCTACAGGAATTCATTCATTGGTGTTTCCTAACTCAGAGGTGGCCCAAATTTGTCCTTGCATTAGTAGATAGAAGATCTTGCATGCTAGGTACCCACCAAGATATGATTTACTATAATAGCTAAACAAAATTAGACGCTGCTCTCTGACCTTCACCAATGTTCCAACATCTTAGCTGAATCGTGGCTTAGAATTTATAGGGAATGTTACACGTTTAGACTAATTACCTTTGGTATTGTTAGGGAGATAATGAGGGGGTTTGAGCAAAGATGTTTACTGAATAGAAGCTGATAATCCCAGGGCAAGGTCAATTAGAATCCTCATTTTCAGTCAAGTACAGCAGCTGAGCCACTCCCAGGGATTAGAAGAAAGTCACCCCTGGGGCATATCTTTGCTAGCCCTGAAGATTGGCATAGTGGTCTTTTACTAAGGATGGGATGCACCTTGAGCCTTGTGTGTGAGTGAGAGAGTGCTACAGCTAGTATTTGAGCCTCTACCCTCCTGGCTGACTCGCCAGCAGCCCACCCCTCCCCGCACTCCACTGGGCCCCATGGGCCTGAGAGCTCTGAGCCCTGGGGTAGGTGCCAGTCCAGAGTAGACAGCTGCTGCTTTAAAACCATTGTGTTTCAGTTGGCCTCAGATGTACCTTGACCGCCTGACTTTTCTTTTTCATTTGTAATCACCATAAAGGTCTCATGCCATTTTTGAGAATTTCATTCAGATTCTGCACTTCCTTGTGTTGTGTCTGCCATTTTTTCTTCACCAACTCCTTGCCCGCCTGATTACCGGAACCCCAGATTCTCCCGAGGATTGAGGGATCACTAATGCTCCCTGGTCTGCTGCACTTTACTCAGGATGATATTCCCCAGATCCATCCATTTCTCTAAGAATTTCATAAATTCATTGTTTTTAATAGCTGAGTAGTACTCCATTGTGTAGATGTACCACATTTTCTGTATCCATTCCTCTGTTGAGGGACATCTGGGTTGTTTTCAGTTTCTGGCTTTTATAAATAAGGCTGCTATGAACATGGTGGACCATGTGTCCTTATTACATGTTGGAGCATCATCTGGGTATATGCCCAGGAGTGGTATAGCTGGGTTCTCTGGTAGTACTATGTCCAATTTCCGGAGGAACCACCAAACTGATTTCCAGAGTGGTTGTACCAGGCCTCCGTTTTTATTCTTTAGAATGTAAATGTTAGGTCATGAGTAAATGTAAGTCTAGTATGTAGCCTCCTTGACACATAGATATAACCTACCTGGTCTTACACTTTAGAAAGCAAAGGAGCAAAGAAGCAAACAAACACTAAAAACAGACCATGCTCATTCCAATTTTCATTACCCCTACCAATAAAACAGTAGTCTTCCATTCTCTTATTTTAGAAGAGAGAACTAAAAGAGTATTTCTACTTTAGTGTTATAAATTGAATCACTTTTAATTTTTAAATGGTGTGTTTTGTTTGACTTTCCTTGCCTTTGTGAAATTACTGTCCCTTTGTGATCTAGCATGAGTTTCTTTATATCTCCTCTACTGAGTTCAGAAATAGTATTGTGTAGTCCCAGACAACAATGTGTCCATTTTATTACAAATTATTTATCTCTGCTTTTGATAAACTCTTTAGAATTACCACCTAGTTAACTCCAAGTATAAATTATTCAGGTTTAGGTAAACTCACTAGTCATTTTTAGTAAATGAATATTAAAATGAAAATTTGATCCTGCTTCCATTGTATTATCAAGTTTATATATACAAGTTTCCTAAGGCTGGATTTGTAACCCTATATAATTTGTAGATAATACAGTGGAAGCAAACTAGACATTCATGTAAAATAGGGTGGGGATGTTGTCATTTCATTCTTTATTTTCTTAGAAGCATTGCAAGTTTTCAAAAAACTTTGGAAAATAAACAGACATAAAATATTACTACTATTGATATATTGAAGAAATACCCCTGGGATAACAATTCCTTATATGTTGATAGACAAAATGTACAAAATGCTGCAAAAACAGATCATATTTTTCTTTTCTTTTCAAACAAACCAAATCTCCCAAGATTGCATTATGAGTATTTATAAAAACCAACGGGAAACCTCAGTTTAGTGGCTTCCTTTGTACCTGGTTGTCACTATGGAGAAGGAAGAGTAGTGTGGTAAATCATCTTTACATTATCTTTTAACTTGGAATATTGATGTGATGAAAAGAGTTTCTTCAGCAATGATGTGTGTATTGACTCCTATGCTAATAATGTTGAAACAGAAAAGACATAGGCTCCTAGGTCTCTGGAGGCTGGACTAATACATGACAACTCTAAATTGTTTTTCTTCAGGCTTTTAGGCCTAAGGAAGCCTGTTGTTCTAAAAGCAGGGGGGCCTGGTCTGTGGCCCCGGTCTGCCCTGCCTGACTCTCTCTCTCTCTCTCTCTCTCTCTCTCTCTCTTTCTCTCTCTCTCTCTTTCTATCTCTCTCTCTCTGGATGACAGGGGACCTGCTGCTGAGGCCCGGGGTCTCTCTCTCTCTCTCTCTCTCTCTCTCTCTCTCTCTCTCTCTCTCTCTCTCTCTCTCTCTCTCTCTCTCTCTCTCTCTCTCCTTGGGCTGGCCTGTTTGCTGCAAGGCACTTTAATTAAAAAGAAAGCAATGTATGAATGAGTTATTTTATTGTAGGAAGGATATGCTGGTTGAGTAGGGAGAAGGAAAAGAGAGGAAGGAGAGAGAGAGAAAAGAAGGAGAGGACGAAAGGCAGAGAAGAGAACAAAGAGCAGAGAGAGATGGGGGAGAGCAAGAGGGTAAGAGTTAGAGAGGAGTAGGAGAATAAGAGAGTGAGGAGGGGGCAAACCACCCCTTTTATTGT
>NW_022196891.1:39784085-39801422 GCF_008632895.1 Mastomys coucha | reverse complement strand
ATGCCTGGTTTGTGGTCAGATGACTGTGTGTAAGGTCCAGCTAGAATGCTGGGAGTTTGAGGCAGTGTATGCCTGATAGAGCACACATCTCCTGCAGGGGCAGCTGTGAGGGGTCTGGGTTGAAATCTAAGCCATTGGTGTCAGGAGCAATTAACCTAATGCCTACCGCTTACTGTACCTCTTGAGCAAATTGCTTCACTCAGTGGGTTGCCAGGGTTCTGAGGTGGCTCTGCTCTACTGGACTCCAGTTGTCAGAACTGCTCACTGCTCCATAGGAGCCCCCCTCCCCAATCTTTTCTAAGATGACTTGATTTTGAAATTTACCCATTGAAATTCAGTCTAATAATGGGAACAAACGTATATCAGAAGAGAAACAAATAGTGTTTGGTTTCTGGGAAAGTGTACTTAATCTCCACTAAATCTTTAGCTCTTATGATTAATTAGAAGTTTCTTTTGTTCTTTGCTCTCTTCTTATTTTCCTCCACATAAACACATTTATTTTCTTTTTTTTTTCTTATTACGAAGAACAAGAGAGTCTCTACTTACAAGAGTATTTCTCTGATACCCCCCTCTGCACACATGCACTTTGGCAACATGTGAGGGTTGTGAGATAGTCAAGTTGGTGTTGAACATAGACATGCACGGCACATTCTGGGTTGGCCATGTCTCTGTGACATAGATTCAGTTGTTATTTTCTCTAGTGATCTGTTAGTAGTGTGATTTCCAAATTTACTACAAAGAACCAGGAACCTCTACTGCAAGAATCTGTACTGATAATCTTATCGTTCAAACTCTAGCCATTTAGGAATGTAACTGCTATGACATGGCAATGGGTCGATACCCCCAACGGTGTTTGTGATGGCAGCTTGATCCTCAGTATATAATCCCTGTGATTAAAATGCCATTTCTGGAGGGAAGAAAAAGCTCATAAGGCTCATGAGATAAACAAATGCCACATATCTGGTTCATCTGAAACTTGCAAAACTCCTGAAGTACATTTTCCCTGTTGTACATAACCGGGGCAACAACTGCCAAGGTCTAGTTAACTGAGCCATACACAACTTCTCAGGTTGGATAGCTATCTGCAAATTGTATAAGTAGCTCTCCTATCGCAGTTCTTTGAGTGGGGACATCTATTTCATGGTACAAGTGATTTGTTTGAGTCATTCCTGCTCTTGTTATTGATCATTCAGGGATCCTTCTCTTAGTAACCCCTTTAGGCGTTACTTTAGAAACTCTTTAGAAAATCATAGGTTCACCAGATTGCGTTTGGGATTGGTCTACCATGGTTCCCTTTTAGATATGAATAGGATTGTGTGTGTGTGTGTGTGTGTGTGTGTGTGTGTGTTGTGGCTCTCAAATGAAGATGTGACATACAACAGGATAATAGTAATAATAATAATAAAAGGCTCTTTCTACTCTCTGGTCTCCCATGCTACCTGGTGTACCTTGTGATCTCTCCTTTTTGTCTAGGCTCTTTCCATGATAGCATCTGCCACATTGTTACTCAGCCAGTACTAATAATCCTGGTGGCCTAATCATATGATTATCCTAAAATTGGGTTTGTCCTCACTCCAACTATGCTCCTCAAATCTTTAGCTTTTCATTACACATTATCTATATTCAGTTATCTTATTATAGCAACAAAAATACATTAACCCAAACAAAATTCTCAGTTTTTGGTTCATGACATGAGCTGATATGTAGGCAATAAGAATTAGATGATTTTGTGACATGGAGAATCTTTTTATAACATTTGTAATGTAATTGAAAGAAAATAGACTCAGGCAAACCTGTTCTTCCTTCATTGCCATCTTATTCTTTCTGTCATGTGGTAATGCACGACTAAGTTCCCATGACTCAGTAGATGGCAAGGAACATAACTCTCTGTCTTTCAGCCTCCAGCACTGTGGCCCAGATGAGTCTCCATTTTTATAAATTACCTATTTTGGGTACATAGTGAGAGATAGGAAATTCTTTTTATGACTTTAATGGGGATATTTTAGTAAGAATATTTCCATTTTAATTCAGAGTAACAAACTTTTGGGGAAAGAGCAAGACGTAGATTTATTTAGGTCACTGAACTGATTCATTTCCCCTTCATTTCCTAACATTGTGTGATCCTTTTACAAAGATACCAGAGCCTATGGTGACATCTGGTTTTCTGTGATTTTTCACCATTGCTTTTATATCCACTTCTCCACTTTCTAAATTGTATTTTGATATCTATAGCACAGTTGCTAGAATGTGCTATTATAATCATATGCATATGGTTTTATCTTTCTTCTTATCAATGGACCCATTCATTTAAAGATTACTTTATTAACTATGTAGTCCACCACCGTTTCCAGTCATTTCTTTTAAAGTTGATTAGATTTACCATAGTGATGATGAGTTATTTAATGTTTCTCCTTTCTTTTGAGTTTTGTGGGAGGCAAGTATAGTAAATACAAATAATTATCATGTTTTCTTATTTCAAAGAATTTTCTTACCCTATGAAAAAATTACTAAAAATGGAGCAGAGTTTCATTCTTTTTAGTTGATGACTTAAATTAAACCATTTTAAACAATACAGAAATAACCACTGTGGTAATATAATTATGGAAGTGGCTAAAAGAATGTAAGGAGTTGTAGAAATTAAATACTTTAGTGGAAAAAATTGAAAAACTGAATGTATAATAGTTTTACATCTTCTACAACATCTATATTCTTTCAGCTAAAAATGAAGCATATATATTTATATTACTAAATCATTAGTTTTACTAAAACTCTTACCTGTAGTCTCATGGATTTTAGTGCCATATTTATTAAACATGTGACTGTAATTTTTATGCTTAGATTAAAAGATTCTTCAAACCTATTATCTAATACTTTTCCAATTTTGTATATATCATGGTGATAGTATAATGTTTAGAATCAAATACTATGCTGTCAGTTTTTGATATAGATTTTAGGATAGTGCCTTTTATTTAGTGTTTAGTCTATATGTGTTCATGGTGAATAATATTATAGTTTTTTAATGAAATCTAAATAAGTGATTATCATTGTCAAAATTAGCAATAATGTGTATCTATTAACTTAATTTTCTGTGATTCTAAGTTGTTGCAAATAGTTTATTAATATAAAACCATGAAATGGTAAAAGAGTAGAAACTATTTTAAGATTTATTTCTCTGTTCCTAACTACCTTTTCAATGATGTGGAGAAATATTGATTTTGAGCTCTACATAGTATATTTAAAACAAAATCTCATCTATCTATCTATCTATCTATCTATCTATCTATCTATCTCTCTATCTATCTGCACTTTATATTTTCTTAATCCATTAATCCCTAAATAGTGAATACAGAAAAGTATCGCATATATGAAACCCCTTTTATTCTCTGGAGATGTTTATGTCTTGAGATAAGAAGGATATATTTTCTGGTCTATGTGAAGCTACTAGCCTTTTGATCTGGAGATTTTAGGTAGTATATCAAACCTTCTTGAAAAGTTTTGGGCATGCTTGTATAGTGAAAGAGCAAGCAGCTTGTCACTGCATACACAAGAGATATGAACATGGTATTTGATCTTGCCCAGAAGAGTCTGAGGAAAGGTGCGTTAGTGTCTTCCAAAGTTCTTTAGATTTTTAAATAATTGTTAAACTGCCTTGAAATGCCATAATGATGTTTTCCATTTATTTTGAAAATGACTCTACTTTACACAAGAGGAATTTGAGCTCACATGAAAAAGCTTTATCCATATTATAGGTTGTATTGTTCCTCTTCTAGGATGAAAAGCAGAATAAGACATAGCTGACTATAAAGCAGTTATGAATAAAAGTTCTGAGAATTCTTGTTACATGAAGTCTAGGTGATGCAAACCTATGTAATCCTAATTACCACTTAATGAAAAACAAACCCTGGAGTATGTCATTGAGTTAAAAGTGTTCAAAATCATTGTTCATTTTTGAATTGATGTACCACTTGGTAGATGATAGGATGAATCTAAATAATTTAATTGAAGTTCTAACAGTGACATAGCTATTAAGTTGGAAACCAGGATTTACAAGAAATCAAAGTTCCTCATTTATTATTAAAGGTTTAGAGGTTGAATTTATTTAGAAATTTAAATATTGTTTAATTTTCAAATTGCTCTTTCCTACATAAATATTGAATTGAGTTCCAAAATTATATTACTCTATGTCAATGCTGTGCTGCATACATAACTTAATCAGGCATTTGAAGTCAGCAGGAATGGAAAGTTGCTTGGAGTTAATTCTGTGGGAATACCATTTCTAAATTTATACATGCTGCAGTGGAGTGATTATAAGCAGGCAGTGCCTGGAATGACATGCTCTCTCCTCATCATAGCACATACCAACTTTCTAGCATATGGAAGAATTTCTGCACTACCAGTTATTCTGAGAAGGAAACACATGATTTATAAATACTGTCAAATCAAATATGCATTTTCTAATTCTAGCAGTATATTGAGATGTATCTTGTATGTTAGAATGAGTGTCCTTCCACTGATCTTTAGGACATCCCCCTGATGCAATTAATGCACTCTGAAGTGAAGTTAATTCTAGTATTTATCTGATTCAGCCACACCTTTTCCATGGAATCTGAAGTGAAACTATTTAACATGTCTGGATCTGCTTTTTTTTTTGTTCTGCAGGATGTTAACACTAACAACTATTACATAAGTTTGTTTTAGGGTAGCAATTATATTTCATGTAGAATATTAAGCTCAGATTTAACTCTGATAACCTCTACTCTTAAATCTATTGTTTTTTTTTTTTTTTCCTTATGAAAAAAAATGAATGCATCTCTGGTCCTTGTTAATTTGGTATAGCAATTATTATTCTAACACTTGTCAGAATTATTGACAAATGAAAAACATACTTTGTAGTTCCCTGTTTTGCCTCTTCTGGTGGTGCTTGGGTGCTGCTGTTACACTGGCTAACAGAGGGCAAGGCAAAGTCCAGAACTGGCAGGGTCTACCGTGGGCCTCTTCCTTCTGGGATGTCAGATGTCGCTGTATTCCAGACTGAGGAGGGTGAAGTAGAATCCAGGAAAAATAGATTCCACAAAGCTGTGGTCTGTCTGGGAATGCTGAAAATGGTATAAAGGAATACAGAAGTTCAGGCAGTTGAGGAGTAGAGGTTGTGGTGCTGACAGGTTTGTTGGTTGCCTGTTCTCTGATGTGAACCTCTATGAGCAATGGGAGCCAGGCTAGGCAGGCAGATCCAAGATCCAATGATGAGTGCTACAATGGGGAACAGACTTGCCCCAAGAATTACAGCTCAGTTAAAACAGCCAGTTTCAGATGATCCTTGGTGAAATAGCTTGTGTGCTTTACTCCATGTAAACAGGGAATATATACATTTTGGAGAGTAGGATGGGATTTCGGGTGCAAATACAATCTATCAACTGAGGCTATGGTACTGTTGATGCTCTATTTGAATGGGGAAGAATTCCAAGTGGTGTGTTAAGTTACTGACTGCTTGTGATCACCTAGATTGAGATCATGGTTAAATGCCCCAAACTAGGCATGAAAATAGGAAGGGAGTTGGCTCTACTCCTGTGATATAAATTTCTGAAATTTCTGGGGTTTGAGCATGCTCCACTTCAGCAGTTCCATGCCCATTCCTCTGGTGGCACAGTCCCTGTGCCCTCAATACTTCCCAATCATGCCTTACCTCATAGTTTATTGAGTACCCAAAATAATTTGACCAAGTTTTCTTGATACTTGCTAGTCATTTTCATTACTATGACAACAATGAGTAAATGATTCTGAGGGTTAAAGTATTTAGACAAACTCACCATTTGAGAGATTTTAGCTGATTGGTTTCTGGCTCCAGGCCCCTTTATGGTTAAACAGAATCACTATAGAGAGGTTATTCTATAACAAAAGAGTTCATACATGGAGAATAGGGGCCAGAGAGATATAGGAAAGGATCAGGAATGAGAAAAACCTATCAAAGAATATTCTTATTTCTTCATCCTGCAGAACACTAACTAGTATTTGCTAATTTTATATAACTTTTCTGGTACCAGATATTCAACCCCCCACAAACCCATTTTTATCTCACACTTTCTAGCTCCTGAGAGTCATAGTTCAAAATTTGGATTAGTGTTTTTGTTCAACATCCACGTAGAATATATGGATTTTCTCTTTCTGTTTTTGATATTTAATTCAATGTAATATCATCCACTACCATCCAATCTATTATAAATGACAGCATATCATTTTATTGCAGAGCAATATATAATTTTTTATAAACAGCACATTTTTATCAGTTCATCTCCTGGTGAGAGCTTAAGTTTACTTCATGCTATAACTGCTGTGAATAGTGTGATATATGCAGGATATGAGTTTTTGGTATCCCCATGACATTTCATTTAGCTGTATACCTAATTGTAGAATAGCTTGATCCCAGGGTAAAGCTATTTTATTTTCATATTTGAAAAATGTATAACATTGTCCTAGAGGAATTTACATTTCCATAGACAATATGAAAGGGATCTTCTGTCACTATAGCATCCCAAGCATTTATTATTTTTCAGTTTTTTTGTAGTACTTATTTTCAGTGGAGTAAGGCAATAGCTCATTGTAGTTTTATGATATTTTTCAGCCTTCTAATACTATTATGTACTTTTGTTGTTGTGAAATAGTTAACTATTTAAATCTCTTTTCTTTTTGGGAAGTCTCTATTCTATCTTTGATTTATTTTAAGTTAGATAGATTATTAATATTATTTAAAGTTGTTTGTAAAACATCACCTCTTCTATAGTTTACTATTCAGTTGTTTATTTTAATATACAAAAGAAATTTAATTTTAATTAATCCTCTGTGTGTGAGTGTGGTGTGGTGTGATGTGTGTGTGTGTGTGTGTGTGTGTATGTGTGTGTGTGTGTATGTGTTGTTGGAATCTTATCTAAAAATAGTCTTATGTAGAAATGTCTTTAGATATTTTCTTTTGTTAGTTTTATAGCTTCATGTCTAGACTTAGTTTCTGACCAGGTTTAAATTAGATTTTGTTTACAGTGAGACATGTTGATCAAGTTTCCATATTAGGGATGAGCATTTCACAATCTGCAGTACTATTTGCTGAAGAGGGTGTCCTTTCTCCCATATGTGCCTTAGTGAATTTAGTTAAAAATACAAATTATTACCCTGGAATTCTTCTACTCCATATGTTATGTATGAACCATTAACCATTAAAAATGGAGCAGAGTCTGAAGGAATGGCTGACCAGTGACTAAACTTGGGCAGGAACCTTGCCATGGGTGGGATCCCAACCCGACACTATTAGTGATGCTATGTTGTACTTACATATAGAAATCTAGCATGGCTATCCTCTGAGTAGCTCTATTGGCAGCTGATGAGACAGATGCAGATATTCATTGGTCACAGGTTAGGGACTCCTATGGAAGTGTTAGGGAAAATATTGAAGGAACTGAGGGGATGGCAACCCCATAGGAAGACCAATAGCAGTTGTTTTTATTATTGTAACTTTGTACTATATTTGTTCTTTCTCCTTTTTTCCTTGTTTGTTGTTTGTCCTTTTTATTGGTTTTGTTTACATTTCAAATGTAATCCCCATTCCTGGTTACTCCTACACAAACCCCCTATCCTGTTCCCCTACCCACCCTCTGCTTCTATGAGGTGCTGCTCCATGCACTCACCCAGAGAAAATCATAGAAAAGGAGGCAGAAAGAATGTAAGAACCATTTTCAGAATATTAATTCTACCAATCCATGAGCATGGGAGATCTTTCCATCTTCTGAGGTCTTTTCTGATTTCTTCCTTCAGTGATTTAAAGTTCTTGACATTCAGACCCTTCTCTTGCTTGGTTAGAATTATAACAAGATATTTTATATTTTTGTGGCTATTGTGAATGGCTGTGTTACCATAATTTCTTTTTCAACCTACTCACTACTTCTATAAAGGAGGACTACTGATGTCTTTGAGTCAATTTTATATCCAGCCACGTTGCTGAAGTTGCTTATCAGCTGTGGGAGTTCTCTGGTAGAATTTTGGGCATTGCTTATGTACACTATTATATCATTCTAAACTAGTGATACCTTGAGTTGTTCCTCCCCAACTTACATCCCTTTGACCTCCTTTTGTTGTCCTATTGTTCTAGCTAGAACTTCAAATGTCATATTGAATAAATAGAGAGATATTGGCAGCCTTTTCTGGTCCCCAATGTTAGTGGGATTATACATACTCTACTATGTTCATAGCAGCCTTACTTATAATTGCCAGAAACTGCAAGCAAACAAGATGTCTCTCAATCTATACAGAAAATATGGTCCATTTGCACAAAGGAATCCTATGAAGCTATTGAACATGAGAACATCATGAATTTTGTAGGCAAGTGAATGGAACTAAAAAATCTCACCCTGAGTGAATGTAAGTCAGACCCCAAAGGACATACATGACATGTACTCACTGATAAATGAATATTAGTCAAAAAGTACAGAATACCCATGATACAACCAACAGACTCTAAGGAGTTAAAAAACGAAGGAAGGCCTGAGTAGGATGCTTAAATCTCAGCAAAATAATCATGGGATGCAGAAGGGGACAGGGACGTGGCAGGAAGAGGAGAGGAGAGAGAAAAGAGCAGGGCAGAATCAGGTAATAGAGAAGACAGAAGAGAGGCCCAGACAGCAAGGAAAATGAAAGGAAATAATGCACTTGCCAGAGGTGGGTGGGTGGTGGGTGGGTAGCAACTGAAATGGAAGTTTCTGGATATGTCATGTAATGTAGACTCATAGGTCTTACTGAGAGAGACCCACACAGTGTTTTGCTAAAACAGTCTCAAGTGGTATTTTGCTGAGGCAAGACCAAGGGGAGGACACATGATGTTGGGAGATAGCATAGATAAGATTCAATGGACAGTGAGAGTGCACTTGATTAGCTAGCTTGGTTTGAGTCTCAGTCTTTGCTGATCTTCACTTTTCTGAGAGATGTAAGGCAGGGAACTTCTGGCACTGAGGCTGATTCTAGTCACTCCCATTGACTTTGTGCTGATTTGGATGAAGCCTGGTAGTTTCTGCTGAATCATGCCACCACTGCTGATTTGTGTTTGATATTGTGACACAACTGAAATAGACTGCTGGTATCCTGAAAAATGGAGATTGGAATTGCCCCAAGGAACTACTTCTAGACAGGTTTATATGCCCTTTTCTTATTTACCACCTTTTCTCCCCTACCTTTGGATGGTGGGCTAGAAGGGGGGAGGTGTTGAAGCCTTTGTGAACCCTTATTTATAAAATATATAAGCCTTTGGGAACCTCTAGAAAATCACAGAGACATGGGATGATGGAGGCTACTAGGACTCGATGTAAGTGACATTAGCTGAGATGACCAACAGTGGGGATATGGAAAGTAAAAGGATTACCTTCCGTAGTTGCACAGGATCCCTAGTAGAGAGATGAGGACACCAAACCACCTACAAAACTTTTGACCCAAAATTGCTCCTGTCTAAAAGAAATGCAGGACAAAAACAGAGCAGAGACGGAAGGAATGGCTGACTACTGGCTGTCCAAACTTAGGATCCCTCCTATGGGTGGAAAATAAACACAGACACTGTTGCTGATGCTATGTTGTGCTTGCAGACAGGAGCCTAGCATGACTGTTCTCTGAGAGGCTCTATTATCAGCTGAATGAGACAGACACAGATACTCATAGCCAAGCATTCGTTTCATGTTGGGGACCCCTATAGAAGTATTAGGGGAAACAGTGAAGGAACTAAAGAGATGGCAACCCCATAAGAAGACTAACAGTATCAACTAACCAGAACCCCTGGGATCTCCGAGAGACTGAGCCATCAACCAAAAGAATACAGGATTGGTCTGAGGCCTCTGGCACATATGTAGCAAAGGGCTGCCTTGTCTGGCTTCAATGGGAGAGGATGCTCCTAATCATGTAAAGGCTTAATGCCCAAGAGTGTAAGGATATGGGGATGGAGACTGTATCAGAGGATAAAGTGATGTTGTATAGGGGGAAGAACTCTGCAAGTGGGAACCAGAAGAGGGGGACAACATTATGATGAAAATATATAAAATATTTAAAATAAAAAAGGAACGTAAGAGCCAGAGGGGATGAAGGATACCAGGAGAACTTGAACCTCTAAGTCAACAGTGCATCAATGTGATGAGTCAACACTGGGTCCTCTGAATATATATTACAGATTTTAAGTGGGTCTCCGATTCTTTTCTCTTGGGTGTGTTTCCTTCTTTTGACTTGCCTTCTCCCATTTTGAAGTGATAGTTCTTGATTTATCTTATTATATTTTATTTTGTTATGCTAATCTCTTAGAAGCCTCTTCTTTTCTAATAAGAGACAAAATCACGAAGGGACCAAAGGTGGGAAGCACAGTGAGGGGAAACTATAATCAGAACATTCTGTATAAGAAAAGAATCTATTTTCAGTGAAAGGAAAAGTAATAAGAAAAGAAGAATGACAGCCCCTGACGTGATGGTTTGTTATAAAATATTCCAGTGTAGTATCTGGGGATAAGACTTTTTCCTCCACCACAGATTCAAAGACCCATTTCTATTCCACTCTATAGTTGTGTGGAAAGAACACACCCTAATTCTACAGAAGTGTAGTCAAAAGAAAGATTGAGAATCTGCCAATCATTAGAAGACAGTGACAGAAAAAAGTGATTCCCTACTGATAGTTACAGTTTTAGAAATGATAGGTGACTTTAAATGTTCCTGTGAGTATTGAAAAGCTTTCCATCAAAAAATGATGGCAATAAAATGTTTGTGTATTTGAGAGAATAAAGCCTAACAGCTTGAAATAGGAAACACGCAATCTTATTTCAGCAGCTAGAGCCTGTGCCGCCTTTTGGGAAGAGCAGAGACATTAGTAGGTGAATCCTCTAGGAAAGCACTTGCCTTGGGCAGCTTTCTGTTTTTCTCTTTAGAAATAACTTTCTGTATAATTTGAAAGCTTCATACAGTTATAGAAAGAGTGTAATCATTTTAGGTCATTTCCTCCCTCATCTCACCTCTCCCCAGTCCCTCATCTCACCTCTCCCCAGTCCCTCTACCCCACTTCTCTCCCTTATCCTTTCCACCCCCTCATCCCATTTTCTTCATCTCTCCCCTTTGCCCTTATCCCCTTTCTTTCATCCCTCTTCTTTTTTTTAACTTTTATTGCATTATTATGAGAAAAGTTACATGATTTCAATTTATCTGAATTTGTTAACATTTAAAAACATATTTTAAGTAAGTAGAATTAAATCACATTCTTGTTTCACTTTTGTACCCCCACTTCTCCCAGAGACCCCCTTCAATACCTACAATATCTTATTTTTGTCATATTCCTTAAAATTTATAAAATATTATAACAATAAAAATGAATAGTATAAAAGTTGTTTGATATAAAACAACAATCAATTTAAGTCTTATGTAGATGCTTGTCTACAGCAATACTGATAATACATACATTTTTCTCAATATAAATTTTAAATAACTCCAAACATATTAACTGTATATTTCAAAATAATACATCACTACCAGTATTTTCTTTTATTTATTTATTTATTTATTTAGATATTTTCTTTATTTACATGTCATATAATTTTTCTTTTCCCAGTTTCCCCTCCTAGGAACAAATAAACAAACAAACAAACAAAAACAACAAAAACAAACACCTGTTGGCACCCCCTTCCCCATGCCTGCCACCCCAACCTCTCCCACTTATTGGCCCTGGCATTCCCCTACACTGTGGCACAGAACCTTCACAGGACCAAGGTCTTCTCCTCCCATTGATGATTGATTTTGCAATCCTCTACTATACACATGCTACCAGAACAATCAGTCCTACCATGTATACTCCTTGGTTGGTGGTTGAGTCCCTGGGAGCTTTGAGGGTACTAGTTAGTTCATATTGTTCATTCTAGGGGGCTGGAAACCCTTCAGCTCCATTGGTCGTTTCTCTAACTCCTTCATTGGGGACCCTGTACTCAGTTCAATGGATGGCTGTGAGCCTCTATATCTGTATTAGTCAGGTACTGTCAGAGCCTCTCAGGAGACAGCTATATCAGGCTGGCTTGTCCTTCCTTCAGTCCCTGCTCCATAGTTAGTCTCTGCAACTCCTTCCATGGGTATTTTGTTCCCACTTTTAAGAAGGAATGAAATGTCCACATTCTGGTCT
Organism: Mastomys coucha; assembly: GCF_008632895.1. Classification (NCBI taxonomy): domain Eukaryota; kingdom Metazoa; phylum Chordata; class Mammalia; order Rodentia; family Muridae; genus Mastomys; species Mastomys coucha. The sequence continues at coordinate 39,789,257 of NW_022196891.1, read as the reverse complement.
CCCTTTTTCTTGAGTTTCTTGTGGTTTGTGGGTTGTTCTTCCTGTATTCCGAACTTCTGGGTTAATAACCACTTATCAGAGAGTGCATACCATGTGTGTTCTTTTGTGATTGTGTTACCTCACTCAGGATGATATTCTCCAGATCCATCCATTTCCCTAAGAATTTCCTAAATTCATTCTTTTTAATGAATGGAGTAGTACTCCATTGTATAGATGTACCACAATTTCTGTATCCATTCCTCTGTTGAGGGACATCTGGTTTGTTTCCAATTTCTGATTATTATAAATAAGTCTGCTATTAACATTGTGGAGCATGTGTCCTTATTACATGTTGGAGCATCTTCTGGATATATGCCCAGGAGTGGTATATCCGGGTCCTCTGGTAGAACTATGCCCAATTTCTGGAGGAACAGCCTAACTGATTTCCAGAGTGGTTGTACCAGCTTGCAATCCCACCAGCAATGAAGGAGTGTTCCTCTATCTCCACAACCTCTCCAGCATCTGCTGTCACCTGAGTTTTTTATCCTAGCCAATCTGACTGCTGTGAGGTGGAATCTCAGAGTTGATAGTCTCCAACCAAAAAAAGCCCAGGACCAGGAGGGTTTAGTGCAGTTTTATCAAACCTTTAAAGAAGACCTAATACCAATACTCCTCAAACTATTCCACAAAATAGAAACTGAAGGCACTCTACCCAATTTGTTCTATGAAGCCACAATTACTCTTATACCTAAACCACAAAAGACCTAATGAAGAAAGAAAACTTCAGACCAATTTCCCTTATGAATATTGATGCAAAATTACTCAATAAAATTCTCACAATTCAAATCCAAGAACACATCAAAACATTTATCCATAATGATCAAGTAGGCTTCATCCCAGGGATGCAGGGGTGGTTCAATATACAGAAATCCATTAATGTAATTCATTACATAAACAAGTTCAAAGAAAAAATCCATATGATCATCTCATTAGATGCTAAGAAAGCATTTGACAAAATCTAACATCCCTTCATGATAAAAGTCTTGGGAAGATCAGGAATTCAAGGCCCATACTTAAACATAGTAAAAGCAACATACAGAAAACCAGTAGCCAACATTAAACTAAATGGAGAGAAACTTGAAGCAATCCCATTAAAATCAGGGACTAGACAAGGCTGCCCACTCTTTCCCTATCTATTCATTATTGTACTTGAAGTCCTAGCCAGAGCAATTAGACAACAAAAGGGGATCAAAGGCATACGAATTGGAAGGGAAGAAGTCAAATTATCACTATTTGCTGATGATATGATAGTATACTTAAGTGACCTCAAAAATTCCACCAGAGAGCTCCTAAGCCTGATAAACAACTTCAGCAAAGTAGCAGGATATAAAATTAACTCAAGCAAATCAGAGGCCTTCCTCTACACAAAGGATAAACAGACAGAGAAAGAAATTAGTGAAACAACACCCTTCACAATAGTTACAAATAATATAAAATATCTTGGTGTATTTCTAACTAAGCAAGTGAAAGATCTGTTTGACAAGAACTTCAAGTCTCTGGAGAAGAAAATTGAAGAAGATCTCAGAAGATGGAAAGATCTCCCATGCTCATGGATTGGCAGGATTAATACAGTATTTTCTTAAATGAACATAAATATATAAAGTCATTTTGTTTGTTTGTTTGTTTTGTATTTAGTAGAGTTTAAAATCTTGGCTCTTACTGTGGTACAAGCCCAAAATAAGAACAATTTTTAAGCATTGGATTTCATTGTAATAAGGCTGTACTTCAATGACCCTCACATCACCAAAGGATTTTACCTTCATAATAGCTAAGCTGAAATTTGACCATTCTGCTGCACCAAGGAATGAATTGTAGCCACGATTTTTGGATACAGACATTCTTCTAAGGTCAAAACTATTTGACTTGAGTGAGTGACTTTATTCTCAGCCCACAGAGAACAGGTTACATTCATTTAAGAAATGGTGTGTGTGAGGGTTGGTGAAATGGCTCAGCGAGTAAGAGCATCGACTGCTCTTCCAAAGGTCATGAGTTCAAATCCCAGCAACCACATGGTGGCTCAAAACCATCTGTAATGAGATCTGACACCCTCTTCTGGTGTGTCTGAAGACAGCTACATTGTACTTACATATAACAATAAATAAGTCTTTAAAAAAAAAAGAAATGATGTGTGTATTAAGATGTTGTATCCATAAACTCATTCACCAACTGTTTCAGTGAACCGTGGTTCTGCTTGGAGGGTGGCATAGACATTAGGTATGGGTAAATTTGTTGATTGTCATCCAATGGTCTCTCTAATTTCATAATTAGAGAAATAGATCCAATATTGTACAATGTATATACACCTTCAGTTTGTTTGTTTGTGACAGTGTCTTTCAGTGTACAACATATTGGTCTTGAAATCTTGCTTCTCCTATCTCAGCCTCTCTATTAGTAGCAGTGTTTATTTCATGTTTTTACACTATACTATGGTTTTCAGAACAGCTTATATATTTTTAAATTATTTATATACCCAAGGGAGACATAGATAATTAATTTGGGAGGTGGCTTGTAGGAAAGAGAAAAACAACAATGAGATTGAATGCTCTGCTTGACATTTGTAACTCTTGTATCAAGTTTGAAGAAGAGGACTTTATAAGTTACTCTTTCTCTGAGATGAACGCTTTTCCAAATTATCACAGCTAATGAACCAGATTCATCCCTCTTCTTTTCCTCATTCCTGTCTCCATCATCCCTCTCCTTCATTCCTCTTTCCCTTATTCCCTTCTTTCTCATCCTTCCACTCTCCTTCTCCTGCAACTTATACTCTTTCACCTGTTTCATTATTATTATTACTCAGATCTTGGGTCATATAAAACATTACTTTTACTATATGTAAATGAAATATATGATTTTCTTCTATGGAAGTACGTGCATATACATATATGTTTTTACATACATATGCAAGTGTGTTGTATGAAGAGAAACAGTGGAAAATAGAAAAATAGTTCCAAAGACTAAGGATAACTGCTTTTTTTGAATTCTGAGTTGTTTCAAATGCTGTAGAATAAGGAGATGTGGAAGCATATCCTTTATAATGAGGAGAAGTTAGTTAACATCAAACTTTTCTATTTATGTGGAGACCATTTTCTATGGTCCTTGTGAACAGAATAATTATCAGAATGAATCTGATAGTTGAAATATAGTTAAGCTGTACAGTTACCAACTGTGATTATAGAAATATGAAAAGTAGCAACAGTCAAACAAGCTAAAATATGCAAAAATTTGTTTCCATGTTAATTCCACTTATAATCTGAATGATTAACTGAAAGCAGGGTCCTAACTTAGACCTTTCTTCAAGATTAAACAAATTCAAGTAAATTAGCCACTTACATTCTTCATTTGTTTAAACTGATTAACTTAAGAAGTTTCAAAAGCCTTTATTAAAGACTACTCAGTAAATTATGACTTATTGGATGAACTATATAATCTGCTGGCCTGTGCCTACATTTCTGAATGCAGTCAAGATGGGTCAGGCACTCCTGTAAGATACTATTTAACAACTCTAATTGGGGGAGGGGAAGCCAGTCTCTTCACACAAAAATAAAAATACCATTGAATTGTAATATTTCAGGAAAGCTAGACTTTTAAGTATCATTTAACAATAGGTGGGTATTTTTTTTATGATTTTATACATAAAAAGCATATATTTAGTTATAAATATTTGAACATCTTATTTCCATCCTCTTTTACCTTACCATTTGTATTTAACATCAGAATATTTTTAAATACTCAGTGCTTGCAGTGTTAACACTGAGTTACCTATCTTGTAAGGCATATTGCATTGCATAGCACAAGGGGCATCATAGTTAGTAGGCTAGGCACAATCTTCACCTCAGGAAGCTCATAATGCAGCTCAGCAAATGACGAAAACACCGACCTATGGCCTAAGACGTTTATAAAATGTTCATTGGAGCTATATCAGAATGACTCAACTAATGAAGACCAGTCTCTAAAATAAAATAGGTGTTGGTTTTTAAGAATAAGCCATGGTCCTAACATAAATATTAAATGAATGAATGAATGAATGAATAAATAAATAAATAAATAAATAAATAAATAAATAAATTCCCACCAAATTCTGTATGAAGAGCAAGGAATCTTGAATTCTCGTCCAACTCAACAATGAATTACTGTTTCATGTAAACATCCTGTTTGAGTTACAGTTAGTTCTGGTAAAGTAGATAGAGAGGGGACCATTAGCTTGAGATTGTAATATTTTAAATTCCTTACAACAAACTCCAGCATGAATCATTACTTAAACTGAAACTTATTTTTGGGTGTTTTGTGTGTCTGGATTCCAGACAAGCCATTAGTTAAAAGCAGTTTATTTCCAACCATCATAGAAGCCAGCTGACCACACCATGCTTGGATAATGCCTAACCAAGCTTTAGACAAGTCAAAGCAGGTGCTCTCTAGATTGGCTTACCCTGGCTCTCCAAAGGCTCACTGCTGGCACTGCTGCCTCTGCCTCTCAGCCTCTTCCTATTGTGAGTGGTGCCAAATTAACAAATTATTGTTTGACCAAATGAGATACTAGATTCCTTTAAAGATCTTCATTTAATATTTTATTTTTATATATGTGTTAAAATGATTAAGCATAATTTTCTTTCTTTTTTTTTAGATGTTTTCTTATTTACAATATCTCCTTTCCCAGGTTCCCCTCCAAAGAAAAAAAGAAAAAGAAAATAAAACAATCCCCTGTTCCCTCCCCCTCCCCATGCTCAACATCCCACCCCATCCTGCTTACTAGCCCTGGCATTCTCCTACACTGGGGCATAGAACCTTCACAGGGCCAAGGGCCTCTCCTCCCACTGATGACTGACTAGGCCATCCTCTGCTACATATGCTGCTGGAGCCATGAGTCCCACCATGTGCACTCTTTGGTTAGAGTTTTAGTCCCTGGGAGCTCTGAGGGTACTAGTTAGTTCATATTGTTGTTCCTCTTAAGGGGCTGTAAACCCTTCAACTCCTTGGGTCCTTTCTCTAGCTCCTTCATTGGGGACCCTGTACTCAGTCCAATGGATGGCTGTGAGCCTCTACTTCTTTTTTTTTGTTTGTTTGTTTATTTTTTTTATTAGATATTTTCTTTATTTACATGTAAATTTCTCCTTTCCCAGTTTCCCCTCTAAAAAA
>NW_022196891.1:39779223-39783627 GCF_008632895.1 Mastomys coucha | reverse complement strand
TGGAGCAGTCTCTGGATTGTCCCTTCTTCAGTCTCTGCTCCATAGCTACCCTCTACAACTCCTTCCATGGGATTTTGGTCCCCAGATGTCCCTCAGCAGAGGAGTGGATCCAGAAAATGTGGTACATCTACACAATGCAGTGCTACTCACCTATTAAAAACAATGAATTTACGAAATTCTTGGGGAAATGGATGGACCTGGAGAATATCACCCTGAGTGAGGTAACCCAATCACAAAAGAACACACATGGTATGCATTCTCTGATAAGTAGATATTAGCCCAGAAGATCGGAATCCACAAAGCACAAACCACAAACCATAAGAAACTCAAGAAAAATGAAGACCAAAGTGAGGATGCTGAGTTCCTTCTTAAAAGCATGATTTTCTAACAGAAGTTTTTCAAGCTAAAATTTTTAGAAACTGATATATCCTAAGGAAGACTCTGTGCCAATTCACTGACATTTCCTTCAGATGTGTCAGACAGTAAAATTTGTTCTTTACTAAAGTTTTATCCAGAACAAACCCTAGTATGATAACTGATCACAATATTATTTTTCCAATATTAATAAGAGGAAGATTCTCAAGAGGAATTGCTATCAGCTATTATTGTGATTCTCACATGACATACCCTTAAACTTTACAAAGGTATTTCAGAACCTGGTATTAATTATGGTTCACAAACCAATGCCAGTATTTTGCTTTATTAAAACTTTTTTCCCAGTTTAATAATTCAGATTTAAGGGTTGGTCTCTGAAGCTAGAATGCTACTTCAAGAAACACACATCTGGGTGTGTTTGTAGGGTCCTTTCCAGAGAGGTGGGACTCTGATGGGGAAACCCACACAGGGTACAAGCAATGCCGTTCCATGGACTGTAGTTTCAGATGGAATAAAAATTAGACAGTTAGCTGAGCCACAACCCTACCCTTCTCTCTCTCTCTCTCTCTCTCTCTCTCTCTCTCTCTCTCTTTCTCTCTCTCCTTCCCTCCCTCCCCTTCCTTTATTGTGAACTAGGCTCCTACCACCCTACCACCCTCCACCCTATCACTATGACTTCCTCACCATCATGAAATGTACTCTTGACCTCTGAGCCAAAATAAACACTTCTGATGCTGTTTTAATGTGTTATTTTGTCACATGATATTAAAAGTAATTGGTACATTATCTTTCTATTTGCTCTGTGCTGTGAAAGGGCTGCCTCTAAGCAACCAGTTAGTCTCTTTACTGTGGAAGATAGTGTGAAAAATTCGAGGATAAGACCGATAAAGCATTTGTTTAGTCAGATACAGTTAGTCTTCTGACACTTCACTACTATTGGAAGACACCCTTAGGAATCCACTCTTATAGCTCTGATTCTCATATATCACATGTATAATGGAGATAATATGAGACAGGGGTGGAAGCAGGTTACCAAACAAGAAAAGAGACCTGGAACAAATTCTTCCCTCATTAACATCAGAAGCCACTGCCAGCATTTTGATGTAATATTTCCAGCATCTAGAGCAGGGAGAACATTGCCTGCTGTTCAGTCTATCTTTTCTGTACCCTTGGGCTTGGCTGCCCTAGCCAATTAGTTCAAAAGGTGTGAGCCCTGTTTCCCGTGGCTGATGTCCTTAAGACTGCACTTTTTTTTGTAACTTTTCCTTTCCTTATACATCATTCAATTGTTTTTAGTATGCCATTTCTTCCTGCTGGTGTCATGGAAGAAATGGAAAATGATGGTGACTTTTTTTTTCCTGGTGTTCTATAGTGTTTTCTTCATAGTTCAATATTCCATTATCATGGCTATTCATGTTTTCTTTCTGTCCCACTAAAATGGCTCTTAGTTATAGTGTACAATTCACAGTAGAAACCACTACCAACAATGCAGTTGTTAAGCAGTATCATAAGTAGCCAATAAGACTGTCACAGCATTTAGATGATTTGGATAATGGAATCTCCCCAGAACCACTGATAGTAAAACCTTAAGTCTCTCTGCATTATTCATTTCTTTGCTCTGATACCAAAAGAACAGTGAATCAATTCAAAAGAAATAAATCAAAAACAGAAGTAACACAAGCAAACAGGGCATAGATCCAGTTTGAAGGCAATTTTGAAGTTTTAATGGCTAAGAACATGGGCTAAAATGCTCTAACACACAAAATCACAGCACTAACTGTAGCGGAACAAAGATATAAAGAAGAAGTGAGTGGAAATCCCGCTTTGAAATCATTGACATGACTTGTCTTTGTTTTTAGATGGCAATATAAATCCTGCAGGTAGATTTTGAAGTCACTCAAAGACAAAATAATGCAGACAAGGGAAAAGAGGTGAAATGCTTCTAAACAATGTGAACAATTGTTCGGGGAGAATAGATCTTACCTTTTGAGAAAGGAAAAGTAGCCTTAATACTTCCAAAATGATTTGAAAGGGATTTATCCAAGGATTATTTAAATATATTTATAGAAAAATACAAGATATACAATCCTATTATCTCTAAGGTGTGTGGGATAAAAGGAAAGTGAAAATGTCCTCCTTTGCCCCTTCCCACCCCCTATTTTTGTAAAATGATGTGGCAATATATTTCTGGTTGTGAAAATGAGATCAGCTACAAGAACACAAGTTCTGAACCACTGAAACATGCAAGAGTGTGCATTCCAGTATACTTGGAATATAATATATCCAGTATATTATAATATAAGATTGCTCATAGTTTTACTGTAAGTTTGAAAATGTCTGAGCATATTCATTCACTACAAAACTTCAACTTTTGAACCTCAGAATTTAGAAAAGCTTTTATAATATAAAATCTATGGAGTTCTTTTTTCTTATTTTACTTTTTAAAAGCTGTTTAACACCTCAAATAAAATTTGCGACAAGTTTTCATAATTTTTTGAAGGGATTAGCTACATAATTTCTGCATTCTCTTTTTTTGATTCAGTGAGTGGAACCTTTCCCATGCTTAGTTTGGTTGTGTGGCTGAGTCTGTTTGGCAGATATGAGCCAACATAAGCTATGAGGCCACTAGGCAATAGACCTTCATTTGTCATACCCATAGAGTCTGAAAATCTGAGACTATGATAAGCAGCAATAGCTTTTTGAAAAGATTCTCTTCCAGTTTGTATGCTGATAGACAAGACAAGAGTTCCTCTCAGTGTTCTCTATAAGAGAATTTGTCACAAGTCATCTTATGTACCTTTTGATGCTATTAACTTATGAGCTAAAATTTAAATATGTGAATTTTTGGTAGAATGGAGGATACAGGGCCTCAGAGCATCGTAATGAGCAAATGAAGTTTTACAAAACCTATTAAGAGTTGTGCAATAGAAATATTTTACAGAAAATTAATACATAATAAAAAGAAGACAATGACCACAGTAGATGAAGAATTAAAAGATTATTCCAAAACCTCAAATTGAAAAGTCAGAACAGCATGATTTGTAACTTTCCTAGATCACAATACATCATGAATATTTATTGTATCTGTGCTTTGTGAAGCACAGTGAAATAGTGTTTCTGAAACCATTTATTATTTAGTGAATACACTGAAAACATGTGGAGACACAGCTACAAAATTTCAAGAGAATATTTTTTGAATTCCAGATAAATGAATACTTCCCTTTAATCATAAGGTTATTCAAGTCTAGGGAGAGCTCCCTTTTCAATTTGCTAGTTACTATTGGTTGGATCTGGCCCTCATAACTTTTACTTTTTCTTTTTTTTTTTTGAATGGATATTTTCTTTATTTACATTTCAAATGCTATCCCCTTTTCCGGTTTCCCTCCCATCCTGGAAACACCCTATCACATCCTCCTTCCCCCTCTTCTATGAAGATATTCCTCCACCCACCCACCCACTCCCACCTTGCTGCCCTTGTTTTCCCTACACTGGGGCATCTATCAAGCCTTCATAGGACAAGGACCTCTCCTCCCATCCTCTGCTACATATGCAGCAGGAGCCATGTGTACTCCTTTGTTGATGGCTTAGTCCCTGGGAGTTCTCGGGGGTCTGGCTGGTTGATACTGTTGGTTTTTTTACAGGGTTGTAACCCCCTTTAACTCCTTCCATCCTTTCTCTAACTCCTCTACTGGGGACTCTGAGCTCAGTTCAATGGTTGGCTGCTAACATTCGCCTCTGTATTTGTAAAGGCTCTGGCAGAGCCTCTCAGGAGACAGCTATATCAGTCTCCTGTCAGCAAGCAGTTGTTGGCATCAAGAATAGTGTCTGGGTTTGGTGACTGTATATTAGATGGATCCCCAGGTGGGACAGTCTCTGGGTGGCCTTTCCTTACAGATCCTTATTCTGGTCACAGAAGTTGGTCACAGGAATTGAAAGTCCATATGTGACATTTTGTCTTCTTCACTCATTCTGTTCATTTCTACATATTTACTGGAAGTCAAACATGTGTACAGTTGAGAAAATGACATA
>NW_022196891.1:39714223-39774223 GCF_008632895.1 Mastomys coucha | reverse complement strand
TTTTGTTAGAATGGTAGAAAGCCTTAGTTTCCCTGGAAGAAGCTCATTGGGATTTCTTCTACATAAACTAATAGCTGTCTGTTTATGTTTGCACTAAGACATATCTTTATTTAAACAAAATGATATACTTTTTGCTGAGTATACTCTATGCTTTTGCCCAAGATGCAAAATCAAAGGTAGCAAATTGTGGAAACTTAAATTAGTAAAAAACCCCAAAGTTTCTATGTCCTTGCTATTTTAAAATAAACAAATATTTGTCTTTTAGTAAAAGTATATTCTCTTTTAACTATATATATTTATTAATTGTTGTGATTTAGCTCTTGACTGTACAAGTCCCAACCTCTTATGTGTTGATAGCTGTTTATCCCTCTGGCAATTCTGCTGAGGAGCTGTCCCCAGAAGTGTGCTTGAATCACCAAATAGCCTAGATAGCTTAGGAGTCAGGAGATATGAGGAGGTGGGGCCTTGTTGGAATAGATTAGGATATTTCTTTGAAGATGTGTCTTCTACTGGGCTCCCTTATGTATCTCTTATTTCTGATTTCTGGCAATTGTAAGGTCAGGAGCCTCTTAAGTCACACATTTTTCTCATCATGATGTTATGTCTCACTACAGGCTGGCAGTCCTGGAGCCAGCTGATAACTACTGATCCCTCTGAGACTAGAAGCAAAGAGAAAGCTTCTTACTTTAAGTTATTTTTTTTTTTTTTTTTTGATTTTTCGAGACAGGGTTTCTCTGTGTAGCCCTGGCTGTCCTGGAGCTCACTTTGTAGACCAGGCTGGCCTCGAACTCAGAAATCCGCCTGCCTCTGCCTCCCAAGTGCTGGGATTAAAGGCGTGCGCCACCACCGCCCGGCTACTTTAAGTTATTTTTTACTGGTTACATTTTCAGAGCAAATAAAGGGTGACATATGTTGATATACATTCTATAATTGCTCATGCCATATATATAATTTGTTTGAATTACACAACTCAGTGCTTTTTATTATAGTCACAATGTTGGGAAAATATCCTAAGTTAGATTATTACACATACAGCCAAAAGGAACCTTACTCACATTAACATTTCCTATATGACTACATTTCTCTCATTCATAGAAAGTTTCCTTTTTTTATTCACTTCGGTGGGTGGGTTGTTTATTCTTGACATTTTGTATAAATGAATTCATGATCAGGAGTGACTTACTTTTGGATTCTGTATGTATGTAACATTATAAAATTTTTCCTGAGAGGATGTGAACAAAAATCTTTATAAAGACTAGAGGTTCATAAAAATGACCAGTATAATGTTTTTATTCAAGTCTATAAAGGTAAACAAATTACAATATTGGAGTTATTTAGAGGATCTTGTGTATCACTGACAAATCCACTCCAGCATGGTGATGACTCATAAGTGCTAAATGATCAGGAGTCCCTAATCACGTTGCATGAAGTCCCATAGGAGACTCTTCTATAGCATATGCGAGTTGATTAGATGACTTAAGGAACTTACATACCACTTTGTAAGATTAATAAACTTATCGAGGCTTATAAGCATTCTAACTACCCAGTGTTCTTCTTTATCCTTCCCTTTTCTTAGAAAGGTGTTAATTCAGAGAAAATAGCTGCACATGAACTATATCTAATACACATTGTAGCATGTTTCAGTATACTATTCCTATTAATTGCTTAATTATAATGAAGTATATTGTATGTCACATTTCATTTATGCATTCTGCACTTGGTTGCCATGTTGACTTTGCACATGATTGAACCCTTAGAAGTTATGTTTTCAAAAATCATGTATGGCCTATTTGAGCACATGTGTTTAAATCTGTCATTCAGCAAATAATGGAATGACCTGATCATAGACTATTGTGTGTTTAATGTGATACTTCCAAACTCTTTCCTAGATGTGGTTAAATAAGGAAAGGAAAGCAAAACTCAGTCCAAAATATCTCTGGAGTTTCTAAGGTGAGTCAGTAGAGTTTAGTGGAATCTAAACTGGGAGTGGAAGAATCTGGATCTGGTCCCAGCCCTACTACTAATTAGTTGTTTGACCTTAAGTAACTCATTTACATTCTGCTAAGTTCAAGTTTATTCATTTGTAAAACTAGTGCATGTTTCTTCAAGCAAGAACAATTTTCATTATAATTATTCTTATTTTACTTTTGGCTTCTGAGTGTTTCCTTAAAGCTGTGCAGAAATTAAATCTTCCTTTGGTCCTGAATATAATATTTTAGAGCCAACCAAAGTTGTATTACTGCGTTCTTATCACGACCATCTGAGAGTCTTCTGGTTCTTTGCAAACACAGACCTTGGTAATAGACTTGTCCATCATAGGTAGATATCACAACTCAGCATCTGACTTCTATTCTAGTCTTTCTTATGACAAGTTTAAAGCAAGGATGCTGATATACTGACCATGGATGCTGATATACTGACCATGGATGGGGTGGAGTATCCAGAAGAATGAGAGGATCAGACCCTTCCTTTTCCTTGCAGAAAGATAAATTGATCTGGTTTGGACCTGACATATAGTTGTTTGATATCTAAATGTAAGGTTTCTCAGGAAAAATAGCAATTAATTATATTATTATTATTATTACTGTAGTAGTTTACTGGATCTGCTGTAATAAAGTCACAAAAGTGCAGCTTAGGAATTAAAAGTTTGTTTTCAAAACTGGAAAGTAGGAGACAGAAATGTTTAATGCCAGATTTAATCCCTCCAACGCCTGAAGAGGGAGAATGTGTATATATTTACTTAGCATTGTGTAACACTAGTAAGTAATGTGTTTCATCATTGTAATCTATTAGTAGTTGAAGTCTATTTGTTTGATTTTACAGGTCTTGTAGACACTTTATTATTGGGAATTCCCAATCTATGTACTGATTCATGTGTGACTTCTGTGGCTTGCTGGCTGTGTTCTTCCTCATCTCTTATTCATGTTATTGTTATTCATATTACTACTTTTGAATGGGATTACTAGTGTGTACTCCCTGTCTAGTCATTGCATCCTTCACTGTCAGTATAAAAGTCCATGGAAATGCCATCCTACTCGTTTTCTTTCTGCCTCTGGCACATGAAATAGGTTAATCTGTGTCACGATAAATGCTGACTACAATATTTTCACCATACATTCGCTTCTGTTACACTCTACCCACCTGCAGCTAGCCAGATCATCATCTGTCCTCTGTCAGCCAAGGCTGAAGCCCTAGGCCACCAGGGGTCTCTAGACTTTAGGGAGAGCAGCACCTTCTTTCACGTGTTGTCTACCAGGTTTGCTGTTCACACCTTCTTCCAGATCACCTGCTATGAGCATAGTTGACTGACAGCCCCATCTGCCCTCTCTTCAAATAGAGTGTTTACATCAGACCTCCACTTACTCATTCCCAAGCAATGATTAAATAAAGGTGAGTACTAGTGCCAGTCCATTCTTAACTGTCAGAGAATTCTTGCAACTATGGTGGTCAAATTAAATGCAGGATAGCCAATTAAATTTAAATTTCAGATTAACAATTAGCAACGTGAGGAATATGCGGAAAACCCTTGGGGAATATGTAAACTAAATATTGCTTTGATTTGAAATTCAAATTTTGCTCAGCATCCTGTATTTTCATTTATTAATTCTACCTGTAATGACAACAATTGTTTGGGGACTCCCTAGCACCCTGGTTGAATTCACTTAGAAATGTTTCATACAATGGGTTTTTTCTTGTTCAGTTTTCTTTATCTCAATGGTCTTAATTTTCTTACACGCTCTTGTTGTTGTTTTGTTTTGTTCTTCCCCTTTATCCCTGACAAGGATTTCCCCCTACACACCTTTACTCTTATCCAATTTTGGTACTTATTTTGTAAAGAGTTGTAACTTCTACACAGTCCATTAAAACTGATAAAATGTCTATCTTTATTTCTACAGAAAGTTCTATTTTTCCATTTCTCTGTGGCTACCAGACCAAATAATTGCTGAATTCCTCTAAGGTATCTATATATTATGTCTAAATTTCTTCATGACCTACAAAGGGACCATCTTGTAAAAAAATAGAAATAAAATAAAAATAAAAGAACCTTCAGTATTAACATATAAAAATAAATGTAAAACTGGCTTGGGACTGATTGCCTGATCAACACATAATATAACATTCTAGGAAAAGTTTCTACAGCAAAATACTGCAAATGTAGAAAAATGAGATGATGAACCAAGTCACCTTTCTACTGTATAATAAAAGCTCCAAACTCCAGCTTACTTGCCCCCAACTATAAATGTTCAGTGAAAGAACTGGGTCAGATCATATATTCTGTTAAATTCTGCCACAGTCTACTAACTTGAACATCAGCCTGCTAATGGCTCTTTCATGATACATCTTACAATTCTCTGCTGCTCCTCTGTTTCTGTCTTCAAGTTACATCAAGAACTACTCACTATGGAGAACCAGACCATGCTCAGGTGAGTGGTAAGGTAAAGGACAGACACCATTGTTCTATTTCCAGTTTGTATGCATTTTACTTATGTAATAATGGCTGTTTGGCAAGCAAAACACATCCTTCCTAGTGTTTTGTGTTACTGAAATATGAAATATAACCAGGGAATTAACTGCCTTAGCATCTAGCATAGAGTGCAAGAAACAAACCCAGAGACCAGAAATAAAGTCTTCTTCAGGATTGGCTGAGATTTACCAGTGGTTGTACAGTATGTAGGAGATGCATGCTGTTAGCTACATGGGAACCATAAGAAAAGAGTAAAAAACTCCACTAGGCACTTGACAACCACCGTCCAGTAACCTCTAATAAAGCACAACCTCACTAAAAACAGGAAGTTAATAAGCAACCAATTTGTGTGTGTGTGTGTGCGTGCACACACACACACACACACACACACACACACACATAATTTTAGAAAACATGTTGCAAAGGGTAGTGTTCTGTTTTCTTGAGACTATTGAGAGTATAAGAGAGTGAATAAGGATTCTTACAGATAGATATGAATAGATCACACAAGTGTGCCCTTACTGTATTAAGATAAGCAGGACAGTAGGGGCAGCCTCTATAGGGATGCCTCTCTAGGCTTGGTTTTCTTGGAATGGAAGGTTGTAATAGAGCCTTGTGTTGCCTCATTCAGATATTCATTCATCTGGTTTTGGAATGTTCATTATTAACATTTTGTGACTTTACCTTAATATTGAAAAAAAATTTTTAAAGGGCACAATTCATAAAAAAATACCATCAAGAGTTAAGAGCGTCCTTTGGTATAATTGGATGGGTAGCTTTTAGAGAGCACTTGCTGCAGAAGTTGGTCCTGTTGTCTCATGCTGGAATCTTTCACCATTTTTCTTTCTCCCCAAATGCTATTTTAGACCTGGCTACACTTAGACTTTAACTGTGCTCTTTCTCTTTGTTAGCTTCTCTACAGGATTCAAATGGTCTCTTGTAAATAATTTTATTAAGAATCTTTATTTCTGCCTCTTCATCTAGAGAACCTAAAGTGGAGAGTTATTTTTTTTTTCATTTCTTATTGGTTGTTTTATTTATCTACATTTCAAATGTTATCACCCTTCCCAGTCTCCCCTCCATAAGTCCCCTATCCCCTAAACTCTCTCCCAGGTTTTATGAGGGTGTTCTCCCATCCACCCACCCATTCCTGCCTCAGCACCCTAGCATCCCCCTACCATGAGTCATGGAGTCTCCACAGGACCAAGGGGCTCCCCTCTAAGTGATGACAGATAAGGCAATCTTCTGCTCCATATCCAGCTGGAGCCATGGGTTCCTCCATATGTACTCTTTGGTTGGTGGTTTAGTCCATGGGAGCTTTGGGTGATCAGGTTGGTTGATATTGTTGTTTTTCCTATGGGTTTGCAAACCCCTTCAGCTCCTACAGACCTTGCCCTAACTTCGGAGAGAAGTTCTTATACTATCATACGTCCACATTTCTCTTAGGATAGAGCAAGTCAGATGCCTAGTGATCTGTCAAGTGGTATTGCCTTTATATCCTATCTCATGTTTTCTCCAAGATGGAATTTGTATTTCTCCAATTTCAGCATTTAATTTTCTATTGTTGGAGGGCCACAGTTCCACTCCAGGAATAAAAAGCATTCTAATTCCTTTTGCTGCATTAGAATGTGTTTTAATGAAGGACCAAATATTATCTATAATTATTTACCAATAAGATTGAAGCAAAATTTTTAATGAGAATCATGTCTTATGTGTGTTTACTTAATTAATGTAACATATCTTTTATATCCACCAAAGAAAGGATAAGGTAGCAAAAAAGTTAACTGAGACTTTCAGAGTTTGTGTACCCACATTCTTTAAAAATGCATAGAAAAATAAAACAGATTAAATAATTTATGTTTCTATCACTCTCAATACCTTAAAGTTATTAATGTAAAGAATTTCCAATTTTGGCTCTACATTATTGGTTTGCTACATGCTTCCAGGGAAATAACATTAAGGTGATAGTACCCTCAGTAAACAAATAAGAAAATTGGCAGAAATTTAAATCATCACCTTGTGTTGTATCTAGAGGGGAAACCATGGTCTATTTACATGTAGAATTACAATGTTAGATTTAGAGTAATTGCAATTAATTCTATGGAGTCACGAGCATAAGATGTCTTTGCACTTTCTATTGTCACTTTAACCGCTTTCCTTAGAGGTTTAAAGTGTCCCCTGTAAAGACCCTTCATGATCTCAGCTAGGCTGATTCCCACATATTTATTTTCTTTTTGGCTATTGTGAATGCAAGTGTGTCCAAGATCCTTCCTCTCTGTGTGCTTGCTGTTGCTATAAAAAAAACTATTGAATTTTATAAGTTGATTCTATATTATAGCACATTGGTTAACTTATTCATCACTTCTGGCAGGACTCAGTTGGTCTCTAATGTAAAGTATTATATTTTCTTTAAATAGGGATAGTTTGACTTTTTCTTCCCCTAGGTAAATCCCTCAATTTTCTTGTCTTGCATTATTGATTGATCTATGCAGTATTTTAAGAATAATATTGAATAGACATCTGTACTTCCTTCTTGACTTCAGTGGGATTGCTTCAATATTTTTTCCATTTAGGGTTGATGGTGACTGTGAATTTTGGTTAAGTATATTTCCACTACTCCTACATTCTCTAGGACTTTTATCAAGAAGGCATATTAGATTTTTGTCAATGGGTCCATCTACAACTTTTGAGATAAACTTGTGATTTTTTTTGTCTTTATGTCTATTTGTGTGGCTTATTACTGACTGACTTTTGTATACTAAACCACCTTGGCAATTTAGGGATAAAGCTAATTAATCATTGCAGATAACTTTTTGATACATACTTGTATTATATTTGTAAATCTTTGAGCAATGTTTTGGATGTTTTCATCATCAGAGATACTAGATTGTTGTTTTATTTTCTTGTTATTCTTTTTCTTTGCGAAAGTTTTTAATTGGTTTTGATAATAGAGTGATATTGGTGTCAAAAGGATTTGGGAATTCCTTTCTTTCTTTCATTCTTTCTCTCACTCTTTCTTCTCCTCTTCCCCTTTCTCTAAATATTTTACTTATGTTCTACCATATCTGGGTATAAAATATTATGCCAAAGTTATTATTTTTAATTTTTCTTAGCCCTGAGTCCTTAAACCCTGATCACCATAGATTATTAGAATATCTATTAAATCCTCTTCCACTGGATATTTCTTCTGCTACTTGCTATGAATCTCACTTATACTATCATTGCTATTTTATCCCAGTTAGAGACAATATATATTTGTTATAGCATTAACTAGTTCTTTTATGTTAAAACATGGTTCTCTCTCTCTCTCTCTCTTTCTCTCTCTCTCTGTTTCTCTGTCTCTCTGTCTCTGTCTCTCTCTGTCTCTCTCTGTCTCTGTCTCTCTCTCTCTCAGCAGTGACACAATGGACAAATAGAAGCCACAGATTAGTAAAAAGAGAAATGTGGTGGACAGAGAAATAACATTAGAATACTAAAAGTTACAAGGTCCCTTCTCACTGATACTGATGGAGAGTCTCTTTGTTTTAAGTGGCATTTATGCTCCAGTCCTGAGGGACAGATATATGAGAAGTAATATTATGTCTGCAAGACTCATTCAGAGTGTCCTATATGCATGGTATGTGCTTATAAGTGGATAATAGCCATAAAATGCAGGTACCATGTTACACTCCACAGACCCAAAGAAGCTAAATGAGAACGGCCCAATTGAGGAAGCTTGAATCTCACTTAGAAGGTGGAATAAAATAGTCACAAGAAAAGATGGTGAGAGGGAACTGAGAGGGAGAGGGAATGGGGAAGGGAATGTGGGGTTCAGGATAAGCTATGGGGAAGAACAGGACCGATGGCTACATGGCCATGAAAATGAAAGAAAATCTTTAACTGACTGGGATGAGGATGTAGGAATCATCTCCAGGATGAGACAGAGACCTGTGATAAGTAAAGCAACCAAGAATAAATGAAGATTGATGACCATTTAATCTGTGACTCACTACACTGGGGCTGTGGAACCTCCTGTAGCCAGACAGGAACCTCAGTGAAATGATAGAGACATCAACCCAACCACAAAACTTTCAACCCAAAATTTATCCTGTCTACAAGAAATGTAGGCTTGGGTGATAGAGCAGAGCCTGAGGGAGTGGCCAAGAAATAACTGGCCTAACTTGAGACCCATCCCATATGCAAGTACCAATCCCTGACACTATTAATAATACTCTGTTATGCTTGCAGACAGGAGCAAGTTGTCCTCTGAGAGGCTCCACACAGCAGCTTACTCAGACAGATACAGACACCCACAACCAAACAGTAGATGGAGCTTGGAGATTCTTATGGAAGAATAGGAGGAAGGATTGCAGGCCCTGAATGGGATAGGAAATCCATAGGAGGACCAACAGAGCCAACTAACCTGGACCCCTGGAGCTCTGAGTCTGAACCACCAACCAAAGAACATACATGGGCTAAACCTAGGCATTCTGAAACATGTGTAGTAGATGTTCAGCTTGACCTTCATATGAGTCCCAAACAACTGAAACTGGAGGTATCCCAAAAGCTCTTACCTGTATGTAGGATATGTTCTAGTTGGGATGCATTGTCTGGTTTCAGTGGGAGAGAAACCATCTAGCTTCCCAGAGATTTGAAATACCAAAGTTGCAGGGATAGCCAGGGGCACCCCAACCTGCTCAAATGAGAAAGAGATGGGAGACAGTGGATGGGGAAAGGATTGTATGTGTGTGGGTGACTGGGAAGGGGGCAGTGATTGGGATGTATGTGATAGAAAATGAATAATTAAAAAAATGTTAAAACGTGTCCTTCTAACACACAGAGACTTGTATGAATTATCTCAGAGCAATTTTAACAGCATGCCCAAGGGCACTAGAAGCGAAACCAGGCCAAACAAAGGAATAGGGAGTCCTAGCCAAGGAGCCATTGACAAGTGATAGCTACTAGTAAAGGGAGAGTCAGTTCTCACTAACAGTGCTGCTACTGGTAGGTAGACCAAGCTCCAGTTGAAGGCTATACATTCAAGAATGTATAGGTAGCACAAATTAGATTACACTGATAAATTATATATATATACACATATATTATATATATATATATATATATATATATATATATATATATATATATATATAACAAAGTTGGTTAGTAAAGGGTACGTGAAACTGGAGGAAGCTTTGAGGTATGGGTAAATACAATACAAACAATTTTCACAAAATTCTCAAAGATATGGAGACAACATGTGGAGCAGACACTGAAGGAAAGGCCATCCAGAGACTGCCCCATCTGGGGATCCATCCAGTATACAGACACCAAACACAGACAATATTTTGAATGCCAAGAAGTGCTTGCTGACAGCAGCATGATATAGCTGTCTCCTGAGAGGCTTTGCCAAAGCCTGGCAAATACAGAGGCAGATGCTTGCAGCCAATCATTGGACTGAGCATAGGGTCCCCAATAGAGGAGTTAGAGAAAGGATTGATGAAGCTGAAGGGGTTTGCAACCCCATATGAAGAACAACAATGTCAACCAACCAGATCCTCCCCACACCAAGAGCTCCCAGGAACTAAACCACCAATCAAAGAGTACACATGGTGGGACCCATGTCTCCAGTCACATATGTAGCAGAGGATGGCTTTATCAGACATCAATGGGAAGAGAGGCCCTTGGTCCTGTGAAGGCTCAATGTGCCAGTGTTGGAGAATGCCAGGATGAGGAGGTGGGTGGGCAGATGGGTGAGAACCCTCATAGAAGCAGGGGGAAGGGGAATGGGATAGGGGATTTATGGAAGAGAAACCAGGAAAGGGGATAACAATTGAAATGTAAATAAATAAAATATCCAATAAAAAAGAAATAGTTCTTGCCACAAAATGAAGTTTTATGATTAGAAATTGTATTATTCTAAATAGAATAGAATTTTATTTAAATAGCATCTGTCATTGTAGATAAACATGAAAAGTATTTTTCAGTAGTTCCATGTTGCAAGCTGCACAACACTGCAATGCTCAAAACGGGGATATCCAACCCATTTGTGTCACTTGAGATTCTGATTATCCCCTCTAATTACATCACAAGTCAGACCTTGAGTAGACCCAAAGAGCGTATTTTTGTTTCCATTGTGAATGTACATGCATGGAGGGATGCAGAGAGCTACGCTCAGCTATTATGACTGTTCTAGTCAACCCAGGGGTGAAAAAGAGATAACTAAAGACCACCATGCATTCTTCAACCTAAGACAAAACATCCTTTCTTTTGAGATAATGTTGCTGACACAAAAACAACAGAAGAACACAGTCAAATATTGAGAAATAATTTACTTGTCATATTAAGTCCCTAAATTTAGGGAACCCTTAACGTATAGAATATTTATCTGGGTGTTTCTGCATCGAGTATGATAAAGATGTGTTGTTGTTGTTGTTGTTGTTGATGGTGGTGGTGGTGGTGGTGGTGAAGACAATGACAATGAAGTCAATGTTTAAAAACTTAAAACTTCGACAAGTCAATTAATGACTTGGCAATGGTAGGTATTGATTCATATGACAAGGCTGCTGCTGCTGGAGGCCAGAAAGACCGTAAGAAATCATCGGATGCTGGAGAAAGCCAATCTGTGTTATACAGTGGCAGAAAAATTGACCATGACAGCCTGTGGTAATTTGGAAGCTAGACTCCAAAAAGAACTATTTGATCTGTCAGCTGAGGCTTTCAGAAAGAGTTTTGAAAATTCCAGCTGGCTTCTCATTTGTTGAGATGGGAGAAGAGTGAAAGATATAAAAATAATGCCATATTGCTTTCAAAGAATCTTGGGAAAATAATGAAAACGAGTATTTGGAGACGTAAAACTATATTCTACTTAGCCAGTATAATTTGATTGAAGTAATTAAAACTTAACTTTTTATAACCCTTCCTTAAGATTTATGGTATGTGTAAACTAATTTTAATTAAATACTCATATGTGTTCATTTATGTGAAAGCTCCCTCACATGCCCCAAAATATAAAGAACATTTATGTCCCTTAACCCTGATTTAGGATGTGATTCAGATGATAAGCAGCATCTCAGTGGTACCAGTTTCAAGCATCACCCATTTGTGTATTTTCCACGTAGTACTAGGTAACAGAAATGAGACACTTTTCATAAATATGTACAGCTGGAAGGTTCATTTAAACCTGGCCTGTATATTTTTCTTAAAAACAGTGCTCTCAAACACGAGACTGTATTTTAGGGCTAGAACAAACCACACTGTTATTCATAATTTTGAGTCACCCTTATATTATTGTGCTGTTCAATAGGCTTATGACATCATTTTACTTCGGTAGTGTAGAATGAAGCCCACTAAGAGATTTATCATCAGTAACAAAAACCAGGGGCTACGAATATGTTAGAATTTGATTGGGTGTTACTTGCAATATGGGAGACAAATTTCTTGACCCAAACCATATGCTGATATCTTCCTCTCTAGTGAGTGCTATTATCTGGTAATTGATGATAAGGTACCAAACAGCTGACCCCTGTCTATTATGTTTGAGATCTAGTTAAAGCCTCCCATTGGAAGCAATGTCACACTATACTCCAACCACTGCATGGTTATGGCCCAATACAGACTGGGAATCATATTTGACCAACAGTCTGCCAGTCTTGAAGATATCTATTGAACACTGATGTCCCCCTTTCTTATACTTGACCACAGTTGTCAGAATGGTATTATTGGCTTAGAAATGCTTTCTCATACTGCAGAAGGAAAAGAACAGATATAGATTAAAAAGTAGAGTTTATTAATGGTTGCCCCTCATTCAGCAATGTCACTGAGAATCTGCATTCCAAAATTGCTTGTTTGTGGTATAAACATAAATGTGGTAGATAAACAGGAGCATAGCATTAGAATATTCAAATATTCTCAAATACAGCCATTGTTTATAAGGCACAGAAGTAATAAATTGCTTAAGTCTACAGTCCTAAGAAGCCCCAGCAGGATGTCTGTTTCTGCACTGGTCCCTCAGTGGTTGGCACAAAACCAGTGTAGGTTCAACCTACTATGTGGACATCTTGCTATGGGGCCTAAGGTTTTCAGTTTTAACAGTAAACATAGGCTGTGACATTTTCTTAAACTTGCATATATACTTATAATAATGTGGAAAAGCAATCCACTGTTTTCCTCAGGTAGAATAGACGTCTCTGTTGATATTTGTTCTTCCTAGAAAACATGAGGATTCAAGTTTGAAACCAAAATAAAACTAATGTCACTGTGAAGGAAATAAAAAGTGGTGAGAATTATTTCTAGTAGATGGACTGTCAGAATCAAGATTGATTCGCTATTTGGAAGACCTGGAGAGCTCATCAAGCCCCACTTACGTGTTTTATGTTCTATACAGGCTTAAGATGTTCTATCTATGTCCAGAGCACAAGGAAAAGTGATTCTTAAAGGCTATTTTGGAGAAAAGGAAGCTGTAAGGATTTCCTGTCATAAAACCCAGAAAGGACTGCTGTGCTCTCAACTGTCACTCCAACACGCTCTCAAACATTTTGGCAGCCATTTCCGTCAGAGCTGTCAAAATGTGTCACTGATAACAGGTCTGCATCATAGAGGCGAAAAGGGATATTAAGAACTTAATTCTTAGTACTTGTCAGCTAGGGTGTCATGGGCAGTTTAAGGCAAAAACTCATTCAGTTCCTCATCATGTTTAACCAAGATCTTTGTGAAGGGTTGACTTATGAAGTAGGGATTGGGAATTTATTAAAGGTCTCTATAGCACTTCGTATTTTCATATTGCAAATTTTAAGCAACCTTACAAGGCCAAATTTCATTATTTTTCCAGTTCCTTAGTACAGATCTGATACCCATACAGTCCATCTTTATTTCCAAGGCTCCCACTTGACAGTGCTTCTAAGCATTAGTACTCAGACCGACAGGTTTCTAAAGCTGTGTTCTTCTCAGTCACTCATGATGCTGAATTCATGTTTGATGATACATGGGCATTCAGGAGGTCTAATAAACTAGTCCCTTTCATGATATTATAGGTACATAACATGATCATCATTATTTGCTAAGAAAAGAAATAGTTTCAGTCAGAATCTCTAGAAGGTGAGGCTGCTAGAAAGCTTTCAGTAGTATTATGATGTGGCTTGTTATGAGTAGGAATTCTGCTGCTAGTAAAACTTTAATTTCATCATCAACAGAAAATTATATATTTTTAAAAAATGTTATGCATGTATCTAAAGCCCTTGGGCATATATACAGGAACAGAAACAGCATTTACATATCTATTATCTATTGACTGACACTGCATTTGCCAGGCATTTGCCAAAATTAAGCAAATGCTTGACTGAACAGATGGGTCTTATACAGATCCCTAAGGACGTGTCTACATTAACAGTGCCAAGGGGGGGGTTAATGCACCCATTTGGTATCTGTGTGTCTTTTCTCAGCAGTGTGAATACACTATTGCTCAGTATGGTTGCAAATGGATCCTTTCTTGTTCCAGAGAACTGAATGTAAAAAGGTTTCGTTTATTTCCAGTTTGTTTCAATTTTCTATTTTCTGTCAAATGTTTCTCCAATCTTGGGAATTTCTAGTATAGATTTTCTTTAACTGGCCTATGCAAATTTGGCTTATTTGTGGTATCAAAGCAATAGGACACTTTTCTTAAACAAAACACATAGCTTTTAACTTTCTGTGTCCATTTATGTTGTTCCCAATATTAGGATTTAACAGATAGAGGAGGAAAATAAAGGCATCTCATATCTTAATAATTACAACATTAAAATACTTGAGAAAGGAAGAATGCATCCTTCACCAGTCATCCATGACTTTGGATGGATGAAAGAGATGATCAATAAACCAACATTTAACTTTAAAAAGTAGACTTCCTTTACAATCAGTTCAATGTGCATATTTTTTTTTTAAACTAACACCTAGCATGTCTATATTTTTTCCATGACTAAGCTTTCAGGTTTCCTTTAAAACTTCCCTCAACATGAACATAATTCAGGAGAATGCATGCTTTGACAGAGTATATGCCACAGTACAAAAGCTATACAATGAAACAAAATATAGTTAGTGAAACCCTTGGGATAAAAATTATGTGATGCAGCATGAACTTTTTCTGTTGGATATTATAGATTTGATAAACATAGGCCTCATAGCTCTATAGATTTGATAAACATAAGCCTCATAGTTTTGAAATAATTGCAACATGAAAATATATTATATAGGTATATACACTATCAAGAATAATAGATCAATAGCATTCCAGTCATGTAAGGCAACAAAGTATATTTAACAAATGCACTTGTTCCATAGTGTTGTTAAATCAGGCAAGAAAAACAAAAGTTAGCTGTCTTTTATTTCTTCCTATAAAATGACTTACTCAGCTTATATTTAAAAATGCTATAATTGACATGTTAATTGGGAAAATTTTTACAATAGATAAATCTTTTTTAAAATCTCTTTTTAGAACCTGTATATTTTTTACTCACTAAAAAGAACATAAATAAAAAGAAAGAGAATTCTCTTTAGAGCACCCATGAATAAATAAGCTGCCAAAGAATCACTTGATTACATTGTCAGTTACTTCTCAGTATATGACAATGTAATGAGGTGAAGGTAAGATGCACTTTGCTTAAAAAGCATATTAAGATGTCTTAGCATATTATCAATACAATATACAGTGTTAATACATGTTTACTTTTATAGCTTCTGCTATTGTTCATACAAAGCACCTAAGATTAGAGTTTCAACTGTAAAATTATTTAGATTAAATACATTTGTGGTTTCTCAATGCAGGTGGTCACATATGTGTGTATCTTGGTGGCTAATTGATTTAGGAAGACTTAGTCCACTGTCAGTGACAGTGTTCCTTGGGCAGTTTCCTAAACTACATAAGAAAGGGCCAAGCTATCCGGAGGCAAACCAGGCAAGCTGGATGTACTCAACCCTTTCTGCCACTGACTGAGGATGTGATTTCACTAGCTGCATTAGTTCCTGCTTTGACTTTTGTGATTTTGCTGATTAACTTCAGCTTCTATTTGTAAAGTAAATAAACTCTTTCCTCTTACAAGTTGTTTTTGGTTAGGTTGTTTGCCACCGCTACAAAAACAAAAATAGAACAGGTTACCATATAGTAAATACCATTTATCATTTTGCTTCCCTAATTAAAACTACATTAAAAACTTCTAATTTTGTGCCTTTATTTATATAGTTTCCAATGCTGGACTGTAATATATAGAGGAAGTAATTAGAAGCAGCTCATATCTTAATAAAAATAATGACTTAAACATTAAAATACTCAATAAAAGAAGTATGTGTTCTTCAGCAGATATATTGAAAAATATCTGCATACTTCATGCACAGGTAAAGATACACACACATAAAGACATACACATATAAAGACACACACACGTACACATACACAAACACACACAAGCATGCTGCACACAACAATTCTTATGTATTTTCCTTTTGTTGACTATGATTAAGTTCTTTCATGGAGTGGTTCAAATGTTGCCATTTGTACATGAGACCTAGCATCATATTTAGCTAGGTAAATTACAACAGGCATATTAAAACCCTATTAAGGCTGAATGAAAATTAGATGTGTGAATTACCTTAACAAAGTACTATGACTCCAGTTCTGCTAAGGCTCATTGTACAGTTCATGCTGTAATACTGCATGTTGTTATTAATTTGTGAAAGATAAAATTGGATGACTTAATAAAAAAAGAGTTGAAGAGTGGTCATTGGGGGTTGGAAGAGGAAAGGTAGTGAGGAGATAGAAGTTAGAGATCAAACTGGGTCCAGCCTGGACTCCTAAGGGAGAGAATGACATGGTTCCTGCCTGTGGGACAGACCAGCAGGCATGTCTGTTGTGGGTGTAAGACTTTTGTATAATAATATGTACATTTTATATTCCTACTTCAAGGAATATCCTTTCTGTCAACATTAATGACTATAGTTATCAGAAACAGTACAAATAGAGTCTGGGATGTGAAGGTGTGGCTAATGTCTCAGCAAAATGGTAGAAACTGGGAACTTCAGGACAGCCCGTTAGGCTGGGGAACAGAGCTCTAGAAACATGGGTTCAAACTATATATAATTTATTGAAAAAAAGGAGGCAATATGAGTTATTTGGGGAGTTTTACCAATCTAAAGGAACAAAAGCAGCTGTGCTTGTCAGAAAGATACTAAAGAAGGAGATAAAGAAATTTAGGGAGTGGTCACTACAGGAGATCCTACCCAGATACAGTTATTTTTGTTTGTTTTTTTGTTTGTGTTTACAAAGGCAGACAGATTCCTGAGTTCACAGTCAGTCTGGGAACGAGTATGGTTAAGCACAAGTGTGGTAAAAATGGTAATTTCAGGACTGGGTCTCACCCAGTTAGCTCAACCTCTATGTTTGACAGATACTGGCAGATCACTGAATTCTTTTGCAATGTTAAAAGAAAATGTATGCTTCTTGTCTCCTAAGAATTAAAGGGCTGAGATCATGGGATGCTGATTCATAGAAAATCAAAAGGAATCCTGAAGTGAATGACTTCATAGATACATACAATAAAACAAACAAATAAACAAAAACTGCCAGTCAGGAACTAATGCAATGGGTGAGGATGAATTAGTTCTAGGATTCTATAGTAGAGTAAGTAATTCACTTCATAGAAAACTATAAAGAATTTCAAAATAACTGGAAAAGTCCAGGGTTCCTGTCTTAGTTAGGGTTTCCATTGCTCTAAAGAGACACCGTAACCAAGGTGACTAATATAAGGACAATATTTCATTGGGGCTGGCTTACAAATTCTGAAGTTCAATCTGTTATCATCATGGTAGGAATCACGACAGTATCCAGGCAGGAACGGTGCTGGAGGAGCTGGGAATTCTACTTCCTCTTCTGAAGGCCATCAGGAAAAGATTAACTTCCAGACAGACAGGAGGAAGATATCTCAAAGCCTACCTCAGCAGTGACACACTTCTTTCAACAAGGCCACACCCCCTAATCATGCCACTCCTTGGGCCTAGCATATTCAAACCACCACAGTTCCTATTCTGTGCAAGTAAATAAGTGCTTAAGAGATAGAAATATTAATTACCTTAAAATTTAACAAATATATGCATGTATTTAATTATATTATACCACCATCATAGAGGCATGGCAGGTATTAAGGAAAGGTACAAATGTAAAAAATTAAAAATCCATTTTCAAGTTATTAAAACTCAAATTTACATATATTTAAAAAGCCACTTGATTTCTGGATGTTGAGGCCAAGCCTCATGAAAATGTCTTCCTAGAGCTTCAGTAGGCAGGCCAGGCAGAGCTATCAGTACAAAAGCCAGGCATAGACAGGCACAGTGGCCCAAACTACCCAGAGAGCACAGGCATTCAGTTATCTGACCTTCTGCCTGCTCAGAAAATACATCAGTGCCAGTCAAGGCTGGGGAGGTAAAGACTGCGTTCTTGAACTCAGCCTTTCCAGTAGTTCCCCACAGACGCCAGCTGGCATCCTGGGAATCCAGTGATTGGCTTCGGCCACCTTCTGCTGTGCTCCCTGAGCTGTCATTTACATGGTCACATATTTCATGCTTAACGAGGTCTTGGCAGGGATGAAACAATGGATAGGAACTTTGTGTTAGTGCTCATCTACGTTCCTAGCGTGATATAAGGTGTGAACAAAATATATTTTATTAATTTACTTTTTTTTCCAAATGCAAAACAGTTCAAATGTGAACCTGAGATCAGGTTACTTACACAATAATTGTGCTTTTACTTGATTTTACTGGAGAAATGCAATCTTAGTTCGCAATATTTTTGAATTATTGGAAAGGAACTGTTTCTACCACTTTGCTCCAGAAAATATCTGTTGTGAGCACTACTTCCTGATAGGAATATTCAGACAGCTAATTATTGATTGCCATAGGTGGATAGATGTTGGTCATAAACAAATTTGGGGAGAATTTGGAAGAATTAGAGGAGTTTCTCAAAGGAATCCATAACAAACCCTGTGAAGTATAACTGTGAAGACAGTTTCTCTGGTGCTCAGCAATATTGCTTGCTTTAATAAATCATTTTGCATCATTTACATAAACCTGGAGTAGAGATAGGGAGAGGGAGAGAGAGAGAGACAGAGAGAGTCAGAGAGAGACAGAGAGAGAAAGAGAGAGAGAGGGAGAGAGAGAGAGAGAGAGAGAGAGAGAGAGAGAGAGAGAGAGAGAGAGAGAGAGAGAGAGAAGAGAAATAGTGGTCATTTAAGAGTTCAGGGACATAGTCTCACCTGACTTTTATAGTAGTTATGTGATAAACCCTTAAAATTTCTTTCTAATAAACTTGGTACATTCCCTAAGGTTAAATTTTGAGAAGAAAATCACCATACTGTAAACATTGACAACTCCTTAATTTATAGTGGAAGTGAATGCTCTGCTGGATAGTCCTGGTTACCAAATCTGTTCTGTAAATGTGATCAACTAGAATCAAGCAGATTAAACTTATCCACAATGTATCAGCTGATAGCAGGATACAATGAATCTTCACCCTTTGGTCTTAGTTACTGTAGGATATTTTCAACTATTCACAGAATGAATCAAGTCAACAGTTTCTTCAGAATGACTGAGTAGTTTGGAAACAGGTAAAAGGAATATCTTCAACATTCATTTTAACAAAAGATCCTGCCAGTGAGATAATGCTTGGGCAGGGATAAACAGAGTCTTTGTACAGTCTTTGTACTTCTAGGCAAACCATGGTGAAGCATTTTGTCCTGGGTTCTACCTTCATATGTTCCATAAATGAATTCTTCATATGTTCCACAAAGCCATCGAATGCTGACCAGAATAAAATATAAGTCATAAGGTCTAATTTTTAAAATTAATTTTCTTAATATCCATAAAACAAATTCTTGACACTCATTTCTTAATAAGTTTGCATTTGGTGTATGAATGAATAAATACATTGTAGTAGCATTATGTAGTAAATCCTAGCATTGTGCTCAGTATGCTGATGTTTGGGTGTCTTATGTGAGGATCTTAGAATTTGAGATATTGAACTTATTAAATCATTGTACTTCTTCATCTCTTTTGATATAATGCTCTTAACACATTTTATTTTTATCTGACTATTCTCTCACTGAACAATAGCTCCAAGTCTGGATTCCTAAAAGAACATTTACTCGAGGTCTGCAGTTTAGTGCTCTTCCCTTCCTTTGTGTTGTCTTTGGTGACGTATCATTATAATCCTTCGATTTAAGTGATCCGTACATGCACATGCATGCACATACTTCCAAAGTCTCTGGCTCAAGCACAGACACCTTCACAAAAACATTCTTGATTATTTGTGCTCAGAGTTCACCGTGAAGAACACGCCATCTTTCGTAATTAATACGTTTCATTATCCTGCAGTTCTTTTGGTGACCCTAGCTAATATCCACCTACTCTAGCTAGCTATACCTATAATATAATACCTACTCTAGCTGTTCTCTAGCTGGGAAAGATTTCCAATTCTTCCCCCTAACTTCTTTTACAGTCTACTTTTCTAAATCACCCATTCTTTTTATTCTACAGCGAATGTTCTTACTTACCTGATTCACATTAATAAGCTGCTATATTCTGTTCTAGGTTTCTTATTTCCTTTCCATCTTCTGTATTTCCTCCACAGTGATCACTTTGAGTGGTAAAAGCACCAGGTAGTTGACTAAAATACCATCTTACTGCTACATTTTAAATGAATAAACTTAGCTTTCCAATTTTCTCAGATTACCATAGTTTATGCTCTTTTACATATATTAGTTTGTGATGTTACACATTATTTATTCACATCAATAGTTTTTATTCAGTAGACAAGAATTCTTGTTTTCATTTTTTACAGCTCATTAAATGAGAGGCTTTTAAGACCTAGAGAACTTACATAAGATCTTTGGAGATTAAGAATAAAACAGTTTAAAAAGTTTGTAATGTAGGTAAGAGACTATAGATAGAGTCAAATAAACACAAAAGTTATAGTTGATATACAGAATTCTACAGTATTCCTAAAAGTGTTTAATAAAGCATGTGGCTCAAAAATACTTTCTCTGTGGAAATAATATGTGTTAAAATAATGAAGAAGGATGAAGTACATATGAAGCCTGGAGCAATGTACTAAAAGTGATAAAAGATGTTAAGAAGAGGCAGAGGTGGGAAATAATGACAGTGCCTCTATTGGAGGGCAAGCTAAAGTGAACTTGGTAACTGGCCACTGTGCTATGTGTGTATTTATGTCCCATCATTCCCTCTGATGTAAGGAGAAGGGACTGAAGGAGCTGAGGGGATTTGTAGTCCCATGGGGGGAGCAATACTCTCAACCAGCCAGAGCCCTTTTCCCCGGGGTTCCTGGGGACTGGATAACCAACCAACGAATACACATGGGGGGACTCATGGCACTGGCCACAGATGTGGTAGAGGATGGCCTTGTTGGACATC
Source organism: Mastomys coucha (assembly GCF_008632895.1). NCBI lineage: Eukaryota > Metazoa > Chordata > Mammalia > Rodentia > Muridae > Mastomys > Mastomys coucha. Next base: position 39,753,333 of record NW_022196891.1, on the reverse strand, counting down.
AGTGGGAGGAAAGGCCTTTGGGCCTGAGGGTGTTTGATGTACCAGTGTAGAGGAACACCAGGGACAAAAGACAGGAGTAGGTAGATGGATGAGGGAGCACCAGAGGGGAGGCAGAGGGGGATAGGGGGTTTCCAAAGGGGAGATCTGGCAAGGGGAAAACATTTGAAAAGTAAATAAAGAAAATATCCAATAAAAAACAAACAAACAAACAAAAAATATTATCCTGAGTAAGGTAACTCAGTCACAAAAGAACATATATGGTATGTACTCACTGATAAGTGGATATTAGCCCAAAAGTTAGGAATATCCAATATCCAAGTCACAGGATGATATTTTCTAGTTCCATCCATAGTGGAGCATGTGTCCTTTTTATATGTTGGAGCATGTTCAACATCCTTAGTCATCAGGGAAATGCAAATCAAAACCATGGTGAGATTGCACCTCACACCAATTAAAATGGCTAAGTTCCAAAACTTAAGTGACAGCAGATGCTGACAAGGATGTGGGGAAAGAGGAATACTCATCCATTGCTGGTGGGATTGCTAGCTGGTACAACCACTCTGGAAATCAGTCTGGTGGTTCCTCAGAAATAGAACATAGTTCTATCTGAGAACCCACCTATACCACTCCTGGGCATATACACATTTACCCTTGCAACCACTCATTTTAAATTGTATCTGTCCCGTGTGTGTTTAAATTATGTCATGGTGAGATATAATGAAATTTACCTCATATTGGTTGGAAACAATCCTATCTTTATCAAGGTTCAATGCAGGCTCAGTACATTGTGGTAAGCATGTGATGTTGTATTGAAGGAATGAAGTCTGAGCATTGAGAATGATATGATATAGAGAACATAGGCATTGGAATATTTTATTAGAATTTACTACACTGTAATTATAAAAATGTTCCTAATAGTTCTTGTACATTTTATAATAAATAGCATGGTGTGGTACAAAATTAATGAGTATTAAAATTATACCATACCCAAAGTTTAAATAATGATCAGCCTGTCAATATTGACATATTTATAATGATTTAATCTCAATAAATGTGCAGAATTCCTTTTTGATTTATTTTATTTTATTCTTTGGCAGAACTTTATAGAAACTGGAGAAGCTCTGCTGTAAAAATATGCAGAGATTGCATAATTACAAGTCGAGTTTTACTCAGTTCCTTGGATACTGACTATTGAGAATGAAAGTGTCCTTCTCTTTTTTTCTTTTTTGAGATTATAATATAGTTACATCATTTTTATTTTATTGAAATAGATTTTATTGAAATTGAATAAGATATACTATAAGCTGATTATGTTTTTTCTTCCTCCAATTTTTCTAGATCTTTAATATACACTCTCTTGTTCCACCACTTTTCTGTTTCTCATTAGATAATAAACAGGCTTCTAATGGAAAATAATATGATATATAACATAATATAATACAATATATTATAATAATATAACATGACAATATATAGTATAAAAGACAAAACAAGAACAAACACATTGGAATAGGACTATACAAACAGAATGAACAATGAAACAACCCAAATTGAAAAGTGTGTTTAAGAATTCTACAGTGTAGGTTTACAGAGAACTTATTTGTAGTTTTTATTCCATAGAGGGCTTGAAATTACTTGTATCAAGTTAGGAATTATATAAAATTATTATTGAGAACTATGAAATCATTTTGTCTACATACTCTATGAAATTATATATTCATATTTAATTCTGCAGGAAATCTGGCAAACAGGATGGACTAATGTCCAGAAATTATTAGGCTGTGCAATAGTGTCAGGAAAGACATGTCAGCCACAAAGAAGCAGTCCTGGAATGAGATCTCTTTAAGGACCCTGCATTCTCAGACAGCCTACCCATTACAGCCATGCAAAATGGTGGACCATCTCCAGAAAACTCATTTGCTTGCCTCATCCTTTCCTAGATGATTTCTGATATTTGGAATAAAGTTTATACAAATAAGTTTTATAATATTTATAAAAGGCAGTAATTCATAGTGTTATTGTGATAATGGATTCTGACTTTGGGGTACCATTATGAAGTATCCATTCCTCTCTATTCTATTAGTATTTTTTCTTACTGTAGGATAACTCAGAGTTAGCATCTCTTATGATTTCAGTTTCTTTCATCACCTTTTAAACTTATGTTGAAATGTGATCACTCATGAAATAAGAGTTTGAACTAGGTAGTGATTTTTAAGAAACAATTATTTATTTTTATTTTATGTATGTCGTAATTCTACCTGAGTGAAGGGATCAGATGCCCTGGAACAGTAGGTACAGATAGTTGTGAGCTGCCCTATTAGTGCTGGAAATTGAATCTGTGTCCTCAAGAAGAGCAGCCAGTGTACTTAGCTGCTGAGCCATTACTCCAGCCCCAGATGAGGACTTTTCAAGTTATAATTAGGGGACCCCTCTCATGAAAGAACCAATTAATTTATGTAATTAATGCATTGATGGACACTTTGTCAGTGGGTATCCCATAAAAGCTTTTTACCCTCTCATTGTACTGAAATATACTTCATTTATGCTATGATTAACCTGTTAATTGACAAAACATTGGCTTATATTACTTTGTCATTGTCATTTCTGAGTCTATTTTTTCCTTTAAAATACTTATGTGACATTTTTTTATTCACAACACCTCATATTTATACTTAATTTATCCTACTGTTTTCATTTCCCTTTCATTGTAGGTCTTCATTTTACAGAAATAAATCCCAAGTCAAGTATTGTTGTGAATAGCTGATATTTTTCAAACCAGCATGTCCAATCCTTTATGACTGACAGTTCAATATTGCATCATTTTTCCTCAACCCTGTATCCATATAGCTATCATTGTCTGCCATATTTTTCTTTTTTGTATTAGATATTCAACAAGTACTTGTCATAAAATAAAAATATAAAGATTTTGCTTTCTCTATTTTTCCAACATAAAAAGAAATTCTTCAGTGTAATAAACTTTATTAACATACATATTTCATTAAGAAATTATAGCTGGGCAGTGGTGGCACATGCCTTTGATCCCAGCACTTGGGAGGCAGAAGCAGGCAGATTTCTGAGTTCGAGGCCAGTCTGGTCTACAGAGTGAGTTCCAGGATAGCCAGGGCTATACAGGGCTTGTTTTGAAAAACAAACAACCAAAAAAAAAAAAAAAAAAAAAAAAAAAAAAAAAAAAAACAAACAACAACAAAAAAGAAATATTCTACAGCTTACTTTTTGAACTCTCAGTTCAGAAGTTTTTTGACATCTATAGTAGTTTCTTTCACATATTAGTAAACTCTGGTCATCTACAGGCAATCCGGACATGAGTAGAATTTTGATTTAAATTCAGAACTACTGACCATGTAATTGATTTTAGTCAGTCATTCACAATTGAAGAAATATTTTTCCTTTTTATTTATTTATCATTTTATTTGGTTACATTTTCAAATGTTACCCACCTTCCTGGACTCCCCTGGAGTTCCCCTGGGAGCTCTGGGGCCTCCAGCTAACTGATACTATTAGTCTTCTTATAGGGTTGCAATCCCCTCCAGCTCCTTCAGCCTTTCAACTAACTCTCTTCCATTGGGGTCGGTGTGCTCAATACGATGTTTGGCTGTGAGTATCTGCATCTGTTTTTGTAAGGTGCTGGCAGAGCCTCTTAGAAGCCAGCCATACCAGGCTCCTGCCTGCAAGCACATCTTGGCATCAGCAATAGGGTCAAGGTTTTGTATCTTAGGATGGAATAGATCTCATGGTGAGGCGGTCTCTTGATGGCCTTTCTTTCAGTCTCTGCTCCACTTTTGTCTGTGCATTTCCTTTAGACAGGGACAATCCTGGGTTAAAATGTCTCCTGAGAGGCTCTGACAGTACCCGACTAATACAGAAATAGAGACTCACAGCCATCCATTGGACTGAGTACAGAAACTCCAATGAAGGAGCTAGAGAAAGGACCCAAGGAGCCGAAGGGTTTGCAGCCACTTAGGACGAACAACAATATGAACTAACTAGTACCCTCAGAGCTCCCCGGGGACTAAACCACCAACCAAAGAGTACACATGGTGGGACTCATGGCTCCAGCTGCATATGTATAGCAGAGGATGGCCTAGTCAGTCATCAATGGGAGGCAAGGCCCTTGGCCCTATGAAGGTTCTATGCCCCAGTGCAGGAGAATGCCAAGGGCCAGAAGGCAGGTGAGGGTGGGTTGGTGAGCAGGGGGAGATGGGAGGGAACAGGGTTTTTTTTGGTTTTTGTTTTTTATTTTATTTCATTTATTATTTATTTATTTATTTATTTATTTTTGGAGGTGAAACTGGGAAAGGAGATATCTTATGACATGTAAATAAAGAAAATATCTAATAAAAAACTACAAAAAATCATTTTTAGGTGGGTGGATGTCCCCATCTCTCTACTTGGGTCCAGATTTATGTACTGTAGGTAGTCTCTTCAGGTTTGATCTCCCTGCTGCTGGGGATTTTGGCTAATGTCATCCCCATTGGATTTTGGGAGGCTCTTGCATTCCTGACTTCTGGGACTTTCTTGTGGTTCTTCAAGTTCCCCACAGGTCACTGCTCCTTATTTCTATTCATTCTCCTGGTCCACTGGACTTCTCTCCTATCTCTTCCTATACCTGGTGCTGTCGCCCATCTTTTGCTATCCCGCCCCTCTCTCACCCAGGTCTTTCTCTCTCCCTTGCCTTCCATGAATATTTTCTTCCCGTTCTTGTTCTAAGTGAGTTTGAAGCAGCTAGAGTTGGGCCTTTCTTCTTGTTAAGCTTCGTGTGGTCTTTGAGTTGTATCATGGGTATTCTGAGCTTTTGGGCTAATACCCACTTATTATTGAGTGCACACAATGTATGTACTTTTGGGTCTGTGTTACCTCACTCATAGTGGTATTTTCTAGTCTCACCCATTTGCTTACAAAGTTCGTGAAGTCATTGTTTTAATAGCTGAGTAGTACTCCATTGTGTAAATGTATTGCATTTTCTTTATTCATTCTTCAACAGAGGGAAATCTCAGTTGTTTCCAGCTTCTGGCTATTATAAATAAGGCTGCTATGACCATAGTGGAGTACATATCCTTGTTATATGTTGATACATCTTTTAAGTATATGTCCAGGGGTGGTATAGTTGGGTCCTGATATAGAGCTATTTAAGATTTTCTGAGGAAGCACCAGATTGATTCCAAACACAACTTTTTTGTCAAGTTTCAAGAACAGAAACCATAGGGAAGGAGGGCAATATAAAACATCGCAATGAAAAAATATCTATTGTAACCTTTCCATATAAATTCTTACAAGTATTATTTAAAGGTATATATTCAACATTTTTTGTACTTTGTGTCTGAAATTTTAGTGAAAATAATAAAATATGACAGATTTCTCTTAAACTTGGAAATATTGAATTGTTTGTACCTCCAAAGAGAAATAAGTAAGAGTTCTTTGTAATTACAGACTATTTTGACAACCCATAAGTGTTTTAGTGGTACAACTTTGATTGTCCTTTGCAGAAAATGCAAATCACGTGCTTGATAATTATTTAAGGTAGTTAAAAATTAACTTTGCTTAAACTATAATTAAGTTTTAAATACATGTACACATATATTCATTGTTTAATCACACAAAATATATCTCTTGAAAAAGTCTAACTCGTCATTTTTGCTGATGAATGCATGTAGTTCTTTACATCTCTTAATCCAAAACTTCCTTTTAACTCAGTTTTCCTGTTCGTAGTAGATAGCACTTACTGAACATCTAATTTGGTAGGCTAGTAATCAGTGTTCATCCATGGTTCCTGTTTGAGAACTTAACTGTCCTCAGTGATAGGTTGCTAACCTATGAGCATAAGATGAAATAAAACTTCTCTTTCAAGTTGCTTTTTGTTGTGGCATTAGCACATACAGTAAACATAGAAAGCCAGAACAGTTATATAGTAAGTTCATTAACAAATCTCGTCATGATAATAACAATTGCTATATAATAATAATTCGCCTATTCCCATTTGCTTCTATAAGTGGAATAATTATAGGAATACATTGTGTCCTAATTTGACCCTATAATGAATCCCAAAGTGATTGCTAGAGGTATGAGTTATATATCAAATGCTCATATAATCCTATGAGGTTTACCAGCCCCACACACCTTATAAGCATAAACTTCTAAAATAAATATTTGAAAGTAAAGTACTAGGCATTATTATAAGAGATTGAACTATGAAATTTCTATACCCTAAATTATCCCTAAAAAAGCAACTATATAGTAATAACTACATTATTCAAGATAATAGTAATTTTGAGCACATTCTTAAGAGAATTAACTGGGATTTTAAAATATATTAACAAATCATTAAAAGTTATTATTGATATAATAGTATAGTAAAAAGCAAACCACATTATAACTATTTATTACATGTCAAAATTATAAATCATATTATGCTCTATTTTATTCACTTTACTTATCCCTTTATATGTGGCAGATTTTTTTTCAAGCTAGATCAGGCTACCCTTAATTTCATCTTTCTTTTGCCTCAGCCTATAAGTAAGTAGTACACCTTTCATAATGCCCACCTGTTATAATTCAGTATTCTGTATAATTTCTTTGGGATGAGATGCCTTTTACATGATATCTGAAATATCTATCATGTTGCTTAAAATGAATGCTCTTATTCACTGATTGTGGTAAAAAAAATTGAGGGAATCAAGCAGAGAAAATACTTCTATTAATAGCTCACATTCAAACGAAACTATTCTATACTTAAGACTTGGTTCTTAAAGACGGAGAATTCACTGGATATCTGTTGAGTGGTTCCACTATTTCTAAAACACAAGAGTTGTTAATAATAATGTACTGAGATGACGAGGTACATTCTTGTTTTCCTGACTGTGACCTAGGAGAGTATCAATCTGTTGATGAATAATGTGTCAAGTTTTATCTAACCACGACCTTCAAATCCCATTAGAGAGTAAGAGCTGTGGGCCTGGCTCTGTCTACAGCACAGAAAGCCTTCTCTAGTGAAACCAAAATAAATGTATTTACTATAGATACAGATCCACATTACATTCACTCTGGGACTGTAAAACTAGCTGCATAACTATAGTGTAGGTAGTCAGAAGAAAGGGGTATCAACTAATCATAGACAAATGCAGAATGCTTATATTCCATGCTAACCCTTTAATTTTTGGATACTGTAGAATAGTTGAAAATGACATTTTTCACAAGAAATATAAGCCTGTCTAAACTATGGAAAACAAATTGTATAAAAGTGAATTTAATGACTGAATACCTATGTAGAAGTTACTCTTTAGCCCAAAAGTCTAGAAGAGAAAGAATAATTCTCTGAGCTGAACAAGGGACTCGCTCATGTATACAAGAAAGAGAAGAGTTAGGACTTCACCAAAAGAGGCAGAGACTTTGGTAGCAATTTGATGGGAGGTCTCTTTCTTTCTTTCTTCCTTCCTTCCTTCCTTTCTGTCTTTTTTTCTTTCTTTCTTTCTCTCTTTCTTCCTTTCTCCTTCCTTCCTCCTTTCTCTTTCTTTCTTTCTTTCCTTTTTTCTTTCTTTCTTTCTTTCTTTCTTTTGGCCTTATTAATTTTTATGTTTTATTATTTATTTTATTTTATTTACATTTCAAATGGTATCCCCTCTGCAAAGCCCTATTCCATCCCCCCTTACTCTGCTTCTAGGAGGGTGCTTCCCCACCCACCTACCCACTCTCATCTAACTGTCGTAGCATTCCTGTACACTGGGGCATCAAGCCTTCTCATGACCAAGGGACTCTCCTCCATGGGAGGTTTTCATACTGATGATTGGTAAGCATGGAGAGTGTGGGTGGTGAGACAAAGGTATGAGAAAAAGATGATTTGTAGCTGCTAAAGAAATGTTGACATCATATAATAAATTGAATGTGGAACACCACAAAAGGCAAATTTTGTGAGGGAAGACAATGCATTTCATTTGAGTTTAAAGTTACAATAGAGTGTCTAATAACTGATCTTTAAGAAATACTTGACTATTATAAGTGTAGTTTTCTGATAAAGCTTTGGTATAGTAAGGCCTCATGGAAGATATGAGTATTTTATATATAACTGATACCTTTAATCCCTAAAGTTGGCTAAGTTTTAAAACCATGTTTATGAGGTAGATATAGAAAACCAAAATTTAAAAACAGTAGATAAAAGAAAACCCAGTTATGGGTAAAGAGAATTGGGGAATTTTGTGTCCTTGCATGTTAAAGAAGAATATCTTGATTACCTTGCTTGAGCCTCATTTTAGTAAAAAAAAAAAGTTACAAATATAATAGACAAACTGAGAAACATTGCAGACAGTTTGTTCTGTTTCTACATAGAGACCTTAGCAATGATCATTTCCAATGAAGTGTTGGGATATGGGGCAGAGAAAATTGGCTAAGGAGATCCAAAGGGAAACAGAGTGGATGTAGTATCTGGTAGGTCCTGACACTGAAAGAATTCAAGTGCAGTGCAATGAGGGCTTATGCATAATTTGCTATGGCATCCAGGAATTTTTTTCACATTCTTCAGAATTAAGTGTACTTATTACATCATCCGTAAGATGTAATTATGCAGATAGACATTATTCGGGCTTTGCTGCACAAGTCTACAGAACCTAAAATCGTAAAGCAGTAGTTTTAAAGTTTTTTAATATTGTAACCTTTTAATACAGTTCATCATGTTGTCGTGACCTCTAATCATAAAATTATATTTGATGCTACTTCCTAACTGTAGTTTTGCTACTCTTATGCATCATAATGTAAATATCTAATATACAAGATATCTCATATGTGACCCCTGTGAAAGTTTCATTCAATCCTGAAAGGGATCACATCCCCAGGTTAAGAACAGCTGTCTTAAAGGAAGCCATAGGATCTATGAAAGAATAAATGTCCAGTCTCAACCTATAACAGATGTTAGTGAGAAAGCAACATTATGGAAACCTTCACACTAGCTGATAGAAGCTTAAGTAGTGTAGCTAGTCAGGAAAATAACCTGGGAGGTACTCAAATAAACAGGTTCCAATTCATCCAGTAACTCCACCTCAAAATTCATATCCAAGGTCAGTAAAATTATGTATTTGTACAGAAATACCTATGTGAATATTAACAGTGTAATTGAAAATAGCTCCAAGGAAGACACGATACAAATGCTGGAGGGGATAAACCAAATGTGTTTTTCTGTAGACTAGGATTGTTACTGTCATTGCTATTGCTATTATTGCTTCCCCCCTGTAAAATGGTGTGTTACCATTTTGGTTTGTGGGTATTTGAAAGAGTGATTCTGAATATCTCTTCATTTGCTGGTTAGACATGGTTTTATTTTTTTCTTTAGACAAATATATAATTTAATAATTTGCTAAGTTTTAAAAAGAAGACTTTGGGGTTTGTATTGTTGAGAAATATGAGTTGTTTGTTTGTATTTATTAATTTTTCAGTGCAAAGTCATGTTCTTAGTGATAGTGTATGTAAAGCTTACCCCCTCTTGAATGCTATAGACTTTCTTGATGTAGTTTTTTTCTCTTACTTTAAAAAGGAATCTGACTGTGAAAGGCAATCAAAGACTTATATAAGATACCTAAACATGTCTAGAGCAGTATTACACAAGCTCATTTCTGTTGCTCATAGTATTGTAATCATACACATATGAATAAGTCACATTAACAATAACAGTTCAGTTGCTGTGATGAGTCGCAGAGTTTTTGTCCTTTCTTAAAGTTCTCACCTTGGCTCTCTGGCTTATCTAGGCATTGTACATGAGCTCCAAAGCAGGCCTTAAGTGCCCTTTCTTGGCCCTCCTTGTAATTAGGTAGTGTTCAAACTCCAGTGGAAGGGGATGGAATTTATCACTGTCAGTGTCAACAGTCTCCTCAATGAATAATGGCTTCTCTGCTTACAATGCTACTTCATAATTTTTGTTACTGTTTAGTATAGAGCCCTGACTACCCCAATATCTCAAAAAACTCGGGTAAGTGGTATCAACTATAAATCAAGCAGGGTAATACTTACTAGCTTCAACAAATTATTCAAGATCATTAGATGATCAAAATATTCTAAATCAAGACAATGCCAACTAAACTAAAATAGCATAAGACATACTTTCACTTTCCATGAAGAGAAATGGTGCGGGTTCTACTTAGAATCCCTTTATCACAGTTTGAGAGGTACAGACTTGAAAGTCTATACTGGTATAAATGCACTCCTGACAGTCTCAGCGCTGAGATTAATCAAAGGCCTGTTTCTTTACTCTTGGTATTGACTTGTAGGAATTTATGCAAGGAGCTTACTGATGTGTCACAGTCTGTTCTCTCACTTGCCAATAACATTTCTAATGAGCAACTCTACTCATGGTTATAGATAACTGACAAGTAGACAATTAAATGACTTGGTTCTGAAACTATAAGTAGCCTTCTCTATATTGTATTATTTGATTTCTAGTTCTAGGTTCAGCCTCTGACAGGGAATAAACTCCATTCTCAATGCACATTACTGATTCTCCTATCTTGACACCATTTGACCTGTGATTTTCACATCTGAAATGAATGGCGGATTACTCAAGTTATTTTTGTGGCAGGAGTATTTTTACTGCTTTGCTTTGTGCTCCCAGCTGGTCACAGGTGCACACCTGCCCAGGAGCTATCTCATATTAGCTGATGAAAGACAGGCATGCATTAGCCCACTTTTAGCTTGCCTAACTGGCTCAGTGGCTAGGCTCTTCTAAGCCTTCTGCGACTAGCATGCCCTTTCTTTTACCCCTTGCTCAACACCTCTAAAAGTGTCCTCAGCTTAGTTGTCCAGTCAGCTTTATTTCTAGCTCAACACTTCTAAATCTACCCGTAGCTTAGTTGCTTAGTTACATTCTTGAAGACCATTGGTCTTGCTGCCCAAGATTCTTTTGGGCTGCCCTTCCATGGACCACTTTCTCTTTCCACCTGCATTTTAGAAGATCTCCCCTGTAGCTCTGAGTTTGTTCTGTCTCTCCTCCAAGTGTCTCAATTCTCCTCTTCCTCTCTCCTAGCTTGCAGGAACCTGGAAGTCCTGCCTTTTTCTTTCTACCCAACCACTGACTGCTGGGATCTTTATTGATTGATCAAGAATCAATTGGAGATAAGTGCCTTCAGTACCATTAATAGATTCCTGATTAAATCAAAGCACCAGAACCACTACTTTACATATTTTTGAGTCCATCTCAAATTAATTAATGTGAATCAATTATATTCTGTAAATTTTACTAACATACAAGGATTTGTGAAGATAGAAAAACTGGAAATATCAGTAAAAATCTACGACATATCACCTGACTTTTAATATTTCACAGTTCTCTGATCTAAGCCTTGTGTTACCTCTCTGAACTAGAAATCTGGGCATGTCAAATTTATCTTCACCTAATAATTTTCCGTAGGCCAGTGAATTAAGTTATCCTGCATAAAACCTCAAACTTCAGCTCCTGAAATCTCTCTATTTCCATATTTCCTACATTGTTTTCTGATACCTCTAGGCCACAAAGCTAATCCATGAACAATAGTAAATAGTTATTGAGACATTAGCAAACAATTATTAAGGTATATTTTCTCTTTCTCTCTCTTTCTCTCTCTCTTTGTCTCTGTCCCTCCGTCTCTCTCCTTTTGTCTCTCTCACCGTCCCTATGTCTGTGTCCATGAAATGCCCTTTCTTTGTGCTTCATTAACTGCTTATATAGTAAAACTCAACTCAAGAGTTATTTCCTTCTGTGCTACTTAAGAGCAAAATACGGTGAGTTTGACAGCCTGCTTTTGTGTCTTCATCATCCTTACATACACCTCTAACTTCCTGCTTACTCACAATATTTTAAACTTGCCTATAAATGCGTCTAATCTTTATTTCACTGATTTTTCAGTCATACATAGTCTTAAATGCTTTGATTTCTTAGCTCCAAACACTATTTAGTGATTCCAACTATGCTCTGTCCCTAGTTTAGCAAATTACATGTATGATGCAATTGAGTTTCAGAATATCATAACAGTGCTGATGATATAGGCCTTTAGTTTATAATTTTTTATTTTTTATTTTTTATTTAATCTTTTCTACAATACAGATTTTATCCCCCTTCCACTCTACCCTCTGACTGATCCATATCCCATACCTCCTACCCCCATCTCCATGAGGATGTTCCTACATGCTCTCCTCCAACCACATCAGACCTCCCCACTCCCTAGAGCCTCCAGTATCTTGAGGGTTAGGTGCATTTTCTTTGCATGAGTCCAAACCCATAAGTCCTCTGCTGTATATGTGCTTGGGGCTTTATATTAACTGTTGTATGCTGCCTGGTGGTAGCCCAATGTCTGAGAGACCTTAGAGGTCCAGATAAGTTAATTGAGACTGCTGGTCCTCCTAAAAGGTCGCCCTCCTCCTCAGCTTCTTCCATCTTTCCCTTAATTCAACCACAGTGGTCAGCAGCTTCTGTTCATTGGTTGGGTGTAAATATTTACATCTGACTTTTTCAGCTGCTTGTTGGGTTTTTCAGAGGGCAGTCATGATAAGACCCTTTTTTGTGAGTACTCCATAGTCTCAGTAATAGCATTAGGCCTCGGGGAGTCCACTTGAGCTGGATCCCAATTTGGGCCTCTCACTGGAACTCCTTTTCCTCAGGCTCTTCTCCATTTTTGTTCCGGCAGTTCTTTCAGACAGGAACAATTATGGGTCAGAGTTTTGACTGTGGTATGGCAACCCCATCCCTCACTTGATGCCCTGTCTTTCTACTGAAGATGGGCTTTACAAGTTTCCTCTTCCCGCTGTAGGGCATTTAATCTAGGGTCCCTTCCTTTGAGTCGTGAATAGGACAATAAGAGAATAAACATTTGTCCTTATCCTTGATATGACACCCTGCCTGAGCCTACTCTTCCTTGTTTCCTTTATGGCCCAAGATCTATCAATGTTTATTGTTTGCATTTCTTATCATCTACATTAAGCTACCAAATAACCTCTCAATGGTTGCATTAGGTCTACCCATAAAGGTGTACATTTCCAATTACAAAATGTCACTTTCTGAATGCTGTTTTAACTTGAAACTGTTGAGAATTGTTAACTCTTTGTTTTTGATGAAAATCAGGGTTGCATCTCCCATTTGTTTTTTTCCTCTGATTAGTATAATTTAATAGTAATCCACATTATCGAATCTAATAGAGTTTTGCAGAATGGATGCATGTTTTGGTGCTTCTTCTAGTACTAGATTCCTCTTTCCTTAGATGAATTATTACACAACTTAAGTACTGTCTGTTCCAAACAACTTCACCAATACTTCCAGAGACTTTTCTGTAACTTATAGTGTTGTACTGCATGGGTTTAAATAGGAAAATACAGCATTCTGTGTTTACTTTTTTCTTACTATGTTAAGATTTTAGAATATACCAGGTATTCAATTTGTTGTAGAAAAATTATAACAGTAAATTTATTCCTTGCCTTAGTGTGTCTAAGTATAAAAAGGCAATGATAATATTTGTTCTGTATACTTTATATAATAGTGATATAAATATGCAATCTCTAATGACTACAGGAATCATCAATTTCTCCAGATATAAGTAGTTTAATGATAACTTATTCCTATATAATCTTAATTTTGAGTTTAAAGTCATCAAGGAAAATGCATGTATTATTTATATGTCCTAGGCAGATTTACAATGGTAATACTTTGAAATGTCATAGAACTTTTAGATGAGAAAAGAAAAGTTCTTGACATTTGAGTTTGTGTTTTCTTTGCAAAGTTTAGGCTTTATCTTCCAAGCAAAGCCCTAGAGTTTTTTTTAAATATCAGAGAAGTTTAATTACATATTGTTTAGTTTCAATTTGGATTTTGCAAAATTGACTACATTGAATTCATAAAAATTGAAAAAACATGACCACTGAAAAAGTCTAAACAGGCTCATTCAAATCAAATACAGTTGTAAATGAATGATTGTCTGAAAGTGTATCAATGGCTGTGCAGAGAAGGGTATATTATTTATAGTTTTAAATGATGTATTTTGCTTATTTTTCAAACAGGTATATCTCGCTAAGCTAAGACATTCTAGGTATTATCACAGAATTCTTACATTCTATACATATATATATTCTAAAAGCACTGACTAAAGTATACAGTTATTTATCATTTAGGGATATTAATAGGGATATGATAGAAGAAATACACCATAGATAATATCTACATTCTGTATGCAAGCACCATACAGTTAATAAATTTATATGATATGGGCTATAACACTTTTAGACTATATGACGCAAACATGATGAAAATAAAATTATATAATTATGGAACACTGTAAACATGAAATGCATGCAGCAGCTACTAAATGCATCAGAATATGCATAATGTTTTGATGTTTATAAAGTGGAATATAGTTTAAAATACAATAGAAAGTATAGGAAGTATTTATACCAGCAACATAGCTTTTAATGACTATTAAGTATATTCTGTCATAGTTTGTTATTTAACAACTCCATGTGTGTATAAAATATATTATGGCCTTTGTCTCCCGTAACTTTTCTTATCTTTGAGTGATATCTTTTTAAAGTTCTGGATGTACAATAGATTTACTCATAAAAGGATTACCACAGAGGTATAAAATATCAAGACTATAATCTCTGTTTTAATGTATGGAAGCAAGGTTGTGTACATAGTTTGACATTCTGGGAAACATTGTTATGTGATTCATGGCTGTGTGCTATTTGCTCCAACAGCCTACTGCTTCTGCTACATTGCACAGCATAACTACAACAGAGGTTTGGGAAGATTGTAGTTTCTAAGGCCTTCTTGGATATTACTACTCTTCATCTACTAGCTCTTCTCCAAATTTGTTTTGTCATGCTGATTCCATTGGGAAGATTAGACATCTAACTTGTTCCTACCTTTACAGAATTTATTTAAACTACTTTGATTATAATTTATGTACAAATTTAATTATTTTGTGCATATAATAGCTTTATAAAAGTATGAACAAGGAAAATGCTTTTAGAAAATCTATAGTTAAATAATAATTGAATAACTCAGATACTCCTTTATGGAAACTTTTCAGTTCTTCATTCAAAGTCACAAACTATTTAAAAGTTTGGGGTCTAGAACAGGATGTCCCACAGTCACATCCCAGTTGTTTCACTTAAACCTGCGATAATTTGGTGATATATATATATCATTTTCTTGTGCCCCCCCTTCCCCTGCTCACCAAACCACTCTCTCCTACGTCCTGGCCCTGGCATTCCCCTACACTGGTGCATAGAACCTTCACAGGGCCAAGGGCCTCTCCTCCCATTGATGATTGACTTGGCCATCCTCTGCTACACATGCTGCTGCCATTAGTACCACCATGTGTACTCTTTGGTTGGTGGTTTAGTCCCTGGGAGCTCTGAGGGTACTAGGTAGTTCATATTGTTGTTCATCCTAAGGAGATGCAAAAACCCTTCAGCTCCTTGTGGCCTTTCTCTAGCTCCTTCATTGGGGACTCTGTGCGCCATTTACAATTGTCACCTAGAAGTTTTAGTGGGCAGCAATCCAGTATTAATTTTGAATGTGGCACATATAGTTTTGCTTTTGGAGAAAATTTAGTCAATGTGTTCTTTACTGTATGATGAAATAACATTTGTCTTCTCTTTAATTCTCTATGTTAAAGTTAATTCTTATATTCCTTTTCATTAAGAAAATCTATTTCTGTCATCATCCCACAACTTAATATGTTCTTTTGTATTTTACTTTAAAAATAGTGCCTTTTCTTTCACATTTAAAGGACTAATTTATCTGAGATTGATTTCTGTGAGGGTGTTAGCAGTCTATTTCCACCTTTTCCATATGGATAGCCAATAGTTTCAGCACCATTTACTGAAAAATTCAAAGGCTCCCAAAGTGCAACACTGCAAGCTCAGCTATAAATCAAGTTTCTATCAATGTGCACATTTTACCAACTTTTTACATCAATTGTCTTCTAGTGTTTTCTGTTTTTTTCCTGCCTCAACTTTGCACTGCCTAAATTCTAGATTTTAAAAATCAATCTTTCTTCCTTCCTTTCTTTTTTCTTTCTTTCTTTCTTTCTTTCTTTCTTTCTTTCTTTCTTTCTTTCTTTCTTTCTTCCATCTTCCTTTCTGTTTGTCTGCTATCTTTCTGTATTTCTTTGATTTTGCTTTGTTTCTTTCTTTGCTTGTTTTGTTTGTTTCCTTTTTTTTCCATATTTTGGGGGGCTTGGTCTTTTTATAGGGTATTTTGGATATATTTGTTTCTTTGTTAGTGCTTATCAAATTTAGATCCATATTCGTCCTTCCTTCCTTCTTTCTTCTCTCTCTTCCTCTCTTTCTCTCTTTCTTTCTTTCTTTCTTCCATCCTCCTTTCTGTTTGTCTTTCTATTTGCTTTGTTTCTCTCTTTGTTTTTTTTTGTTGGATTCTCATGCTCTTCTGGCTCTTCCTATTTTCTGGCTTGAGTCAAGGTAAAGTGGTTGTATTTAGCACATTCTATTTGGTGCTCATAGGTCAACAGTCAGCAAAAATGGCTTCAACTGATCATAAGAGTATCACCAGACCTGAAAGCACAAATATTCCTGTCATAGTGATTCAAGTAAATTGCATACTATATTGTGCAATTTATTTTATTTCATATTTTGTCTTAATGATATGAAACTAAAATTGAAATAGTATAATTGATAAACCTCAGGCAAAGTCATTCCCTTTAAAGTGATCTTTGTGTTCACTTGTTTTGTTCAGAAAATGATAGTATTTTTATGCTAGTCATCATATATTTGACTATGTTCAGATTTAGTTTTAATTATGTTGTGCAAGATTCTCACTGTTGTTACAAAAACAACTTACATAGAGAAATTTATATTGTCTCCTAATTTCTGAAATTTCATCTATATTGGAGTTGTGAACATGAGGGAATGGCTGAGCTGTTGTCATGGGAATAAAGAACTGGACCAGAGGAGAATGGGCTGGCTTTGCTTATTTCTCATGTCTTTCCTTGATGCAAATTCCAGGCATCTAACTCCCCTCTCAATTTGGCCAATCTGAGATTCAAGAATAAGCATCACCCTTTAATAAATTAAAACTGTATTTTCAACTTAATCTTCCAGCAATGGGGCCACATTTGCTAACAGTATAGTTAAGTATGAAGTAGATCTTTACATTTCATAACTAGTGTGTAAAAATGCAATCTTTAAAAGCTTGTACATGGAAAAAGTAATAAATACAAATAACACATGTGGTAGAATTACTCTAATTTTCTACAGTAGCTGGAGGAATTTTCGTTCTCGGCAGCAGTAGACGAGGGTTTCAGCTACGGTAGAAGCTCAGTAGTGCTTAGTTCTCCACTTTAGGAGACATTGTTATAAATCAAATTGAAAGAGTGTGTTTGCTCTATGCCTGCACTATGCCTCAGAGGTCTGCTGGCTTTTTTCTTGTTCTAGGTTGTACTGTTCCTATGAAACTCATGCTTTTTTTATGTCAGACTGAATTCTAGTTTCTTCTTTAGCTTTTTAGAACTTATTAATAGCAGGAAATCACTTATCTTCCTCATTGTAAAAGAACATTTTATTCAAGTTTCAACTCTATTTCAATATGTCACCCGGGTCTTATGGGCCATTCTAGTGAAGGTGAAGTGCTTTTTTTCTCGTCTGGTAGTTTATTAATGGCAAAGTTGTCCATCATTTGCTTCTTCCTTTTTGAAAAGTTTTGTTTTTTGTCATTTCTTATTCACTTTCTAGCAAGGACTGTTTTTGTCAGCTTCTTTACCACCTCTTTTTCCAAAACTATATCTCTCATTTTGAAAGATTGTCAAGTCTCATATGCACAATGTCTCATCCTCTTCTGAGTGGTAATGTCTTCTATATATCCCACTGTTTCCAACATTCTGATTTAGATAATTCATAAATTTGTACACTTTAACACTATTTAGTACTATTGTCATCCTCTGTTGTGTATCCTTAAGGGACAAGTTTCCAAGTTTTCTCTAAAAGCATCATATAAACAGACTGGCATTTCCCTTCGTAAGAAAGCTTCTTATGTCGAATCTCAGCCTTCTTAGAGCAATTGTCTTGTCAGATTAATTCTACAGCTAATTTCTCATATTTCATCTTTAATATTCCTGGGGACAATATATGGAGGCAAGATTCATATTCTTTATCAGTGCCATGTCCATACTTCTTGTCCAAGGAAACCTGTAATTGCTTATTGAATATTTGGTGAGTGACTTATGTGTCAGTATTTGAAGTATACTTTAGATACAATGAAGACTTTAGTCTTAGTAGAATACAGAAGGAAAGCAGGAAGAGTAAAGTTTTTCATAAGTCTCCTATTTTGGAAACTCTTAATATTTACAAATGCATTGAACAGTGTGCTGTCATTTACTTAAGAAGCCTATGTATTGTTGGTGACTGCCACGCCTGGGGATCCAGCCTGCCTGCAGATACGAAACCCAAACACTGTTGCTGTTGTCAAGAGGTGCTTGCTGACAGGAACCTGGTGTGGATGTTCTCTGGGAGGTTCTGCCAACAACTGGCAAATGAAGATGTGGATGCTTAGAGCCAGCCATCTTACTGGGCTCAGGGTCCCTGGTGGGATGGTGGCAAAAGTCTTAGAGCAGCAGAAGGGGATTGCAACCCCATAGGAAGAACAATGCCAGCTGGCCAGAGCACCTGGTTTTCCCAGGGACTAGGCCAAGAAGTATATAGGGAGGGATCCATCACTCCAGATACATATGTAGCAGAGGATGTCCTTCAATCAATGGGAGGGGAGGCCTTTGGTCCTGTGGAGGTTTGATGCCAAAGTGTAGGGGGATACTGGAGTCCTGGTGTGGGAAAGGGTAGGTGATAGGGGAGCAACCTCATAGAGGCAAAGGGAAGAGGGGAGAGGGTAGATGTGGGTTGGGATGTTATGGAAGGGTAACTGGGGAAGAGGATGTAAATGAATGGAATGATTAATAAATAAATAAATACTTTCTATACAGCTCTTGAGAGTAGAAATTAGCCTGAAATTAATTATACTCAAAGGTTTTGGAATATTTCATTAGTGTGTTATATAAGCTGCTGACAAACATAACTTTATACATTTATGACTTTGGCCACTATGCTTATCTTTCTGTTTTTTTCTTGTTGCTTGATTTTAGGTGTGATATTAATGAGATAATTTGATGGATATACACATAATATACAAAGCATCAGCAAAGGATGTGACTAAATATCCTAGAACTTATGTTTTATTTCTAGGAGGTCTTCTTCAAAACCCACATAATCTATGAAAAAGGCTTTAAAGCCTAGAATGAACTTATATACATATCTACTCACATCTTGAATTTCACCAAAGGAATAGAGATATTAACAATGTTGATATGGCTGTATGGATATATTCATTTATATATTGCTTTATGCATATAATATATATGATAATATTTTAATACAAACAGCATTTAGAAATACATTGAGTTATTTGAACAACTTGAAATATGGTGCTGAGAAAAAGAAAAAAGTAATATTTTTGAAAGTATGTATTTTTGAAAGATTATAGGTATGAAACTCCAAATGTTAGAATGGGGAAATCAAGATAATATTGTAGATCAGTGTTTATCTAGGAAAAATGAAGAAAAGAAAGGCAATATATGTAGCTAAAGGGCATCCTACTTTCCATTTCCTGTCATTTTTCCTGCTGTTTTTCTACTTTCAGCTAATTCTTTGTTCTGTGACTTGAGATATTTAATTTGAATGTATATTTGATGATATTTTGGCATAGGCATTGTATTGGTTTGAATGAGAGTGACCTCCATTATCTCTTATATCTTCATTGTTTTTGTTCCCAGTTGGTGAACCATAGGATTAAAAGTTACAGATTTATTGGAAGATATAGTCTATCACTACAGAGGGGTGGCTGGATGCTGAGGTTTAAAAAACCTACAAGAGGCCCTGCCTCCATCCCCACCTCTCTCCTCTCTTCTTTTTTAAATGTATTTTTGTTAGATATTTTCTTTATTTACATTTCAAGTGTTATCCCCTGTCTTAGTCAGGGTTTCTATTCCTGCACAACATCATGACCAAGAAGCAAGTTGGGGAGGAAAGGGTTTATTTGGCTTACTTCCACATGGCTGTTCATCACCAAAGGAAGTCAGGACTGGAACTCAAGCAGGTCAGGAAGCAGGAGCTGATGCAGAGGCCATGGAGGGATGTTTCTTACTGGCTCACTTCTCCAGGCTTGCTCAGCCTGCTCTCTTATAGAACCCAAGACCTCCAGCCCAGGGATGGCACCACCCACAAGGGATCCTACCCCCTTGATCACTAATTGAGAAAATGCCCCACAGCTGGACCTCATGGAGGCACTTCCCCAACTGAAGCTCCCTTCTGTGATAACTCCAGCCTGTGTCAAGTTGACACACAAAACTAGCCAGTACAATTGACCCCTTGTCAACTTGACACACAAACACATCACTATTAAGCCTCAACCCTTAATTTCTCATTCATCCCCAAGATCTAAAGTCCCACAGTCTTTACATATTAAAATTCAATCTATTTAAAATGTTCAATATCTTTTAAAATTCAAAGTCTCTTAACTCTGGGCTCCACTAAAATACATTCTTCTTTCAAGAGGGAAAAATATCAGGGCACAGTCACAACCAAAAGCAAAAATCAAACTCCAACCTTCCAATGTCTGGGATCCAACTCACGATCTTCTGGGCTCCTTAAGGGCTTAACCTGTCACTTCTCCAGCTCTGCCCTTTGCAGCACACAGCCTGGGCTCCAGACAACTGTACTCCACTGCTGCTGCTGTCCTTGGTGGTCATTCATGGTACTGTCATCACTAAAACACTGTCTTCCACTGTAACTAGGCTTCACCAATAGCCTCTCATAGGCTTTCTTCATGGTGCCAAGCTTCAACTCCTTTGCTTGACACCTTCAGTCCTGGGTCATCAATTGCAACTGAGGCTGCACCTTCACCATTGGCCTCCTATGGCCTCTCACTGTGTTGAGCCTCAGCTGCTCTTCATGACCCCTTCATGCCTTCAAAACCAGTAACACCTGGGTGACTCTTACACATTACCAAGTCCTGCTGCAGCACAAAGTACAACCTTGGCTATCTCTGGAACACACTCTCTTTGTGCTCTCAGAAACACTTCCCAGAAGATGTTACCTGAATGATGCTGGTCTCTTCTTAATCACCGCTAATTCCTTAGCTCCAGCCAACCAGCATCTATAGTCCCAATGCAAAGTTTTTGCTATAGTAGTTCTGGTATCTTGTTAATCACAACTGATACTTCAGCCCCAGCTAACCAGAACCACAGAGTGTTCACAATCAACACAACATGGCCCTGATAAGAGTCTTTAATCTCTCCTCTGAAATTTCACATGCCAGGCCTCCATCCTCTGCACTGTTCTCAACATGATCTTCCAAGCTCCTATACAACATCCCATAGAGCTCTTAACAACGAATGGCTCTTCTAGCTCAAAGTTCCAAAGTCCTTCCACAGTCCTCCCCAAAACATGGTCAGGTTGTCACAGGAACACCCCACTATGCTGGTACCAATTTTGTCTTAGTCAGGGTTTCTATTCCTGCACAACATCATGACCAAGAAGCAAGTTGGGGAGGAAAGGGTTCATTTGGCTTACTTCCACATGGCTGTTCATCACCAAAGGAAGTCAGGACTGGAACTCAAGCAGGTCAGGAAGCAGGAGCTGATGCAGAAGCCATGGAGGAATGTTTCTTACTGGCTCACTTCTCCTGGCTTGCTCAGCCTGCTCTCTTATAGAACCCAAGACCTCCATCCCAGGGATGGCACCACTCACTAGGGGCCCTACCCCCTTGATCACTAATTGAGAAAATGCCCCACAGCTGGACCCTCATGGAGCCACTTCCCCAACTGAAGCTCCCTTCTGTGATAACTCCAACCTGTGTCAAGTTGACACACAAAACTAGCCAGTACACCCCCTTTCCTGGTTTCCCCTCCAAAAATCCCTATCCCATTATTCTCCACCCCTGCTCACCAACCCACCCTCTTCTTCTACCCTGCCTGCCTACTACCACATTTTCTGTCATAGTGCTAATATACTAACTCTCTACAATTCAAACAATGTAAGGGTTGCCTGGGTCATGGTTTGTCTTTAAAATAAAAGAATAGTAACTAAGACAGACTTTGTTCCAGGGACTTGGGGTATTGATATGATAGACCTGACCATGCTGTTGTTTGAAGTAACATGGGAGATTTTGAGACTTTGGACTAGAAAAGAATAGAGAGCCATAAGGAAGGTTTAATGGACCATACTCATAGGAACATGGAATACAGTGGTGTTGACCTTCTTGGCATAAAATGAAGAGTTATGGATTAATATCCATGGCAGAAATGATTCTAAGACAGCCTAGTATTAAGTGTCCCACATGGTTACTAGTGATTACTGTTAGGCAAAGCAACAGTGAAATTAAACAAGTAGAACAAGAGAAATACAAAATGTACAGCTTGAGAAGAAAATGTGCACTGAGAAATGTGATGCTGAGGCCAAGTCTCAAATAGATGAGAATCTTAAAGAAGGCCTGATGCTGAATGCAGTAAAGGGGGTGATTACTTGAAGGCAAAATAAATCCCAGCTAATCTTGTAGTCTGTGAAAGCAAAGGGACTTCAGGATTTCTTAGACCTAAAGAACATAAGAAAGCACTCACAGACATGCACACACACACACACACACACACACACACACACACACACACACACACACACTTCAAGGAAGAATAGATTTTCCAGCCCTAGTAAGCTGAAAAGCTTGGCATCCTTGGCTGTGCAGTTCTAGATTTAGAGTCAAGAAAGGCGTAGAACATGGTTGTGTTTTTTATGGGATCGTTTGCTGGCTTTTCCTCCCCTCCCCATCTCTGTCTCCATTTCCCTGTCCCTTTCCCTGTCTCTCTCCCTATCCCTCCCTCCCTCCACCCATCTCTTTGTAGTCTGCATCTATATGCACTTCTTACGATTATACTTTTTCTCTTGAGTGGTTGTTTTATCATATTTTATTTTGTTTTTTATTTCACTTATATCATTAACTTTTAAAGACATAATTTCTATGAAGAAACAGAAAGCATGTAAATCTACATTGGAAGGAAGAGTAAGAGAAGAGGAAACTATAATAATATTATATGAAAAATATTCATAATCAAAGAAAATATTTAAAATAATAAAGAAGGATATAGGAAATGGGTTGTGGATTCGTCTTCTGCAGTTAAAATCAGCCACTGAAGCAAGGCATGTTGCAGGAAAGCCCCTTCATGGAGGCAAAAATGCATTATAGGAAGCTGTGAATGCACCGGAGACCCCAAGATGTTGGAGATGCCGAAGCCATAGGCATACTACCAAGAAAACAACCCAGATGTCTCCCAACCAAAGAACAGATACAGAAAATGTGGTTCATTTACACAATGGAATAGTATTGTTATTAAAATGAGGATATCATGAATTTTGCAGCCAAATGGATGGAACTAGAAAATATCATGACTACTTTCTAGGCTCTTTTCAAATCAGTGTTCTGGCTCTGTCATATATTTATTAATGGAATACATTGACAAAATTACACTAGATTTTTATTTTGAAATGTACATAGAGTTTTTCTCTTAATTAATCATTGTGTTATGCAGTTGGAAGTACAGAATATATACAAAAACCTGACATATTATCTTCTCTATAGCCTCATTAATAACTGCAGAGACATGTCCTCCATTACTTTTGAGATTTTCAGTTTATTTTTTCCAAGCACACACACCAGATATGATCACTACTCTAATTTGCAAAATAATTAGTTTGAAAACATTCATGGGCCACTTTGCAACCCCACCAGCAATGGGGAAGTGTTTCTCTTTCTGGAAATCAATCTGGAGGTTCCTTAGAAAATTGGATATAGATCTACTTGAAGACTCAGAAATAGCACTCTTAGGAATATACTCAAAGTTTGCCCTACCATGCCACAGGGGCATGTGTTTATTATGTTCATAGTGGCCTTGTTTATGATAGTCAGAAGCTGGAAACAATTCAGATGTCCCACAACAGAAGAGTGGATACAGAAAATGTGGTCATTTACACAATGGGATACTACTCAGCAATTAAGAATGAGGACACTGAGTTTTTCAGACAAATACATGGAACTAGAAAATATCATCTTGAGTGAGGTAACTCAGACCATAAAGGGCATACATGGTATGTACTCATTAATAAGAGGATACTAGTTGCCAGGTAGTGGTGGTGAATGCTTTTAATCCCAATACTTGGGAGGCAGAGTCAGGTGGATTTCTGAGTTCGAGTCCATCCTGGTCTACAGAGTGAGTTCCAGGACAGCCAGGGTTACAAAGAGAAAACATGTCTTGAAAAAACAAAAGAAAAACATATAAATAAATAAATAAATAAATAAATAAATAAATAAATAAAATTGGGCAAATACCCCAGATACAGCCAACAGATCTCAAAAAGGTCAGCAAGCTGAAGGACCCAAGTGAGGATGCCTCAGTCCCACTTGGGAGGGAAAAAAAAGCAACCACAAAGGGAGAGGGAGGGAGGGAAAAGGATGGGGGCAGGCAGAGAGGGGAACATTATCAGGGCATTGGGTGGAGGAAAAGGACAGAAATCCCTGATGGCCAGCAGAAAGAATGGAAATATGCAGCCTTGGGAAATAGGAGGTTTGGGGAATGTACCAGAGACCTGGGAGGTGAGAAACTCTCAGGTCTCAAAGAAAGGCACCTCAGATGAAATGCCCTACATTGGGGAGAGGAACTTGTAGAGCCCACCTCCAGCAGAAAGGGCATCAAGTGAGGGATGGGGTTGCTATACCACAGTCAAATCTCTGAGCCATAATTGTTCCTGTCTGAAAGAACTGCAGGGAAATTAAAAAAAGGAGAGGAGCCTGAGAAAAAGAAAGTCAAGCAATAGGCCCAAAGTGGGATCCAGCTCAAGGGGAGGCCCCAAGACCTGACACTGTTACTGAGGCTATGGAGTACTCACAAAAAGGGTCCCATCATGCCTACCCTCTGAAAGACACAACAAGCAGATGAAAGATTTAGATGCAGATATTTGCATCCAACCAATGGACAGAAGCTGCTGACCCCTGTGCCTGAGTTAGGGGAAACCTGGAAGAAGCTGAGTAGGAGGGCGACCCTGTAGGACCAGCAGTCTCAATCAACCTGGACCCTGCAGATATCTCAGTACTGGAACACCAACCAGGCAGCATACAACAGCTGATATGAGGCCCCTAACACATATCCAGCAGAGGACTACTGGGTCTGGGTTTAGTCAGAGAAGATGTACCTAACTCTCAAGAGACTGGAGGCCTCAGGGAATTTAGAAGTCTGGTGGGGTGGGGATGACGGAGGTGGGGATACCCTCATAGAGACAGTGTGGCATGAAAGAGGTATGGGATGTGGAACAGTTGGAGGGTGGACCAGGAGAGAAATAAAATCTGGAGTTTAAAATAAGTAAATAAAGCCGGGCGGTGGTGGCGCACGCCTTTAATCCCAGCACTTGGGAGGCAGAGGCAGGTGGATTTCTGAGTTCGAGGCCAGCCTGGTCTCGAACCACAAAGTGAGTTCCAGGACAGCCAGGGCTACTCAGAGAAACCCTGTCTCGAAAAACCAAAAAAAAAAAAAAAAAAAAAAAAAAAAAAAAAAAAAAAAAAAAAAAAAAAAAAAAAAAAAAAAAAAAAAAAAAAGTAAATAAATAAAAAGAGAAGATTCATGTGGAATTTGAAGTATTGTGTGCATGTTGGGTTACACATATAGCACATTCTGATATACTCTTTTTTTTTCTATTCCAGTAAATGGTATCATTTCTTCATCTACCAAACTTTTTTTCCATTGTGTTAGAAAAATGGGTTTTTTTGAGCTTTGCATAATGCTGATTAAAACTACTATGAACTTTTCATATGAAATCATTTCTGTATGTGTTTTCACATTAGAACATGTTTGAATGAATTCCTGAGCTATAGTATTGTGTTATATTTAATTATATATACTATCACAAAATTTTCTAAACAGATTAAAAAATAATTTGATGCTCTCTTAAGCAGTTGTATGATTCCAGCCTACTTTAATTATCTTGGTATTGATTGAATGTTGGTAACATCTCACTATCATAATTTTGTTACTCTAGTTAAAACTTGAACTTTTTTTTATGTATACTGCTATTCTTCATGATTTTATCTTTGGCATACACTCTGTACTTTATTCCAAGGTATTTATGTCACCACATGTGTTTTATTACATATAACTATCCCTCTCTTATCTCCCATCTTAATACAAATAATAGCAAATATTACCTCCATATCTGAGGTGAAAACAGAACTCCTGAATTCTATTTTATATTTCTTTGTTTTGTTTTTCTTTTCTTAGACATGAAATTCCATGTAGTATCCACAGGAGATTGAAAGATTTTAGGGAAATCAAATTTGTTGAGTTATTAGAACTATTTTCCATAATGAACCCATTTTGTACATATACAACAGAATTCTATCTTTTTTGTAATCATCATTAGACACATTATGTTTCATTCATATCTCTAATTTTTCCCACAATATGTTCCAAATATGTAATTTGAAGTAAATTAACTTATTCAATAATTTCTAGATTGCCAAAGCACAATAATTATGTCATATTGACAAATAATTCTACAAGGATAAGCAGAAGTATATTTACCAATGAATTTTTCAATATTTTAAATTGAATGTTATCTTTGAGATTCTCTAAAAACTGTTACTTAAAAGAGAATACAATGTTTTAAAATATTTAATGGAATTTTTATATAAGCAATGGCTTTATGTTTGTGTATTAGTAGTTATATTCTACTATAATAATGAGGTTTCTTTTTCCATTAATTCTGATCAAGCAGATAAGTAATATACTTTTTAGTATGTTACATATATTTAATTGTGATAAATAGTTAAAGTGATTAAAATGAACCATAATTGACTGGCAAATGTATCGAATTTCTTTTTATTTTCTTTTATTTTTTATTAGATATTTTCTTTATTTATATTTCAGATGGTATCTACTCACCTGGTTACCCCTCCAAAAAATTATCAAGAACAAATACAAAAACAAAAAACAATCCCCTGTTTCCTCCCCCTCCCCCTACTCACCAACCCACCCTCTCCCACTTCCTAGCCCTGGCATTCCCCTACACTGGGGCATAAACCTTCACAGGACCAAGGGCCTCTCCTCCCATTGATGACTGACTAGGCCATCCTCTGCTATACATATGCAGCTGGAGCCATGAGTCCCACCATGTGTGCTCTTTGGTTGGTGGTTTAGTCCCTGGGAGCTCTGAGGATACTAGTTAGTTCATATTGTTGTTCCTCTTAAGGGGCTGCAAACCCTTCAGCTGCTTGGGTCCTTTCTCTAGCTCCTCATTGGGGATCATGTGCTCAGCCCAATGGATGGCTGTGAGCCTCTACTTCTGTATTAGTCAGTTATTGTCAGAACCTCTCAGGAGGCAGCTAGATGAGGCTCCTGTCAACCAGCACTTGCTGACATCCACAGTAGTGTCTGGGTTTGATGATTGAATATGGAAAGGAATCCCAGGTGGAACAGTCTCTGGATTGTCCTTCTTTCAGTCTCTGCTCCATAGTTTGTCTCTGCTACTCCTTAGATAGGTATTTTGTTCCCCCTTCTAAGAAGGAACGAAACATCCACACTTTTGTCTTCCTTCTTCTTGAGTTTCTTGTGGTTTATGGGTTGTATTTTGGGTATTCTGAGCTTCTGGGATAATATCCATTTATCAGAGAGTGAATGCCTTGTGTGTTCATTTGTGATTGGGTTACCTCACTCAGGATGATATTCTCCAGGTCCATTTATTTCCCTAAGAATTTCATAAATCCACTGTTTTTAATAGCTGAGAAGTACTCCATTGAGTAGATGTACCACAACTTCTGTATCCATTCCTCTGTTGAAGGACATTTGGATTGTTTCCAGCTTCTGGCTATTATAAATAAGGCTGCTATGAACACAGTGGAGCATGTGTCCTTATTACATGTTGGAGTATCTTCTGGGTATATGCCCAGGAGGGGTATAGATGGGTCCTCTGGTACTACTATGTCCAGTTTCCTGAGGAACCGCCAAATTGATTTCCAGAGACGTTGTACTAGCTTGCAATTCCACCAGCAATTAGGGAGTGTTCCTCTTTCTCCACAACCTCGCCAGCATCTACTGTCACTTGAGTTTTTAATCTTAGCCATTCTGACTGGTGTGAGGTAGAATCTCAGGATTGTTTTAATTTGCATTTCCCTGATGACTAAGGATATTGAACATTTCTTTAGGTGCTTCTCAGCCCTTAACTATTCCTCAGTTGAGAATTCTTTGTTTAGCTTTGTACCCCATTTTTAGTGGGATTATTTGATTCTCTGGAGTCTAACTTTTTGAGTTCTTTGTATATATAGGATATTAGCCTTCCATCGGATGTAGGATTGGTGAAGATCTTTTCCCAGTCTGTTGGTTGCTGCTTTTCCTATTGACAGTGTCCTTTGGCTTAGAGAAACTTTGTAATTGTATGAGGTACCATTTGTCAATTTTTAATCTTAGAGCATGAGCTATTAGTGTTTTGTTCAGGAAATTATCCCCTGTGCCTATGTGCTCCAGGCTCTTCTCTAGTTTCTTTTCTATTAGTTTCAGTGTAACTGGTTTTATGTAGAGGTCCTTGATCCACTTGGACTTGAACTTTGTTTTTTTATTATTATTATTATTAGATGTTTTGTTTATTTACAATATCTCCTTTCCCAGGTTCCCCTCCAAAAATAAAATAAAATAAAATAAACAAAAAGTAAATAATCCCCTGTTCCCTCCCCCCTCTCCCTGCTCACCATCCCACCCCCTCCTGCTTACTGGCCCTGGCAATCCCCTACCCTGGGGCATAGAACCTTCACAGGGCCAAGATCCTCTCCTCCCATTGATGACTGACTTGGCCATCCTCTGGTATACACATCCTGCTGAAGCCCTGAGTCCCTCCATGTGTATGCTTTGGTTGGAGTTTTAGTCCCTGGGAGCTGTGAGAGTACTAGTTAGTTCATATTGTTGTTCATCCTAAGGGGCTGCAAACCCTTCAGCTCCTTTGATCCTTTCTCTAGCTCCTTCATTGGGGACCCTGTAATCAGTCCAATGGATGGCTGTGAGCCTTCTACTTCTGTACAAGGAGATAGGAGTGGATCGACTTGCATTCTTCACATGCTAAGTGCCAGTTGAGCCAGCACCACGTGTTGAAAATGCTGTCTTTTTTCCACTGGATGGTTTTAGCTCCTTTGTCAAAGATCATGTGACCATAGGTGTGTGGGTTCATTTCTGGGTCTTCAATTCCATTGCTCCACCTGCCTGTCACTGCACCTATACCATGCAGTTTTCAATCACAGTTTCTCTGTAGTACAGTTTAAGGTCAGGATGGTGATTCCACCAGAGGTTCTTTTATAGTTGAGAATAGTTTTCGCTATCCTAGATTTTTTGTTATTCCAGATGAATTTGCAAATTGCTCTTTCTAAGTCTGTGAAGAATTGTGTTAGAATTTTGATGGGGATTGCATTGAATCTGTAGATTGCTTTTGGCAAGATGGCCATTTTTACTATATTAATCTTGCCAATCCAGGAACATGGGAGATCTTTCCATCTTCTGAAATCTTTGATTTCGTTCTTTAGAGACTTCAAGTTCTTGTTGTACAGATTTTTCACTTGCTTAGTTAGAGTCACACTAAGGTGTTTTATATTATTTGTGACTATTGTGAAGAATGTTGTTTGTGTAATTTCTTTCTCAGCCTGTTTAACCTTTGTGTAGAGGAAGGCCACTGATTTGCTTGAGTTAATTTTATATCCAGCTACTTTGCTGAAGTTGTTTATCAGATATAGAAGTTCTCTGGTGGAATTTTTGGCATCACTTAAGTATACTATCATATAATCTGCAAATAGTGATAATTTGAATTATTCCTTTCTAATTTGTATCCTTTTGATTTCTTTTTGATGTCTAATTGCTCTGGCTAGGACTTCAAGTACAATATTGAATAGATAGGGAGAGAGTGGGCAGCCTTGCCTAGTTCTTGATTTTAGTGGGATTGCTTCAAGTTTCTCTCCATTTAGTTTGATGTTGGCTAATGGTTTGCTGTATATTCCTTTTATTATGGTTAAGTATGGGCCTGGAATTACTGATCATTCCAAGTCTTTTATAATGAAAGGGTGTTGGGTTTTGTCAAATGCTTTTTCAGCATCCAATGAGATGATCATATGATATTTTTCTTTGAGTTTGTTTATTTAGTGAATTACATTGATGAATTTCCATATACTGAACCATCCTGCATACCTGGGATGAAGCCTACTTGATCATGATGGATGATCATTTTGATGTGTTCTTGATTTCAGTTTGCAAGAATTTTATTATTTTTGAAATGATATTCATAAGGGAAATTGTTCTGAATTTTTCTTTGTTTGTTAGGTCTTTGTGTGGTTCAGGTATCAGAGTAATTGTAGCTTCATAGAATGAGTTGAGTAGAATATGTTCTGTTTCTATTTTGTGGAATAGTTTGAGGAGTATTGGTATTAGGTCTTCCTTGAAGGTCTGATAAAACTCTGCATGAAGCCCATCAGGTCCTGTGCTTTTTTTGGGCTGGGAGACTACTAACGACTCTTATATTTCATTAGAGCATACAGAACTGTTTAGATCATTTATCTGATCTTAATTTAACTATGGTACCTCATATCTGTCTAGAAAATTGTCCATTTCATCCAGGCTTTCATCCAGTTTTGTTGAGTATAGGCTTTTGTAGTACAAGCTGACGATTTTTTTTGATTTCCTCGGTTTCTGTTATTTCTCAATTTTCATTTCTGATCTCATTAATTAAGATACTGTCTTGTGTCCTCTAGTGAGTCTAAGGCCTTATCTATTTTGTTGATTTTCTCAAAGAACCAGCTCCTGGTTTGGTTGATTCTTTTTATAGTTCTTTTTGTTTCTGTTTGGTTGATTTCAGCCCTGCCTGACTTTGATTATTTCCTGCTTTGGACTCCTCTTTGGTAAAATTGCTTCTTTTTCTTCTAAAGCTTTCAGATGTTCTGTCAAATTGTGGGTGTATGCTCTCTCCAGTTTCTTTTTTGAGGCACTAAAAGCTATGAGTTTTACTTTTAGAGGACTGCATTCATTGTGTCCTATAAGTTTGGGTATGTTGTGGCTTCATTTTCATTAAACTCTAGAAATCTTTAATTTCTTTATTTGATCCTTGACCATGTTATTGTTGAGTAGAGTGTTGTTAAGCTTCCATAGTTATGTGGGCTTTCTATTGTTTATGTTGTTATTGAGGAGCAGCCTTAGTCAATGGTGATCTGATAGGATGCAAGGAATTATTTCAATCTCCCCGTATCAGTTGAGGCCTCATTTGGTCAATTTTGGAGAAGGTACCATGAGGTGTTGAGAAGAAGGTACATCCTTTTGTTTTAGGATAAAAAGTTCTATAGATATCTGTTAAATCCATTTGTTTCATAGCTTCTGTTAGTCTTACTGTGTCTTTGTTTAGTTTCTGTTTCCATGATCTGTCCATTGGAGCGGGTGGGGTGTTGAAGTCTCCCACTATTATTGTGGAGGGAGCTATGTGTGCTTTGATCTTTAATATTTAATATTCTTGTTGTCTCTGGCTGAGTCTTAAGCCTGTGTCAGCACTTCTGGGAAATCAGCTCTACCCTGATATGACCTGTGTGCAGAGGGCTGTGGATCAGCCATCCCTCCTGGGTAAAGATGGATGAATGAAGGCTACAGCTCCTGTGGCCTGTGCCTTCCATCTATTCCCACCTGAGACAAGGGGTCAGAGCATTGGCTGGAGAGAAGCTCTCTGCTTGTGGCAAAGGTGTACAGAGAGGGTTGTGGATCTGCCATCCCTCCTGGTTGTAGGTAGAGGTAGAATGGATCCTGTCCCAGCCACCCTGTCACTTCTGTCCTGAGCCTTCTGGCTGGCCTGCCTTAAAATGTCAGTGGAGGGAAAATGGAGATCTTCCATGAGACCTAGCGTCAGAGCACTCCCTGGAGAGAAGCTCTCTGCTTGAGGCAAACGTGTGCAGAGAGGGTTGTGGATCCGCCATCCATCCTGGTTATAGGCAGAGGCAGGAAGGATCCTATCCCAGCTATCCTGCCACTTCTGTGGCCTGACCCTCCAGGGTGATCCTACCTTAGCATGTATCTAATTTCTAATGTAAGGAGCACTGGGACTTAGAAGTTTAGTAAAACTAGTTTTACTAACACAAGATTTTTAATTATGATGGCTGATTTTTTTGCATTTTTTTAATATAAAAAGTAATGTTTATCTTAAGACATTTTCATATGTAATTCATTTTTGTTAATTCTTCTTTCTCATGCTTTTTCCCATCCCTTAGGCCTATTTACATTCTTTCATCCCATTTTCTACATTCTCTGGTACTAATTTTGTAATAGAAAAGATTAGCCCTATGTTCATCAGTCTTCCTGTCCAGCAGTTCATTGTAATAATTTTCCATTGGTTTGATGAATCATCCCATGCATTCATATCTAAATTGCAATTGGAATCCCTCATACTAAATCATTTTGATAGTACTTTTCACTTTGGATATTAAAGAATATAACCCTTGACTTAGTTGGAAGCAAATAATCCTTTTAAAATCAGTCACGGTATTTCTTTGATTTTTATTCTCCTTTGGGTACAAGTGTGTTAATTAGAAATGAGTCAATGGTAGCATGAAGACTTGATAGCCAATTTAATTAAATTTCCATGAAATAACAGAGGTGAGGAGCTGACTCTGTGTCCTCCCAGTTGCATATTAAGAACAGTTTTGTATTATTACTGAGAATTTATGATCACTCAAGTGGTAGCTTAACTTGCATTAGATACAGTTTTTTTTCCAGGCTTCTTTTTAATTGAATAGCATCTTTTACAATGTCTTTTGTATTTGGAAATGTTTCTAATTAATTATAATATTCTGGTAAAACTAGACAAATGTAACACAAAATAATGGATTAATTTTAGAAAAGAAACTTTATTTTTGCTTTATAGAAAAATAATCTTCACCAGGTAGTGTTTGCACATGCTTTTAATCCCAGCACTTGGGAGGCAGAGGCAGGCAGATTCTGAGTTTGAGGCCAGCCTGGTCTTCAGAGTGAGTTCCTGGACAGCCAGGGCTACACAGAGAAACCCTGTCTCAAAAACCCAAAGAGCCAAAAGGAATCTAATGAGAAAGCATCCCCAAATTTTGATGGTAGGTAGGTGAACTTATCTCTCAGGTTCCATCTCCCCACTGTTGGCCATTTCAGCTAAGGTCATCCCCAGGAGCCTCTCGAATCCTAGGCCTCTGAAACATTCTAGAGATTCCTCTTGCCCTCCATCCCCTAAAGTTTGTTGTTATTGTTATCTTTTTTCTTTTTTTTTGAAATGTTCTTTTTTTTATATTAGTGTTCTTTTCTACAAGAAATATTCTTATCTAAATTGGTGGGATTCATGGCATGATTAATACTCCTGTGTATTATCTATTTCCCAGTGAGACTTCATCTTTCCTTAGAAAGATGAAAGGATTCATAAAATGATAACATTTTAAAATGTTACCTAAACAATACATTCTAGAGATAAGTATAAGAAAACTCTCCTAATCTTATGGTTGAGAATATATTTTTAGAGTGAGCAGGTGGAGCAGGGAAGGAACAGGTTTTTTGTTGTTTTTTTTTTTTTTCTTTTTTTCAGAGGGGAAACTGGGAAAGGAGATATCATATGACATGTAAATAAAGAAAATATCTAATAAAAATTTAATTTATTTAAGAAAATATTTTAAAAGATATACAGTAATAAAACAAAAATTCTAATTCTACAAACAAAAATGTGGATTTAATATGTTAAAGATTTTTCCCTTAAATAATGGATCATTTTTGATATACAAGTTTAAATGTTCCCAAAAATTGAAATATAGTGACATGAATTGTCAACATTTATCATTATTACTCATGTAGCCCTTATTTTTATTTTTACACATTCACAGGAGTGCTATGCCTGTGGAAGCATGAAAAGATTCAGGAAGAGCTGATATTTTTCTGTAATCTCTTCACTTGTAGGAAAAAAAATAAAAGAACTAGGACAAATCTGGCTAATCAATACACACTGGGCTGACATGTCATTAAAGATGTGTTATTTTTCTTATTCAAAGCAATGATGATTTATAAAATATAGTCAAGTTTAAATGAAAATTTGGAAAATGTCAAAATTTTCTTTATATTCTTTAACAATGCTTTTGTCCAGTACGGTTTATGTATTCTCAAGTCAATTTAATGTAATTTAATAATATAAGTAAATAATTACCATAATTAGATTTTAGTTAGTAAATAAAGTTCAGAATATAAGACAAAAAAAAAAAAACCCCAGAAGTTGCTATTTTTGTTTGGTTGCATTTATTTATATTTATTGTCTTTTATTTATCTATTTATTTATTTATTTACACTCCAGATTTTATTTCCCTTCCCAGGCCCACCCTCTAACTGTTCCACATTCCATACTTCCTCCTAACCTCCCCCCCACCCCCCGTCTCTACGAGGATGTCCCCACAACCCACCACTCAACCAACTAGACCTCTAAACTTCCTGTGGACTCCAGCATTACTTTCCTAAAGTCATGTATTCTTTTGTAAACAACTGAGTATACTTATAATTTTTTTGTTCGTATACAAATGTTATGGAAATGAGGATTGATAGAAAGTAAAGGCTTGATAAAATGTGCCTTTTTTTGCAGCTTTTTTGTTAAATTGTATGGTTCACTCAGACAATAATGTCATGAAAATAGCCACATATTCACACCTTCTCACTTCTAATTATTCCTCTAAATATTCTTTACTACCCACTGCCTTATTTTGGAAGGGTTTCTTCTCTAGTTCACAGTCTAGGAACTTGACATAATCACAACTTCTATAACTAGTTAACTAAGAGAGCTAAGAGACACTGCGTTCATAACTTAGATAACTGTTATTTGCACTAAGAATAAGCCTTCTGTATTTTGACCAACCTGTTAAGAAAATAAGCTTCCTCTGGGATTAGAGGGCTCCTCTTTTAGGGCTCCTCTGTACAGAGAAGTACAGTCACAGTATAATTGAGGTGAACTTACTTTATTGTATATTTTCCTGACCAGTGACTTCTGGAGACTTCTCTTTCAGAGCTTTATTATCAGCATGTGGACAAATGTTCCCCACATTGTTGATTCATAGTAAATTTCTAGCAATACATGCTTGAGTGTATTTTTTGTTCTTCTTTTTCTGTATTATGAGTTCTTAAAGTTGTGGTATTTCTGTGAGACTCTTTTTACTAGACAGTGCTAAACCATAGCAATTCCTTTCAATTATAAAGTAGTTAAGTTAGTAAATTGGTTAACAGATGGATAGAAGACAAATTGATGATTCTCATGTTCAACTGTTTGGGCTATTCTACTTAAAGTCAATATAAAAATAACAAAGTCAGTATTTCTGACAAGCAACTAATATCAGGCAACAAACTTCCTACTAACTGAAATAAAGGTAATATATTTTAGTATGAAATGTATATTTTTTACAATAACTGATTTTGGTATAACTTATTATTCTATGTTTGCTTAGACTAAGGAGAAAATGCATTTTTTTTTTTTGCTGAGATGACTATGTCCTATTTCATGTTGAATAAGACTGTTGAATTGACAGAAGCTGCATGAACATTTGTTAGTTCCAAGCTTTTATCATACTAATGCTATTATTGCAATGTAGAAAACTACATTTTCAATAAAATATAACATGTTTTACAAATGTAAAAAATAGTATTTTGGAAATTTTGTTATTTGCATTGCTATTCTAGTAGGTTTTAACATGAAAGAACTAAACTTTTTCACAGACACGGAAAAAGCAATTCTCAACTTCATGTGGAAGAACAAAAAACTAAGGAAAGCAAAAAGTGTTCTCAACAATAAAAGAACTTCTGGAGGAATCACCACCCCTGACCTCAAGCTGTATGACAGAACAATTGTGATAAAAACCACATGGTATTGGTACAGAGACAGAAAGGTCAATCAATGGAATAAGGTTGAAAACCAAGAAATAAATCCACCTACCCATGGACACTTGATATTTGATACTTATTTTTTAACTAGCAAGATTGGTTAATGTCTTAGGAGGCTTGCCACCAAGCCTGCAGACCTGAGTTCAATTTTAGGATCCACATAAAGGAAAGAATTGACTCAGTCATGCATGCTCTCCTCAGTCTTCCACATGTACCCTGTGACATGTAATACTAGGATAGATTATACACTAGGATATTGAACAAAATAAATGATCTAAATGATCATGTCATGCCAGCATAGGTAACCAACCAGATAACTAACCAAAATAATCATCAACAGGTAAATAAATATATAGCATAGTATAGTATAATATAATGTATAATAGTGTGTATAATAAATGCATGAAAATCAAATGTAAAATGAGGTAACATAAAGATAAAATGTATATTTTCTATTGCAACTGTATAAAACCCAGTAGTACAAATAAGTTATGTAATCATATGTTTTTCTATAAGTTGTCAATAATTCCATTAAGCAACACAGTAACCAGATGTCATAGCAAAGCAATTGTGTCCCTTGTTAATAATTGGGTATATACTTAGGTATGTCGTTTTTGAATGGGACCATATGGGATGTGAGGAACAGTACACTCTTTGTGTATGTGGGTACCGCCCTCACAGATATTTCACTCTCAACATTGCTTGTACTGCCTGAATATGGCACATTCTCTTTGTATATTATGGCTTAATGAACAGTTAAAATGTCTTGTAACCTCTAAAATCTTTGTTAATATAATCTGCATTTGCTCTGCACTTAATTATGTTGCAGTTGAAACCTTAAAGTCCATCCTCTATATCCTAAGGAGAGCTCTCTGTCCACGCTTCTGTTTCAAAAGCCCTTGATTATTGTTGAATATCCAGTTATATTCTTTTGTTCTAAATAGATTCTTTAGTTTGCCACTCGTGCAAAACTATGTCAGTTTATAAATATTCATATTTATATTACCATGTAATGATCATAATAGATAATGATTATAATGGGTAATTAACCCATTATCATTTCAAATTCCTCCTTGTCTCCCTACATTATCTTTTTTGCTTCATGAACGATACTTTACTTTTGACAGAGTGGTGGTCAACCAGCACTCTGTATCTTATTCTCACCATGCAAACAGCATGTTTGAAATTGAACATTTTCAACTTAAATGAGGAAATCTATGCTGTCATATATTTTTTATGTTTTTTTTTTCACAAAACATAGTTCTAAATGAATAAGAAAGTAAGGGTGTATGCTTAATAGTGATGTGTTTGTATGTCAACTTGACAAGGGGTCAATTGTACTGGCTGGTTTTGTGTGCCAACTTGACACAGGTTGGAGTTATCACAGAGAAGGGAGCTTCAGTTGGGGAAGTGCCTCCATGAGGTCCAGCTGTGGGGCATTTTCTCAATTAGTGATCAAGGGAGTAGGGCCCCTTGTGGGTGGTGCCATCCCTGGGCTGGAAGTCTTGGGTTCTATAAGAGAGCAGGCTGAGCAAGCCAGGAGAAGCAAGCCAGTAAGGAGCATCCCTCCATGGCCTCTGCATCAGCTCCTGCTTCCTGACCTGCTTGAGTTCCAGTCCTGACTTCTTCTGGTGATCAACAGCAATGTGGATGTAAGCTAAATAAACCCTTTCCTCCCCAACTTGCTTCTTGGTCATATTTGTGCAGGAATAGAAACCCTAAGACAGGGTCCAGTTTACTTGAGACTGCTGGTCTTCCTATAGGATCACCCTCCTTCCTCAGAGTCTCCCAGCCTTCCCCTAATTCAACCACAGGGGTCACCCTTTCTTTTCATTAGTTGGGTGTAAATATCTGCATCTGACTCTTTCAGCTGCTTGTTGGGTCTTTTAGAGTCATGATATGCTCTTGTTTGTAGGCATACAGTAGCATCAGTAATATTGTCAAGCCTTGGGACCTCCCTTGAGCTGGATACCAATTTGGGCCTGTCACTGACTGGACCTCTTTTTCCTAAGGCTCTTCTCCATTTTTGTCCTTGCCATTCTTTCCAACAGGAACAATTCTAGGTGAGAGTTTTTGACTGTGGGATGGCAACTCCGTCCCTCTACATGATTCCCCGCTTTCTACTGGAGGTAGACTCTACAAGTTCCCTCTCCCCACTGTAAGGCATTTCATCCTTTTGTGTCCTGAGAGTCTCTCACCTCCCATGTCACTGCTACATTCTAGAGAGTCCCCCTGCCCACCTCTTACCTCCCAAGGTTGCTTGTTTCTATTCTTTCTAAGGGCTTTAGTCCTGTTCCCCCTCAGGGCTTCAGTTCTGTTCCCCCACCCCACCCCAATACCTGATCATGTTCCCCTCTTCCACTGCCAGTCACCTTTCAGACCCAGATCTCTCCTTCCCTCCCCACTCTTGTGATTGCTTTCTTCTAGCTTCCAATTAGGATTGAGGCATCCTCACTTTCACCCTTCAGCTTGCTAACCTTCTTGAGTTCTCTGTATTGTGTCCTGGAATTCTGTACATTTTAGGTGAGTATCCATTTATTAGTGAGTACCTAGCATGAATATCCTTTTGGGTCTGAGTTATCTCACTCAGGATGATATTTTCTAATTGCATCCATTTGCCTGTAAAACTGAGGATGTCCTCGTTCTTAATAGATGCTTTGTATTCCATTGTGTGAATGGACCATAATTTCTGTATCCATTTTCAGTTGTGGGATATCTGGGTTGATTTTAGCTTCTGGCTATTACAAATAAGGCTGCTAAGAACATAGTTGAACCCATGTCCCTGAGGCATGGTGGGGCAAATTTTGAATGTTGAGAGTATGTAGTTCCATCATTTCTTACTTCCATTCCCACCTTTCAGGTCCTTCCATCTACTGCTTCTTGCTAGCTCCCAAGTTCATGGCTGTTTTTTATTTTTTTATTATTTTTTTCAATATAAATTTTTTTAATTAGGTATTTTCTTTATTTACATGTAAATTTCTCCATTCCCAGTTTCCCCTCCAAAAAAACAAACAAATAAAAACAACAAAAACAAACCCCTGTTGCCTCTTCCCTGCCCATGCCTGCCACCCCACCCTCTCCCACTTTCTGGCCCTGGCATTCCCCTACACTGGGGCACAGAAC
>NW_022196891.1:39710019-39713715 GCF_008632895.1 Mastomys coucha | reverse complement strand
ATAACCACTTATCAGAGAGTGCATACCATATTTGTTCTTTTGTGATTGGGTTACCTCACTCAGGATGAAATTCTTCAGATCCATCTCATGGCTGTTTTTTAAAATTACTTGTTATTCTCTCTCTCTCTCTCTCTCTTTCTCTCTCTCTCTCTCTCTCTCTCTCTCTTTCACACACACACACACACACACACACACACACACAGACAAACACAGACCTAAGTAAAACCTGCTTGATCTGTAGAATGTTTACAGGACTGACTATCATATTTCCAGGATTGAATATGGTATGCTTTTCCCCTGAGGATTTCTACCGACAATCCAAGGATGCCTGTAGTGCTTTGGATATGGTTGAGGTATCCTGGGTTTTCCCTTGTTCACTTTGACATGAAGATATTTGTTGTCCCCATTCAGCTTATGTTTATGAAGTCATATTGGTGAACCTATGGTTGGAGCCGCTGACATCACTACGTAAGTGCAGAAGTTGTAGAGATTAACCTATTGGAACTAGGCTCCAAAATTCTGCATTTTGATTGGTTGTAGTTTCCTGTAATGATCACTGTTAAGAATAACTTTTCTTGATGGGAGTGAGAAATACATATATCTGTTGATATAGCTCCACATATTTGATATGTAGTTTAGGATTATGCTGGTCATTAAACTAGTGCTCTTAGATTTTCCTCCAAGTACTATGACTTCATTAGCCCTGGGGTGTTGGCTAGGTTTCCAGAACCAACAATGATTTTGTTCTCATTGAGTATCTCTTTGGGTGAGATTATAGTTTGTCTTTTTAAACAAGTAGATATTTCAGAAAAAGAATTATTAAGTGGATTATTCATAGTCTGAAATTTTACATTTATGTTTCTTTTTTCATTTTAAATTTT
The DNA here is from genome assembly GCF_008632895.1 of Mastomys coucha. NCBI lineage: Eukaryota > Metazoa > Chordata > Mammalia > Rodentia > Muridae > Mastomys > Mastomys coucha. Next base: position 39,712,834 of record NW_022196891.1, on the reverse strand, counting down.
ATTTAAATTTTAATATGTTTTTAGAATTTAAATATTACTGAAATATTCAATAGTGTTTAGCATTATGGAATACAAACCATACTGAAATTAAGATTATAACTTTCCTTGCTCAGAATGGCTAGTGTCTAGAAAAGATAAAACAAATGCTATCTATGAGGATATAAAAAGTGAACCTGCTGAATATGTCTGATAAAATATGTTAGTAGGTTTCTTTAAAATTCAATTCGTAGTTTCCTCAGAAATTTCAAAATATGACTTCCATATAGCTATGGATAAAGAAATGGTTTTAAATCACACATGTTTTTCAGCCACAAAAATAAAAGACATGTTATTGATAGTGGGCTGGGGTCCTGTGAATTGTTTATAGGCTATTTTAGGACCCAGACCTTCTGATCTCTGTCTGTGTTTTCACAAAGCATATTCACTTAACACACATGGGCTTGATAGCAGGTTTACACACTAGTGGTAGCTTCCTCATTCTCTCTACTGTAGGCTATTCTCCATATATTCTGAGCTATACTGTGTTCCAGTGTGTAGTTAGGAGTTTCCAAAGGTTCAGAGCCATAATAGAGAAGAATGAAGAGGAGGCAGGAACCTCACCTGTCTCCTGTTTAGCTGTAGTGAGCTCAATGGTTAGTTCAATGTGATTTCTTTTCGAGGATCTCCAGCCAGCATTTTTTCTGTTTCCTTTTGTTATTTATACAAATTTTAAGTTGTAATCAGCAAGAGGTGTGAGCCCTTCAGGCTTGTTCTGCCATGGGGCAGTTTTCCTGTATGGTATATTTCTGAAATGTACATATGCCCTTTCTACAGTGAGGTATTGGGAGACTTGCCATTTGATCCATGAAATTCACTCTTTTCAGGAACTCTCTGGGGTGTGATTAGACTTGGCATGGTGCTTGTTCTAGTACTATATTCAGCCATGAGCTGAATCTACATGGGCCATTAATTTGCACCAATCGTGTGTGTGTGTGTGTGTGTGTGTGTGTGTGTCATGGCTACAAAGCTACTTGGCAAAATGTAAAGTGGGGAGATCAATTTCCATGTTTGCTAGTTTGGATTACCCATATTTATTATTTTGAATTTGAGCAGCTGCTCTTTCTTCTTTTAAAGAGCTGTGCTCTTTAAACACATCTGTCTAAAAAAGGTGCTGGATTTAAACAAGAAAAAGGTTTCTGTTAAGGTTAAACATTTATAAACAAGATTAATTCCACAGATCATTCAGAAATACTATTTTTTGGCTAGATTATCACTTTGATTAAAAGACAGTTTCAGTTAAATTAGTATTCTACTTAACACCTTATTAACAAGAGGAGAGGATTGTAGAAGTGGCTGTTAAAATAGCATGTGATCTTTGAGCAATGACTCCTGGAGTTGAATGCAGAAGAGTGATTAGGTTTCATAAAGACTATTTTCTAGTTCACTTGCTGATGATGATCTGGCATCCTACCTGTAGACCCCATTGTTAGCTCTGTGAGCCAGCAAAATATTTTAAAATACACAGCAGTCACAGTTAGCATTAATTGAATTATTCATGTTCATTTCCAGGCTTTAGAAGGGGCAAAAATGATGATATCAATAAATACAGGAATTGGTTCTATTTGAGTCATTCTCTGAAGATCATGCTGGGAGTCTTATAACAATTTTCTCACCAAGATACTCTTATTTATACATTATATTCTCTGTGCTTGGCAAGGATGTTTAGGATTGATTTTAGTTTAATATTGTAATACCACACATTCTTAGTTGGTAAAACTTTCTTCTTCTTCCACTTTTTATTATCTCTAAGTTCATGCGATAAGAGTGAATCACTCATGAGGAAAAAATGATAATTTTCTATCCAAAACTACATGAAATGCAAAGGTGAAATTAAGGTATTAACTTTTTCTCTGTGAAACAATATTATTTTCACCAAAGACTATTCAGCATAAATATATGCTTAATAATCACAAGTAAGTCATATTTATGGTGTCTTAGTCAGGGTTTCTATTTATGCACAAACATCATGATCATGAAGCAAGTTGGGGAGGAAAGTGGTTATTCAGCTTTTGCTTCCACATTGCTGTTCATCACCAGAGGAAGTCAAGACTGGAACTCAAGCAGGGATGTTACTTACTGGCTTGCTTCTCTTGGCTTGCTCAGTTTGCTTTTTTATAGGATGTGAGAATTTAATAATGAAAATTATTTAGTATCAGAATGGATAATTACAATGTGGTGATGATTTACTTATTTTATTTTCATTCAATCAACAAATATTTCTGCATACACTAGGTAAATAATCTATGATTGGGCTAAGAATTGAATTTCCCCTTTGCAAAATTGAAAGCTTTTTAAAAAATATTCCTCAAGAGAGCACCTTAAGCCAGAGACCTGGGCGAGATCCGCCATTTTCTCTCGGGTGAGTTTCTGAGACCTGAGCAGCCAGCCTGGAGGCACAGGCCCCACGACTCCCAGGGAAGCCGCAGGGCAGCAGGGACATGATCCTCTCAGCTTCCTCTCAGCTTCCGAGTGACAGAGGAGGATCAGCATCCTTCTCTGCCCCTTCCCTGCAAGTGGAGGGCCTACCTCCAGAGAGCGCCTTAAGCCAGAGACCTGGGCGAGATCCGCCATTTCCTCTCTGGTGAGTTTCTAAGACCTGAGCAGCCAGCTTGAAGGAACAGGCCCCGCCAGTCGCAGGGGACTTGCAGGGCGGCAGGGACAGGACAAGCTCTAGCCAGAGACACTAAGAACATCCAACACCAAAAAGCAACAGATGGCAAAAGGCAAACGCAAGAATCCTACCAACAGAAACCAAGGCTACTTGGCTTCATCAGAA
>NW_022196891.1:39666157-39703294 GCF_008632895.1 Mastomys coucha | reverse complement strand
AGGACCTCAGCCCTGTGAAGGTTCTGTGCCCCAGCGTAGGGGAATGCCAGGGCCAGAAAGTGGGAGAGAGCGGGGTCGCAGGCATGGGGAAGGGGGAGGCAACAGGGGTTTGTTTTTGTTGTTTTTGTTTGTTTCTTTGTTTTTTGGAGGGGAAACTGGAATGGAGAAATTTACATGTAAATAAAGAAAATATCAAAAAAAATAATAAATAAATCTTTAAAAAAAAAATTCCTCTTGTTCCTAAGGAGACCTTGATATTTTGAATGGTTGAGGTTATTATATAACACTGTCTCTTTAGATTGAGATCATTGACAGGGATCAATGAAATGGATGCTTTGCAAACAGTAAAACATCTGGACAGAAAGCAGAATGTTTGCTGTGGTTTGAGTCAATGGCTGTCCTTATTCTCACTGTGATACATGATATAGTAAAGAATAGTTTGAAGGCCTTGAGCTCAGACCTGTTGCTTTGTACAGTGTGGCTTACTAGGAACCTCACAGTTAAAAACTGAGTTTGCAAGGTATTCTCACCAACGTAAAGGGCTTATGACACCCAACAAAATAGAAATTTTCATTCACAAGAAAGACTTAGAAAGGGCTTGTTGATAACATGTGAGTTCTATCTTTAGCTATTTAAGAAATCACCATACTCTTCTTCAATGCCTTTATCAATTTATATTCCAATCATGAGTGTACAGAAGTTTGCTCTTACCCACACTTGAATGGATTTTTTTTCTTTTTTTATGGCTAGTCATTTTTATTTGATATTTTATTTATTTACATTTCAAATGTTATCCCCTTTCCCAATTTCACCTCCCCCTTAGAACCCTCCATCCCATTAGCCCTTCTCCTGCTTCTTTGGAGGTGTGTCCCCAGTTACCCACCCACTCCTGCCTCCCTGCCCTTGAATTCCCATATACTGGCGCATTGAGCCTTCACTGGACCAAGGACCTCTTCTCCATCTGATGCCCTACAAGGCCATCTTCTTCTGGTATATATGCTACTGCAGCCATAAGTCCCTCCATGTATACTCCTTAGCAACTATATCAGGCTTCTTTCAGCATGCACTTCTTGGTATCCACAATAGTTTCTGCATTTGGTGACTGTATATGCGATGGATCCCCAGGTGGGGCAGTCTCTGGATGGCCTTTCCTTCAATCTCTGCTCCACACTTTGTCTCCGAATTTGTTCCCATGAGTATTTTGTTCCTCCTTCTAAGAGGGACTGAAGTATCCACACTTTGTTCTTCTTGAGCTTTATGTGGTCTGTGAATTGATTTTGGGTATTTATAAATACTTATGTTAACATTATATAAGATTCTACTTTTAATTTATAATAGCCAGAAGCTGGAAAGAACCCAGATGTCTCTCAACAGAGGAATGTATCCAGAAAATGTGGTACATTTACACAATGGAGTACTACTCAGCTACTAAAAACAATGAATTCATAAAATTCTTAGGCCAATGGATGGAATGAGAAAATATCATCCTGAGTGAGGTAACTCAATCACAAAAGAACACACATGATATGCACTCACTGATAAGTGTATATTAACCCAGAAGCTTGGAATAGTCAAAATACAATTCACAAACTACATGAAGCTCAAGAAGAATGAAGAACAAAGTGTTGATACTTCAATCCTTCTTAGAAGGGGGAACAAAATAGCCACAGGGAGCAGAGACTGAAGTAAGGCCATCCAGAGACTGCCCACCTGGGGATCCATCCCATATACAGTCACCAAACCCAGACACTATTGTGGATGCCAAGAAGTGCTTGCTGACAGGAGCCTGATATAGATGTCTCCTGAGAGGCTCTGCCAGTGAATGACAAATACAGAGGTGGATGCTCTCAGCCAGCCATTGGACTGACCAGGGTTCCCAATGAAGGAGCTAGAGAAAGGACCCAAGGATGAAGGGGTTTGCAGCCCTGTAGGAGAAACAACAATATGAACCAACCAATACCCGCAGATCTCACAGGATCTAACACACCAACCAAAGAGAACACATGGAGGGACATATGGCTTCAGCACATATGTAGCAGAGGATGATGGCCTTGTTAGGCATCAATGGGAAGAGAAGCTTTTGGTCCTGTGAAGGCTTAATGCTGCAATGTAGGGGATGGCCAGGATGGGAAATAGAAAGTGGGTTGGTAGGCAGGGGAAGGGGGAAGAGTATAGGGATTTTTAGAGGGGAAACCAGGAAAGGGAAGAACATTAGAAATGTAAATAAAGAAAATATCTAATAAACAAAGAAAGAAAATAAAATGTATAATAAAGTATTTACATTGTAAAGAATGTTTAAAAAGAAGATTCTACTTTAAACTGCTTTGCTTGTGTTTGTTTTAATTTTACTTTTGTTACAATTTATCTCTTATAGATGATACATCCTTTTCTAAAAAGTGACAGGTCAAGTAAATGGTTTACCATTTTCACGTTTCTACTAGAGTTTAAGAAACTTGGTATACTGTCTCTGTGAAGCAGAATATTGTGCTTTGAATATATTCTAATATTTGCAGTGAGTTTATTATTTTGGTTCTTTTTGAGTTTATTTTATAGTCACATTATTAATTTTTTTTTTCTATTCAAGAGTCAGCTTTAGCATTTTTGGATGTCAGATTCCTATAGTTGGTTTAGCAAAGACTTTCCTGAGTTTGCTTTTTCTTTCAGAATTAAAAAAAAGAAGATTTTCTACTTCTGTATTTGTTGGGTACTGTCAGAGCCTCTTAGGAGACAGCTATATCAGGCTCGTGTCAACCAGCACTAGCTGGCATACACAATAGTGTCTAGATTTGATGACTGACTATGGGAAGGATTCCCAGGTGGAGCAGTCTCTGAATTGTCCTTCCTTTAGTCTCTGCTCCATAGTTAGTCTCTACAACTCCTTCCATGGGTATTTTGTTCCCCCTTTTAAGAAGGAATGAAATATCCTCACTTTGGTCTTCCTTCTTCTTGAGTTTCTTATGGTTTGTGGTTTGTACTTTGTGTATTCTGATCTTCTAGACTAATATCCACTTATCAGAGAATGCATACCATGTGTGTTCTTTTGTGATCGGGTTACCTCACTCAGGATGATATTCTGGACTGAGTACAGGGTCCCCAATGAAGGAGTTCGAAAAAGCACCCAAAGAGCTGAAGGGTTTGTAGCCTCTTAAGACAAACAACAATATGAACTAACTAGTACCATCAGAGCTCCCAGGGACTAAAACTCCAACCAAACGGTACACATGGGGGAACTCAGGGCTCCAGCAGCATGGATGCTCTAGCAGAGGATGGCCAAGTCGGTCATCAATGGGAGGAGAGGACCTTGGCTCTGTGAAGGTTCTATGCCCCAGTGTAGGGGAATGTCAGGGCCAATAAGCAGGAGGGGGTGAGATGGTGAGCAGGGAGAGGGGGAGGGGAACAGGGGATTGTTTTAGTTTTGTTTTTTCTTTCCTTTTCTTTTTCTTTTTTTTTTTTTTTTTTTTTTTTTTTTTTTTTTTTGTTTGGAGGGGAACCTGGGAAAATTGATATTGCAAATAAAGAAAACATCTAACAAAAAATGAAAAATGAAAATAAGAAAAATTTTTTATATCATTTTTAATATTTTATTTTTGTGATTAAATATCAGGTAGTGATTTTTTTTATTCTTTAGATTGATCTAGAGAGGAAATTCTAATACCTGATTCCAGAGAGTTAAACATAATCAATATTGGCCTAGACCCTGTGTCTGAATCTATTGGTGATAGAATATCTCTACAATTTACCTGATACCTAGGTTTATGAGACATTCCTCATGACTTGTGCCTATAAAGTCTACTTGATACAAAGTCGGGTTTGCTTGTGTGGCAATTGTGTGTAGTTTAGATTCAAAAAAACAGGCCTAGCATCTGGTAATATCTGGGGAAGCCCAATGTTGTGATCTGATGTAGGCCGTTCTAAACTCTCAGTCTTACACATTTGTGATACACTAGAGCCTAGGTCTGTGGAGACCATCTTGTTTTCCTTTTTGTCACTAGGTTAAGCCTGGAGCCTGCACACATAAAAACAATGCAGGGGCCACAAATATCACGTCCTTTAGGGTAGGACTCCAGGGCCTATTGCAGTGCTTGGCCGACTTTATGCTTCAGTTTATGATAATTTGTATTTAATTGCACTATAGTCTTTTATAAAATAGATAAAACATTCCACACTAAGATATAAGCATAAGAAAGCTACAACAGGTATTCATGACATTATAACTGTTCCTAAGTTCAGTTATAAGGAGAAGTACTTATCAATAAAAAGGGGAACGTTATGATGATATATCATGACAGAGATGTATAAACTTAACAACATCCTTAAGTAACCAGTAATACAGTCACAAAAACATATACTCTAATGATCTGGAGAGACTGATTAATTAACTCCTGCCTTTGAAATGTCATAATCATTCCTTACCGATGCATTCTTTTTTTTCCAAGTTTCAGTTATATTTAGAGCTGGAAAATATATTTGTCCATAAGTTAGTTGTACATTAATTTTGGAAGACTAAATTTTGTGGATTATTTTTACATCACAGTTTAGTAGAAGACAATATTTTAGCAAGTATGTAAGTGGAAATTAACACAAGGATTGAAAGATAAAATTTACTGAATTTATAAAGTGTTTTGAAAGGAATGACAAAAAACATATACACATATCAAAACTCACTGGATATAAGCAAACGTCATTCAAAGAAACAAGTCAAATGCTACACATTGCTTCTATAGACAGTGACTTAAAGATCTATATTAGGAACCTAGTAAAACAAAACCAAAGTGAACCCAAGTAGGTAGAGGAAGGAAATAATAAAGATATGGGCAGAAATCAATGAGGCAAAAGCAGATGGATTTAGTGATGCTAAAAATGGGTTAATTGAAAAAGAACCATCAAAATTTACACATCACTCAGAAAAACTGACCAAACAGTAAAGAACTATATTGGCTGGTTTTGTGTGTCAACTTAACACAAGCTGGAGTTATCACAGAGAAAGGAGCCTCCCTTGAGGAAATGCCTCCATGAGATCCAGCTGTAAGGTATTTTCTCAATTAGTGATCAAGGTTGTGAGAGCGAAGTGTGAGTGGTGCCATCCCTGGGCTTGTAGTCTTGGGTTCTATAAGAAAGCAGCTGAGCAAGCCAGGGGAAGCAAGTCAGTAAATAATATTCCTCCGTGTTTTCTGCATCAGCTCCTGCTTCCTGTTCTGCTTGAGTTCCAGTCCTGACTTCCTTTGGTGATGAACAGCAATGTTGAACTGTAAGCTGAATATACCCTTTCCTCCCCAACTTGCTTCTTGGTCATGATGTTTGTGCAGGAATAGAAACCCTGACTAAGACAAGAGGGGAGACAAAAATCAATAATATCATAAATAAAAGACCAAGGTTATCATAACAGGGGGAAAACCTCTAATATCCTTGTAAAAATAGACTTCAAGGGGAAGATATTTTTAGATACACCGAATCTTTACTTATCACTTACCTTGTCATATTGTTGGCTTCAGCCACTGAGCTTTTCTTCTTTAGATTGTTTTTGAAAGAGCTTATTTGCCTACTAAGGCAACCAAATAGACATTGTGGTATTCCAAAGGTTTATTTTCAACTTTCCTTTTGTGGGCACATTCAATCTATTTATAAATTCACTTATCTCAAAACTTTTAACTGTTTACTTTAAAATATTGGCTAATTTAGAATATCTCTAAAATGCATACCCATATCATTTTGTTTTTAACCTAAATATTAATGGTATTTGTTTAAGAAAATAAAAACCCTAAAAGATAAAAATCTTTTAGAAGGTCTCATGTCATCGTGGGTAGCTACTAAGTGCTGTTCTTAAAGCTATACTTCATCCAAAGTCCTTACATATACAGATTTTTCCTCTTTCTCATCTCATTGAACTATAATTAACTTTTGTGGGTATATTATGGAATTGTGATTAACTTTTGTAGAATAAGTATGATTTCATATATTTATTTTTCATCAGACCAGAATATTATTCCTTATGTAGTCTGTGGTTGAACCTATAGCAATCTTCTTGCCTCCTTCCTGAGTGTTGTGCATAATCCCCATACATACTCTTTTGGCTTTGATTCACTCTTATTCCTTTAACATTAAAATATTAATGAAAAAGAGTACTCTTTGGGATTCATGGTAAAAATAGGAGATCAATAAATTAATTTTATTTCTGCATGTAAAAATCAATCTCTAGAGAACAGTATAGCTGCCTTCTCACTCCAAAATCAAGGATTTATTACAGGACAGTCAAGTATTGCCTTAAATGTGATATTGTCTTTATTAGATATCAAAATGTAGCTCCTCTTTGTCTAATTGTACCTCCTTGTAAAAAACCATGCTGACAGAAGCTGAAGAGTAGAAAACCCAACAGAACAATACTCAACTAATTACAATTTATCCTTTTCTCTTCAGATGATATTTTGTTACCTGAGCCACAAATGAGTAGATCAAGGATTCCTGTAACTGTTTATAATCATGATTGCTTTCCCTTTAGGTCAGAGATAGGCATACCTTGTAAACATATGCCAAATGAATTCATACTTGCTGAGCTACATACATCTGGATTGTAACTGAAAACAGAGCCTGTTGCTAAAATGTACTTAAATGTGTAGGTTTGATTTAAATTTTACCAGATGCTAACAAAGAAGACCACAAACTTTCACGTCTAGACCTTTGGGAGTTTAAGAAGAAGTCTCTTTCTTTACTACCTCTGTGCTATTTTATCTGTATTTGAACCATGAATGATAAAGGTACTACAATTTTCTCATGATAGACACTTGTTTATTAAGAGTAGCTCTTTCATTTGTATAAAATTTTTCCATACTTGCACAAAGAGTTATTTATGGAATTAAGGTTTTCATTGAATTAAAGATGTGTCATGTTCATATTGAAGTATGTTTGTGGTTAGTATTGTATCTGAAGCTGAGATCAGAGATTCTGGGAATAATCCAAACCATAAGTGGCCAGGAGGCTTCATCAGAAATTTGTTTGCTGATGCTCTTATGAGCTATGTGAAGTAACTGGGTGGGTATATCCAGGATCAGAGGTAGATGGTAACGGTGTTGCAGTTAACATTCATTTAATATTTTCTTCTATTTATATTTATAAATATTTTCACAAATAGAGTCCCCACCATCTTGGGAGGAGTACTAGTGGTATTATATTTATCCCTTAGACCTGTAACCAATGACTATGACTAGAATTCTCAAGTTTCATATTAGGTAGTCCTAACAACTTCTGTAGCCTAATTAATTCAGTATCACTACCCAAACAATTAAAGATCTTACTAAAAATGTACAATTCTGGCAGGCAGTCATGGGAGCACTTGGGAGAATGAGGCAGGCAGGTTTCTGAGTGTGTGACAACCGGGTCTACAGAGTGAGTTCCAGGACAACCAAAGCTACATAGACAAATCCTGTCTCAAACAACCAAAACTAACTAAATAAAAAATAAATAAATAAAAACAAACAACAACAAAACAACAAAAAGTACAATTTTTATTAAATATTTTCTTTATTTACATTTCAAATGATATCTCATCTCCTGATTACCCCTCCAGAAAACATCAAAAACAAAAACAAAAACAAAAAACAAACCCTTTTTCCTCCAACCTCCCCCTGCTCACCAACCCACCCTCTCCCAATTCTTGGCCCTGCCATTCCGCTACACTAAGTCATAAACCTTCACAGGACCAAGGGCCTCTCCTCATTGATGACTGACTAGGCAATCATCTGCTACATATATAGCTGGAGCCATGAGTCCCACCACATGTGCTTTTTGGTTGATGGTTTAGTCCCTGGGAGCTCTGAGGGTACAAGTTAGTTCATATTGTTGTTCCTCCTAGTGGGCTGCAAACCCTTCAGCTCCTTGGATCCTTTCTCCAGCTCTTCATTTGGGATCATGTACTCAGTCCAATGGATGGTGTGAGTCTCTACTTCTGTATTAATCTGTCACTGTCAGAGCCTCTCAGGAGACAGCTAGATGAGGTTCCTGTCAACCAGCACTTGCTGACATCCACAATAGTGTCTGGGTTTGATGACTGAATATGGAAAGGAATCCCAGGTGGAGCAGTCTCTGGATTGTCCTTCTTTCAGTCTCTGCTCCATAGTTTGTCTCTGCAACTCCTTAGATAGGTATTTTGTTCCCCCTTCTAAGAAGGAACGAAACATCCACACTTTTGTCTTCCTTCTTCTTGAGTTTCATGTGGTTTATGGGTTGTATTTTGGGTATTCTGAGCTTCTGGGATAATATCCATTTATCAGAGAGTGAATGCCTTGTGTGTTCATTTGTGATTGGGTTACCTCACTCAGGATGATATTCTCCAGGTCCATTTATTTCCCTAAGAATTTCATAAATCCACTGTTTTTAATAGCTGAGAAGTACTCCATTGAGTAGATGTACTATATTTTCTGTATCCATTCCTCTGTTAAGGGACATTTGAATTGTTTCCAGCTTCTGGCTATTATAAATAAGGCTGCTATGAACACAGTGGAGAATGTATCCTTATTACATGTTAGAGCATGCGCTGTGTATATGCCCAGGAGTGGTATAGGTGGGTCCTCTGGTAGTACTATGTCCAGTTTCCTAAGGAACTGCCAATCTTATTTCCCGAGTGGTTGTACCAGCTTCCAATTCCACCAGGAATGAAGGAGTGTTCCTTTTTCTCTACAACCTCTCCAGCATGTACTGTCACTTGAGTTTTTGATCTTAGCCATTCTGACTGGTGTGAGGTGGAATCTCAGGATTGTTTTAATTTGCATTTCCCTGATGACTAAGGATGTTGAACATTTCTTTAGGTGCTTCTCAGCCATTCAGTATTTCTCAGTTGAGAATTCTTTGTTTAGCTCTGTACTCCATTTTTAATTCTAACTTCTTGAGTTCTTTGTATATATTGGATATTATCCCTCTATCTGATATAGGATTGGTAAAGATTTTCCCCAATCTGTTGATTGCCATTTTGCCCTATTAACAGTATCCTTTGGCTTACTGAAGCTTTGTAATTTTATGAGGTCCCATTTGTCAATTCTTGATCTTCCCTGTGCATATGTGCTCCAGGCTCTTCCTCACTTTTTTTTCTATTAGTTTCAGTGTATCTGGTTTTATGTGGAGGTTCATGATCCACTTGGTCTTGAGCTTTGTAAATGAGATAACAAGGGGTTGATTTGCATTCTTCTACATGCTAATAGCCAGTCGAGCCAGCACCATTTGTTGAAAATGCTGACTTTTTCCCACTGGATGGTTTTAGCTCCTTTATCAAAGATCAAGTGACCATAGGTGTGTGGGTTCATTTTTGGATCTTCATTTCTATTCTATTCATCCACCTGCCTGTCACTCTACCAATACCATTCAGTTTTTATCACAATTGCTCTGTAGTACAGCTTAAGGTCTGGGATGGTGATTCTACCAGAGGTCTTTTATAGTTGAGAATAGTTTTCGCTATCTTAGGTTTTTGTAATTCCAGATGAATTTGCAAATTGCACTTTCCACGTCTGTGAAGAATTGAGTTGGAATTTTGATAGGGATTGCATTGAATCTATAGAATGCTTTTGGCAAGATGGTCATTTTTACTATATCTTAATACTGCCAATTCATGAGCATGGGAGATCTTTCCATCTTCTGAGATCTTGTTCGATTTCGTTCTTCAGAGAGTTGAAGCTCTTGTATTGGTATTAGGCCTTCTTGAAGGTCTGATAAACCTCTGTAGGAAACCCATTTGGTCTTGTGCTTTTTTTGGCTGGGAGACTACTAATGACTCTCTCTATTTCATTAGTAGATATGGAACTGTTTAGATCATTTATCTGATCTTGATTTAACTTTATTACCTCATATTTATCTAGAAAATTTTTTCCAGGTTTTCCAATTTTTGTTGAGTATAGGCTTTTGTAGTACAATCTGATGATTTTTTTGGATTTCTTCAGTTTCTGTTGTTATGTCTCCCTTTTCCTTTCTGATCTTGTTAACTAGGATACTGTCTCTGTGCCCTCTAGTGAGTCTGACTAAGAGTTTATTTATTTTGTTGATTTTCTCAAAGAACCAGTTCCTGGTTTGGTTGATTCTTTTTATAACTCTTTTTGTTTCGATTTGGTTGATTTCAGCCCTGAGTTTGATTATTTCCTGATGTGGACTCCTCTTTGGTGAATTTACTTCTTTTTGTTCTAGAGCTATCAGATGTGCTGTCAAATTGCTGGTGTATGCTCTCTCCAGTATCTTTTTTGAGGCACTTAAACCTATGAGTTTTCCTCTTAGGACTGCTTTCATTGTGTCCCCTAAGTTTGGTATGTTGTGGCTTCATTTTCATTAAACTCTAGAAAGTCTTTAATTTCTTTCTTTATTCCTTCCTTGACTAGGTCATCATTGAGTAGAGTGTTAAGCTTTCACATGTATGTGGGATTTCTACTGTTTATATTGTTATTGAGGAGCTGCCTTAGTCAATGGTGATCTGATAGGATGCAAGGAATTATCTCAATCTTCTTGCATTTGTTGTGACCAATTATATGGCCATTTTTGGAGAAGATACCATGAGGTGATGAGAAGAAGGTATATCCTTTTGTTTTAGGATAAAAAGTTCTATACATATCTGTTAAATCCATTTGTTTCATAACTTCTGTTAGTCTTACTGTGTCTTTGTTTAGTTTCTGTTTCCATGATCTGTCCATTGGAGAGAGTGGGGTATTGAAGTCTCCCACTATTATTGTTGAGGGAGCTATGAGTGTTCTGAGCTTTAGTAATGTTTCTTTTGTGAATGTAGATGTCCTTGCATTTGGAGCATAGAGGTTCAGAATTGAGATTTCATCTTGGTAGATCTTACCTTTGATGAGTATGAAATGTCCCTCCTTATCTTTTTTGATCACTTTAGGTTGACTTTCTATTTTATTTGATATTAGAATGGCTACTCCAGCTTCTTTCTTGGGACCTTTTGCTTGGAAGTTTGTTTTCCAGCTTTGTATTCTGAGATAGTCTCTGTCTTTGTCACTGAGGTGGATTTTCTGTATGCAGCAAAATGCTGTGTCCTGTTTGCATATCCATTTTGTTAGTCTATGTCTTTTTATTGGGGAATTGAGTCAATTGATATTAATAGATATTAAGGAAAAGTAATTGTTGCTTCTCTTTCATTTTTGTTTTTAAAGTTTTAATTCTGTTCATGTGGCTAAGTTCTTTTAGTTTTGTTGGAAGATTATTTTCTTGCATTTTGTAGGATGTAGTTTCCCTCCTTGTGTTTTAGTTTTTCATTTATTATCCTTTGAAGGGCTGGATTTGTGGACAGATACTGTGTAAATTTGGTTTTGTCATGGAATACTTTGTTTTCTCCATCTATGGTAATTGATAGTTTTGCTGGGTATAGTAACCTGGGCTGGCATTTGTGTTCTCTTTGTGTCTGTATGACATCAGACCAGGATCTTCTGGCTTTCATAGTCTCTGGCAAGAAGTCTGATAATTCTGCCTTTATATGTTACTTGACTTTTTTTCCTTACTACTTTTAATATTCTTTCTTTGTTTTGTGCATTTGGTGTTTTGACTATTATGTGGAATTTCTTTTCTGGTCCAAACTATTTGCAGTTCTTTAGGCTTCTTGTATATTCATGGGCATCTCTTTTTGTAGGTTAGGGAAGTTTTCTTCTATAATTTTGTTGAAGATGCTTACTGTCCCTTTAAGTTGGAAGTCTCCACTCTCTTCTACACCTATTATACTTAGGTTTGGTCTTCTCATTGTGTCCTGGATTTTCTGGATGTTTTGGGTTAGGAGCTTTTTTCATTTTGCATTTTCTTTGACTGTTATGTCAATGTTTTCCATGTTATCTTCTGCACTTGAGATTCTCTCTTCTGTCTCTTGTATTCTGGTGGTGATGCTTGCATCTATGGCTCCTGACTTCTTTCCAAAGTTTTCTATCTCCAGAGTTGTCTCTTTTTGTTATTTCTTAATTGTTTCTACTTCCATTTTTAGGTCTTGGATGGTTTTGTTCATTTCCTTCACCTGTTTTGTTGTGCTTTCCTGTAATTCTCTAAGGGATTTTTGTGTTTCCTCTTTAAGTGCTTGTACTTCTTTACCTGTGTTCTCCTGTATTTCTTTAAGGGAATTATATATGTCCTTCTTAAATTGCTCTATCACCATCATGAGATATGATTTTAGATCCAAATCTTGCTTTTTTGGTGTGTAGGGGTATCCATGACTTGCTGTGGTAGGAGTACTTGGTTCTGATGATGCCAAGTACTCTTGGTTTCTGTTGGAAAGATTCTTGCATTTGTCTTTAGTCATCTGTTAATCTTTGGTGTTAGATGTTCTTTCTGTCTCTGCCTGGGTCTGTAAGCCTGAGTAAGCACTTCCCTGAGATCAGCTCTACCCTGGTAAGACCTGTGTGCAGAGGGCTGTGGATCAGCCATCCCTCCTGGGTGCAGATGGATGAATGAAGCCTGCAGCTTCTGTGTCTTGTGCCTCCCAGCTGGTCCCACCTGAGACCTAGCCCCAGAGCACTCCCTGGAGATGAGTTCTCTGCTTGCCTGAAAGGTGTGCAGAAAGGGTTGTGGATTTGCAGTCCCCCCTGTTGTAGAAAGAGGTAGAAGGATCCTGTCCCAGCTACCCTGTCATTTCTCCAAAATGTACAATTATTATGTAATATCACATATAAAGTATCAGGAAGTATTTAGTAAAGAATAGAATGATTCGATATTGAGATTTCTCAGTGGGCAGGAGGATTGTAGATAATGCAGCAGAGAATCAGAGGGAAAAGGGCAAACAAGAGAAAATAGTTAGATAAGCTTGAGGAATAAAAGCAAGTGCATGGTGGCATAAGAGATTCTCTTGGGGAGCTGATAAAACACATGTGAGTTTTGGCTGTACCCTAGACCCATTAAGTCTAGGTCCTGCCTGTTAGTCCTTTTAAAATGTTCCCCAGACAATATTAATGAAAAGCCAGGTTGTTTGCTGGCATAACACTCTATTTTTCAGAGAAAATCTGTTATAATATATGACTCCTTCTTAAACTAAGTCAGCTCCTCTCATCTTTTTTTATGTCACAGCATATTCTTTAATGATTTTAGGAAGCTCCTGATATTGACAATAATCAAATTATATTTCACCCTAATATATATGACTTGGGTTATGAAAGCCCATAATAACATCCAATTATTTTTCTTAAATGTTACTTATGGTCTTACTTGCCATGGGCAATTCTCAGCAATATTATATGTGGAATACGTTTAATCGATTTGTTTTTTGTTCTAAGAGAATGTACTGATATTAGCTGATCTATGCAAAACTTCTTTGTTGATGTTTCATTAGTCTTCAGTAATCAGTATATAACATTTCATAAATTCCCTCTATTGTATAATGTACTACTGTCTCTTTAGTTAGCATTTATATCCTGATATTCAGGAGAAACTTATAGCTCAAAATGCCTACATTAAAAAACAAACAAACGAGCAAACAAATAAAACCCCACAAATAAATAACTTAATGGTACAACTAATAAACAAATTGGCAGACCCATAGTCCAAAGGATAAAGGAATATAAGAAATATCGAAAATTGACAAGGAATTATTATGACAGATAGTATTCTATAAAATTCTATACTCCATTTAGTTGGAAAAATTAAACCAAAAGGATGAATTGTCAGATTTATCTGAACCACTAAAACTAAACCTAGAAGAGATTATAATTAAATCTTAATACTCCTTAACCCAGAGTCTATCTCTAATTGATAACTGCTAAATGAAAAATTAGTATTCTCCAAAGAAGTCACACTGGGTATACAAACCACTCTTAAAGGCAGACCTCATTGCCAGAGGTAGATCAGTGGTTGACAAACACACACAGAAAACAGCATTTTTGAGGGTTTTAAAATTTATTTCTTCTCATTATGCTTTGATTGGACATTTTTTTATGACCCTTACAAGTCTTTTGCTCATATGTAATGATTTGCAATTTTGTGAGTTTTTTTGGGCATCTGAGTTTGTGAATGTGTGTGTGTTTATGTACATGTGTTCCTTGTGCTTTTTTATTTGGAATATATTTGTTGGTTTGCTTTGTTCTGCTCAGCTATTTGTATTTATATTTTTTATTTATTTGCATTTCTGTGTTTGGATTTTGTGATTGTTTTCTAGTAAACTAGAGTATAAAGGTGGGATAGTGGGTAGGATATATGGGATATTTGCTTTTTATACTGCTATCCTTCATCTGGAAAACTGAGCTCTCTAACACTTTAGGTTATGTACTGAATTCTAGATTATGTTTCTTCCCTGGGCCCTCCATTTGTGTGTGTGTGTGTGTGTGTGTGTGTGTGTGTGTGTGTGTGTATGGTATATTTGTATGTTTGTCTTAACATTTCTTTTGCATACTGTATTAGTCAGGGTTCTCTAGAGTCACAGAACTTATGGTAATCTCTATGTAGTAAAGGAATTTATTGATGACTTATAGTCTGTAGTCCAACTCCCAACAATGGTTGGCAGCAGCTGTGAATGGAAGTCCAAGGATCTAGCAGTTGCTCAGTCCCACAAGGCAAGCAGGAGAAGCAGAGCAAGCCTTCCTTCTTCCAAGGTCCTTATATAGGTCTCCAGCAAAAGGTGTGTCCCCGATTAAAGGTGTGCCACCACACCTTTAATTCCAGATGACCTTGAACTCGTATATCTTCCTATCTTAATCTTCTGGGATTCATAGCCATTATGCCTCAAGATCTACATGCCAAGATTCAGGTCGGAAACTTGTATCTCTCAGCCTCCAGCTTAGGGCCATAGGTGAGCCTTCTAATTCTGGATTGTAGTTCATTTCAAATATAGTCAAGTTGACAACCAGGAATAGCCACTACACATACTGTTCTATAATATTCCTTCTAATAATTATTGTTTTCATTTCTTTCATTATACTTACCTGCTATTCTTACTCACTCCTGCTTCCCTTCCCCTTCATCCTAATCTCCTTTGATTTTCATGCCTCATACTATGATTTCCACAGTAAAAATGATACATTTGATTCTTTCAATTTGCTGCTTTTATGGTGAGTTTTACAGTATTACTATATTTTTATTTACTAGTATTTTATCTGTTTCTAATCATTACCATCTCTTGTCTGAAATTTTATATCTCTGTCCTATGATATAGGTAGGCATAGTTAAACTGATATGTTATATTGATTTGTATTTAAAAAGGCGTTGCTATATTTTCCTTCCAACAGTTGTTTATAAATACAGAAAATTTGGAATTTCGCAGTTTTTCATAATTCGGGGTAAATTCTTCTAATTATGCTGTCATCTCTTTTTCTTTTTTTTATTGGATATTTTATTTATTTACATTGCAAATGTTATCTGCTTTCCCAATTTCCCTTCTGCGAACCTCCTTTTCCATTCCCCATACCCCTGCTTCTGTGAGGATGTTCCCCCACCCCACCACCCACCCACTCACCTATTCCTGCTTCCCTACCCTGGCATTACCCTACACTAGGGCATCAAACCTTCACAGGACCAAGCGCCTCTCCTCCCATTGATGCCCAACAAGTCCATCCTCTACTACATATGTGGCTGGAGCCATGGGTTGCTCCATGTGTACTCTTTGGTTATGGTTTAGTCACTGAGAGCTCTGGTGGGTCTGGTTGGTTGATATTGTTGTTCTTCCTATGGGGTTGTAAACTCCTTGCGCTCCTTAGCTCAAAAGCTCAGAAGACTCAAGATACAATTCGCAGACCACATGAAGTTTAAGAAAAAGGATGACCAAAGTGTGGGTGCTTCAGTCCTTCTTAGAAGGGGAAACAAAATACTCATGGGAGGAAATATGGAGACAAAGTGTGGAGCAGAGACTGAAGGAAAGGCCATCCAGAGACTGCCCCACCTGAGGATCCATCCCATATATAGTCATCAAACCCAGACACTATTGTGGATGCCAAGAAGTGCTGGCTGACAGGAGCCTGATATAGCTGTCTTCTGAAAGGCTCTGCTAGAGCCTAACAAATACAGAGGCAGATGCTCACAGCCAATCTTTGGACTGAGCATGGGGTCCCTAATGGAGGAGTTAGAGAAAGGATTGAAGGTGTTGTTGTTGTTGTTGTTGTTGTTGTTTACTTACATTTTAAATGTTCTCTATTTTCTGGTTTACCTTCTGGGAAAAAAAAACAAACCTATTCCCTCCCTCCCCCCTGCTCACCAACCCACTCTTTCCTGCTTCCTGACCCTGGCATTCTCCTACACTGGAATATAGAGCCTTCACAGTACCAAGAGCCTCTCCTCCCATTGATGACCAACTAGGCCGTCCTCTGCTACATATATAGCTGGAGCCATGAGTTCCACCATGTGTACTCTTTGGTTGGTGGTTTAGTCCCTGGGAGCTCTGGGGGTACTGGTTAGTTTATATTGTTGTTCCTCCTATGGGGCTGCAAACCCCTTCAGCTCCTTGGGTCCTTTCTCTAGCTCCTTCATTGGGGGCCCTGTATTCAGTCCAATGAATAGCTGTGAGCCTCCATTTCTGTACTAGTCAGGCACTGGAAGTCATCTCTTAATTAAAACACACACACACACACACACACACACACACACACACACACACACATACAAATGAAGTCCCCAGTGAAGGAACACAAACTAGAATTTAGTACATTTACCTAAACTATTAGAGTTCAGTTTTCCATTAATTCCATTACAATAAATTGATTAATTTAACTAATTAATTAATCAATTAATTTATAACACTTGCCTGAAATACTACTTTGGAGTCTGCTCCTGCCATGTTTCCTTTAGAGGGAGTGTGATAGCTACTCCAGGTAATGGGAGATTTCAACCCTTAGTTTATCTCCTCATTAGATGTCTCCCTATACTGGTTAGTTTTTTGTGATTTGAACACAAGCTAGAGTCATGTGGGAAGAGGGAACCTTGATTGAGTAATTGTTTTTATGAGATTGGTACATAGGCAAATCTGTGGAACCTCTCCTTAATTAATAACTTATGTGTGAAGGCCCAGAACTCTTCAGAAGATGTTCCTGGTTTATATTAGTAAGCATGCTGAGCAAGCCATGTAGAGCAGGCCAGTAAGCAGACTCTTCCATGGTCATTTTTTTAGTTCCTTCCACCAGATTAATTCCAAGCTTGAGTTTCTGGTTTGGCTTCCCTTTATGATCAGGCCTTATAAGATAGTTATAAAGTAACAAAATCCTTTCTTTCTCAAGTAGTTTTGTGGGAACACTTTGCTAATTAAGGTTGAAGTTTATTATTGACTAGACAGCCTTCTGGGTCTCTGAATAATAGAAGACTCCCTTCATAAGCACAGTTTCTACTCTGACCTTGTCTGGGGAATTCAAACTCAACATATGTCTCCCTGAGGAATCTCACATAGCCTTAGTTAGATTACAGGATCAGTGCCCTTTCTCCTGACAGGCACCCATTCAGCTATCACCTCAGACTCCAGAAAAGCTTACCCATGGTAATGAAGCATTTTGGTACCCTAAGTTTTTAGCCAATGACCTTTGCTCATCATAAATGTTCTTACCCAAGTCCCCCAAATAATCTAAGCCTTGAATCACACCAAGGAAAGTTGATATGACTCCCACAGCTGGTCTCCATGTAAGCATTTACTGTAGATATGCATTGGCTTCTGAACACCTTCCTATCCCTGTTCTGTGGTCTCTGCTTCCATTGTCTATGTGAATCAATATCTGCCAATAATCCCTGAGGGCAGGAAGAGCCACATAGTTTCAAATCATGTTGTTTATCACAGCAATAGAGTAGACAATTACTTATTCTATATATTTTTATAAAGGTCAATTCTCTAACCCATCTCAAATTCTAAAGGTCACAACATATTCCCCAGAATTTACATCTGTTATTATAAATAATAAAAAAATGTTTGGAAATTATAAGTATTTTGCACATATACTCTTTTGCAGTTGTATTTTATCTTTGAAATCCTTTTATTCTCCTTTTATTTTATTATCTATATCATTTTTCAAATTGTACTTATTATTTCTTATACTATGCAATATGGACAAACTGACAATTTTATACTTTAGGAAAGTTACCTATTTCTAATAAAATATTTTTATATGATCTTTATAAGGATTGTACAAATTCCAGAGAAAAATGAAAATTTATGTCCAATTCTCTACTGAAAATCAATAAATGCAAAAATTAATTTTTTTACAGAGGAAGAATAGAGAGCATATTAAAACTATGTGGTATGCCTTAAATTAGGCAATTGTTATAGGTCAAATTTAAAATTCATCTAAGAATCTGATCCCCCACATTATTTTCATGAGTATACACTGAATAATTGAGTGTGTGCTAGATAAAAAGGAGCACATGCCGGAAAAACTAAGGCAGAAATATTGTTCTAGATTAAGATTTCTTGCTCTTTGTGTTGGAGTTTTCCATCTATTATACTTTGTAGGGCTGGATTTGTGAAAAGATATTGTTTAAATTTAACTTCATCATGGCTCCAGCTGCTTATGTAGGAGAGGATTGCCTTATCTGGCATCAACGGGAGGGAAGCCATTGTCCTATGGAGACTCAATGCCCCAAAGTAGGGGTATGTTAGGGTGGTGAGGCAGGAGCGGATGGGTGGGTGGGAAAGCACCCGCATAGAAGCAAGGGGGAGGAGGTGAGATATACAGTTGTAGAGGGGAAGCCAGGAAGGAGTACAAGGAAGGGAGATGACATTTGAAATTTAAATAAATAAAATAATCAATAAAATACATTAAAAAAGATTTGTTGCTCACATAAATAATATTTGTCATGGAAACATTACATATGAAATTATGATTTTTTTAAAGATTTTAGTATTTTAATTTAGTAATTGTGCTACTAGCTATTTCTTGAATATTATGCAAGTAAGACAAGCCTGAGTATGTAAATTGGATTTTACATATATTTTTAATTAATTCAATTTTTGATATTTTAATTGATTGTTTTCCTGAAGAAATGTGCCCTTCTTTGAATGAAAATGAAGTGCACTTTAGTTTTTGCTCGGTATTTATTCAGTAGTGTTTATTCTTCTAGGCAGGTGTGCTGGTACCTTGGTCTTAGTTTTGTTTGATTTTCACTGAAAAGAATCATCACTAAATATTTTTTTCTGTTTTTTGAGCTATATGTTTGATTTTCTGTGTGTTCTATTATTCAATTTAGTTTTTACCACTCTCTGTATGTGCTCTCAAGGTGCATATAAAATTCTGTCACAAGTTTCTGTTACTTTTTAAATCTCATTCTTTTTGTTTACATTTTTTTGGATACTAGGAATATATGACTGTATTGATTGCCTTTGATGTTCAAGGATAAACTTGTGTTATTTTATTTTACTCTTATCCTCCCACTCAAGTTTTCTTAACTTTATTACTTTGGGATGGATATCACCTATGATTTCTGTGAGCTGACTTTACATTTATGTACTTCTGGGTGTAAAGTTTATTGTTATTAGTTTCCTCATAGGTATCGCCTTCATCATCAAACATCACTAAAAGGATATGTTTCAAATTATATATTCCACTTTCAAAGGTGCTTAAGGAATTGAGACTTTGAATATTTTTTATTTAGTAGTTGTATTACTTAGTTTTGGTATTTAAATGTACACTGTAGTAATAATATGAGATGTGGACAAATTCCTTTAACATGGGCATTTTGACATTGAAATTAATAAAGTGTATTCATCTTACTTAGCTTTAATTTTTTCAAAACTTACTTTTAATGATGTTTCTTAAATGCTTTCACTTCCCTTCTAGGATATGGGCAAATGGGCCTGTTTAGAAATGGCTCTTTAGAGCAAATCCCATTTGCATTGTCAGGAGATCAGCAGTTCAGTTCACAGGTTAGCAATGGCAACTTGATATATTAGCAAATACTTCCTTCATGAATATATAAACACTTGAAGGAGCTAGAGAAAGGACCCAAGTTCCCACTTCAGAGAAATACTCTTTCATGTGTTTGCTCCAGCAAAACAGCATCTGATACAACTGACTTTCCAAGGGACCCTTCAATCTTATGTGACTAGTCTTTCAAAGCTCAATCTTTATTTTAAAAGTTGTTATTTCCACGTGATAGTGTCATCTTTCATAAACTTAACATGCACTGGAAGCATTAGTAACTTTGGCTTGATTTATAATATTTCTCATTTATATTGTGAAATTTTCATTTGGAAATTTAACAAAACTAAAATTTTTATATTTAGTTGTTTATACATTTGTTATTATAAAAGTAGATGTTACTTTAATAAAACAATATTCCCTTTGAAATCACTTATGAACATGTATTCACTGAGAATGTGTACTATTTTTGAAGGTTGATGACATAGGAAAGTCAATTTTGTCACTGATATTATACATTTATCTGCATCATCTGTTTCTGTTTATTTCTATGTATAAACTTTATCTGGCTTACCTAAATATGTATTCAGTGATTCCTATAAAGAATATTCATCAAAATCTGAGAAAATGTATAGGATCTTTGTTATAGATGCATGATGACCTAGTTATTTATACACAGACTTTGAGGAAAAATGGAGTATTGATCTAGATTTCTGAGATAAAGTAAGCTGCAAAATTGTTTTCGTTTAGGAGGAAGGTAACTTTACCTTCCATGAAATGAGCAAATTCATTTAAAATAGTTTTTCTTCATTTAAAATAGCCTGCAAAGATGGCTCAGTGGTTAAGATCATTGTTCTTCTACTGTGACAGTAAAACAAAAGGCAAGGTTTGCAGAAGCCTCCAGCATTTGTCTACTACATAGCATCTACAGGGGATCAATTAATCATGCTCAGCTAAGTTTTTCCTTTTTGTGTATAATGTCTGATCCCATGACAGGGCATGCTTAATACCTACAAGCAGGTCTAGAGACCACTTTTCACATATTTTACTTCACAAATTGACAACTGATATTTACCCTTATATCTGGATAGGAAAAAAGGGATGGAGTCTCTGGAATATCATTTAAAGAAACCAGGTTCTCCTGAAACAACAGACTGAATGATTGGAAGAGATTATGGAGGGAAAAATCTAGAATAGCTGAAAATAGTCCCTCAAAATAATAGAGAAAAGAGAGGTACCCCAATCATTAACACTTATACATTAATTCTTCCATGAAGTTAAAGGACTCTGGATGCACTTCTCATCTGTCTTATTATAGCTATGGGATGAGGACAGAACTACGTATCACACTTTTACCTTTGTGAGGATGCTAAGAGAAAACTCTGTTAAGTGATAATAAGTATTTTAAGTGGTAGATTTCTAGTTATACATCACCAACAAAAAAATCATTTTTGAATTATGATTTGGGTATATGCTACATCATAATGTCATGAATCCCCAACCCCTACCCCCTACACATACACACAACACACACACAAACACACACACACACATACAAGTTATAAATTAGGGTCTGGATTATACAACTGGTAGATGCATGATGACTTTTGTTTTTACACAAGAATGTCCCAACAAATACAGTCTCATCCCTTGGTAAATCATTTGCTGTTGAGTTTGAAAATGTAAGAGTTCTCTAGTTCTGAACATTTCTTTCAGCTGAAGAAAGATTCACTTAATAAAGACAAATGAGAACAGATTTCTGGTACGTGTTACTTTCCATTACTCTGTTTCATATTATGTAAAAGCAACATTTCTGTCTTATGAAGTTTTACATTCTAGATGAATTAAAATATAAGTAATCATAAGTAAAATAAATTATTATTGGTCATAATAAATATAATTAAGTCATTAATACACAACTGCTTTTTATAAATATATGTTTCATTTTTCTCATTTATTTTTCTCATACTTATTTTACAGGATATCTCACTAGCTTTTATGTCCTACAACTTACTGTGTTATATAATCTGGCCTTAAACTCATTATGATCCTCATCTGTCAGCATCTGGATTGTCAGGACTGTACCATCATGTCTAATCAAATATTTCTCTAATTCATCGAGAGCTAGGTTTTCTTTGTTCTATGTTTAGACAGAACTTGGAGAAAAACACACAAAGAATGCTCTTTTTATTTTACACTTTATTCTTGGTTTAAGCTGATAAATATAATTGTGAATACTTTGGTTACTTCTATTTTCTGTAAACTTTCTGTGAATTTTAAAAGAATTCATCGATCTTTTATTATTAGAGATACAATCTAAAGCTCTATTGCTCTATAAAACTGATTTGTCTGCATTCTGTGAATGAGGTTCAGTGATTAAGAGAACTTATTTCTGTTCTAGAGGACTAGAGTTCCTTTGCTAACATCCAAGTAGCATACTTTACCACTACGTATAAGTACAGGTCTTTTCAACACCATCTTTTGGTTACCACAGGCACCTTCCCTGATTTGTGCATATAAATTAATTAAAAGTAAAATAGACCTTTAAAATGATTTATTTTTAATTGCTCACTGCCAGTTGATACCTGAAAATCAGTGTTTGTGTCTTATATTAGGTTCAATTGAGGTAGCTACAAATTCTGAATAAATATGTGAATCCATTATTGAGAAAATTGATTTGAATGGAATTCTCTTTCTTCTTTGTATACTGTGACCAATGCAGTGAACATTTAAACAAAAAAAGAAACTGTAAGAAGTCATCATAGAATAGTTTTTCTTTTGATGTCAGCTGTTCTTACAGCTTGAGTGGCAGACCAGAAAACATCACTAAGAAGGAGATGCTTGAAGGTCAGCAAAACCCACTTCCTGAACGTAGACAACTACTTAAAAAATGCTGTGTTGATTGTATTGTGAAGTCAGTTAAAAGTATAAGGGGTTCAGGTAGTTGCACCCCAGGAAGGAAAACTGCTTTCTCTTAATTGAGTTAGAAGCATATGAATTTGTTGTTAAAAATGGACCGCAAGTAAGGCAGACAAAGACCTATGACAACTGTCCATAGCAAAACGCTTCTGTAACCATGAAAGAAATGCAAATGCTGGATAAATAGGGGGCTCAAGAAATGGTAGAACAGATGCCGGGGGAGAGACAATTTAAATGTACATAACTAAATATTTATCTCGTCATCTACATACACAGATTATCAATTTTTGATAAGGATGCCACACTTGGATTCAGTGTGCAGAGTGGTGTTAGGCATGGACTCTGGTGTCCTGATGATATGATCCACTTCCATACTAACTCATTAAGTTCTTAGATATTTTCTGATAAATTTGGTTACAGATTAGAAATCCATTTTATTCTTAAAATAGGAAATATATATGTCTAAATGATGTGTACACCATTGGTCTGAGGGATCCTTAGCTGTGCTACTTACCTCTATTCTTGAACATGCTCAGTAATACTTTTTCAGTGCATAAATAAATAGATTCTATACATTTTCAAGACATGAGAATTTAGATTTATAAAATTCTGAATTATACCTCTTCTACATCTTTGTTTTCAACTTCAATTAAACAATTAATCTAATTAATGGTAATTCAAATTGATTTGATGGTTAAGATTGTGTCTTCTAACTTCTGTTGGATATGGCTTATCATGGATAAGTTATTCAACTTACATTGAATGGCTGCTTTTACTACATTGACACAATCCAGTTCTAGTTCTGTAAAACTCTTCAGAGTTTTTAACAACTTTACTGAATGATCATTTCTGGGTAATAATGAACAGGATTGCTGAGATTGAATGTAATGTCACTTTACATTTATCTTTTACTATGTACTTTTTAAGAAAAGTAAGTAATGTGAACAGGAGGTGTTTAGATAATTTATTTTGGGTATAGATATAGAAATTAGAGTTTCAAATATTTTAGGCAAGTTCTGCCACTGGGCAATATCTGCAGAACTTACAAGAATTAATTTATCCTGTGGTCTCATAAATTCACTGTAGCTTAGAGCAGTCTTGAATTCCGGATCCACCCTCAACATTATAATATAGCTTTGCTATATTACCTATTTTTCCTTAGTTTTTGTGTTCTTTAGGAAATATTTTCTTCTATACATATGCATTGCCACAGAGAATTTTATACATAGCTTATTACTATTTTGTCTTTAACGTAATTAATTAATTTACTTACTTTACATCTGGACTGCAATTTCTCCTCCTTCTTCTTCTATCTCCCCCTGACTTCTTTATGTCCCAACTCCACATCCTCTCCCAATGCCTCCCACCCCTCTCATTTACTCCTCCTCCATTTCTCTTCAGAAAAGGACCTGCCTCAATGGATATCAACCAGCCATGGCATATCAAGTTGTATTAAGGATAGGCCCTCTCTCTGCTATGGAGGCAGACAAGGCAAACAGTAGAGGGAAAGGTTCCCAGAGAGACAGCTCTTGTTCCCTTTAGCAGATCCAGAAGAAGGTCAATTGGAACAGTTATTTGTGCAGAGGACCTAGATAAGATCTATTCAGGCTCCCTGGTTGGGGGTTCTGTCTCTGTGAGATACTATGGGCCCAGGTTAGTTGATTCTATGGATTATTTTGTGGTAGTGTCATTGACCCCTCTGGCTCATACAATTCCACGGCTCTCTCTTCCTCAGGATTCTTCAAACTCCACCTATTGTTTGGCTGTGTGCCTCTGCTTCTGTTTCTACCATCAACCTAATTCTTTTAAGTTCAACCAGGGAGAATTCAACTTTGTGTGATTCATCGATAAGAGCTAGTAAAACAAGTGGGTGGAAAATGGCATAGTGTGTCTGTGGTATACAGCTGATATTTTCTGAAAGGTAAATTTAGGTCTCTTGCTTAAAGAAATGATTCTTGAATGAGTTCTTCAATTGGATTTATACACTCAAATGGTCTCACTCTTTGTAATGGGGACCAATTCATTATCATATAGCATTTTAACTCTGACACACAATGGTAATTCAATCTTGTGCTATTCTTATATTAGAAAGTTAATTTTGACACAGAGAAATGATGTCTGTTTTTAATGCCACACAATTAGTTATGTGAGAGTAATCTATATTCCTATTGCCTCCTTTGGAAATAAACTTTTTCATCATCTTTGGTTTATGGGAGATAGTCACAATGGATAGCAATTTCAAGTATAATACTAGAGTCATATAAGTATACCTGTCTGTTAGTTTTAAGGGAATTCAAGAAAATATGAGCAAATATTATAGAACTCTCTACAGAGGTCCTAAGGCATGAGTAATCTGGTGTGATATTACCAGACCTTTTGACAAGTGATCAGTGCTTCTACATTATAGTGATAATCTTGCACTGCTGCAGGTTGAGGTAGAAGTGTCTTGTAAGTCAAGTTCCACTTTTACAAAGATGAGGAATGCCAAAGTGCACATTCAAGGAGACAGTGTAGGTTATTGATCTGATATTCAATTCATGCTATTTTATGAACATCTTTAAATCTTTATTCAGATTCAATTATTCATGGATCATAAGTATTGACTGACAGAACATTTAGAGTAAGTTTAAAATCTAGGGATCTTTGCTGAATTGCATTTCTGAGCAGTTGTCATTTCAAGTATATACCCAGAAGTCAGGATGCTGTACAGTTATTACGTAGAAATATAAACCACTTTGTTCCAGCTACAACCCTTGTGCTTGTTACCTGGTTTCTAACCCCACAGTAGAGAGATCATAATCCTGACATTGCTTGTCCTCTCTTCCTTAGGGAATTGGGTTGATAAACACATTAATATTTGGCTTGGGCTGTCCTGCATCTCAAGTAGGCCACATATTGGAATGGTAGACAATTTAGTATTACTTGGATAAATTAATGAAATAACTTAAGATGCTTGTTACTTTGAAAGGCTATAATACAAATATAAAATATTAAAAAGTTGTTGCATTTGTATCTTGTAAACCCCAAAAGTATCTTATTTATAATCATATAAATACAAATCTAATTCACAGATATGATTACAGGATACTCATTTTAACAATGCTTTAATTTTTTTACATTCAAAAGTATGTTTTTACTTGCAATTTATGGTCAATTACTTCAACTTTAAAAATAATTATTCGATATTATTCACACACACATATGTATGGCTGATAATATGATATACAATATATGATATATGATGTGATAGTTTGAATAGAAATGGTCCCCTTAGACGTATATGATTGAATGCTTGCTCAACAGAGAGTGAGTGGCACTATTAGAAGGTGTGGCCTTGTTAAAGTAGTTGTGGCTTTGTTGGTGGAAATGTGTCAATGGGGTTGGTCTCTGAGCTCTCAGATTTTCAAGGCACACATAAAGGCTCACAGTCTCTCCCTGCTACCTTAGGATCCAGACGTAGCACTCTAAGCTATTGCTTCAGTAACATGTCTACCTACACACTGTCATGCTTTGCATTGTCACGATCATTGACATAACTTCTGAATTGGGCCAGACCCAACTAAATGCTTTTTTAAATAATAGTTACATTGGGTCAGATGGAGGAAGAGAATGCCTTTAATTTCAGCATTCAGGAGGCAGAGCCAGGTGGGTCTCTGGGTTCAAAGCCAACTTGATGTACAGAGATAGACAATCCTACATAAAGAAACCCTGCCTCCCACCCACCATAAAAAGAGGTACTGAGGTCATGGTGTCTTTTTACAGCAAATGAAAATCACATTTGAAGTATTTTGATTATATCTCTCCCCCTCTTATTTAGCAACTAATCAATATTTAACATTTTTTTCTGAGTTATTTTTCACAAAATCAATAAGAATTACAGAAAAAATATGTAACATCAAAATCCAACTTTCCACTGTTATTATGTTGTACAAAGACCCCCAAATTATAAATCTATTCCATGTTTCAACATGAATGAAGACAGGCTCATGGAATCATACCACTAGCTACAGGGTTATTTTAATATCATGTTATTGTATCCTAAAATAAACTTTGGCTTGTGGAAATGCCAATGAAGAAATATTAACATATAGTTAAATTATGTATTTCATTTTATTTTTTTGTTTCTGTTTATTTATTTGCACTTCAAATGTTATCCCCTTTTCCGGTTTTCCATCTCCAAATCCCCTAGCCCATCCCTCCTTACCCGGCTTCTATGAGAATGCTCTCCCACCCACCTATCCACTCCATCCTCAACACCCTAGCATTCCTCTACACTGGGGCATCAAGCCTTCACAGGACCAAGGGCCTCCCTTCCCATTGATGCTAGATATCTGGTTTTATTCAGAGGCCTTTTATCCACTTGGACTTGAGCTTTGTACAGGGAAATAAGAATGGATCAATTTGCATTCTTCTACTTGTTGACTGTCAGTTGAGCCAGCACAATTTGTTGAAAATGCTATCTTTTCCCCACTGTATGGTTTTAGCTTCTTTGTCAAAGATCAAGTGACCTTTGGTATGTGGGTTCATTTCTGGGTCTTCAATTCTATTCCATTGATCTACCTGCCTGTCTCTGTATTAACACCATGCAGTTTTTATCACTATTGCTCTGTAGTACAGCCTGAGGTCAGGGATGGTGATTCTTTCAGATGTTCTTTTATTGTTGAGAATAGTTTTCATTATCCTGGATTTTTTGTTATTCCAAATAAATTTGAGAATTGTTACATCATAAATTTTATACACTTAAACTTCCTTTTCATCTTGTGATTACTCATATAAAATTCAGTCATTGCTACTTGTCAATAGAGTCTCTTCAGGTGACATGGTTTATCATAAATTTTTATGAAAATGGTTGAGGATCTTTCAGAATATATACAGATAAATCATTTTGTAATTCTGTATATCCTCATGTGCATTGATTTTACTATAAAAAATGCTCTTAAGTGATATCATTACCTTGCTACTCCTCTGTATTATATAATATTCAATAGGCATGTATAAAACATCTGATGATTATGCTGTTTGAAATCTAGCTTCTAAGATTGCAATTTAAATAATTAGGAAACTGTGAAATATTTTTCTTGCATGTCATTTAAAAAATTCCTTTTCCAAATACTAAGACACATTTCTGTAAAACACTGTAATTGATTGCTACCAACACATACCAGGTGTCACTTCTGATTCTATTAAACCAGAGGTTTCAGTTAGTCTCTGTGATAAAATATTCTTATGTGGGGATTCAGCGCAACTGTAATGTTCACTTTGATAGGATAAGACAGTCAATAACAGTATATTGTTTATTGGAACTGATGCACAATAAATCAGATGAAAGCACAGCTGTCATGCTATGCTACAACCAAAAAATAACACCCAAAATTTGAGTCCTAGACCCCATGATATATTGATTTTTATTCCAGATACAAATGCATAAAAATAATTCTTTAATATCTAGTACATTAAATAATAATAATATCTTAAGGAAATTAGAATAAAGTCCAAAATGATGCAATCTATCATTAGTAACCTTGAAATTAATAATTATTATTTTGATTACTTATTAGCAGCTTAATATTCAATTTAACTTAATCACTTGCTTTTTTTAATCAGATAAATTATATTGAAAGTTAAAATTTATACAATTGTTAGAATGTAAAGTACTTAATTTCTTAACAATATAGTAATAGACTGCATTAAATATTTTAATTCATATGATGAAAACAGTACTTTTGTAGACTAAAATATGTAATCGACTACTGTAAAGTAGTGTCATGTAAAACAAATTTGAAAGTAAAATAATACTATATAAAGTAGCCCAAACATTTAGGTTGTTTATCAAATAAGATCTATTTTATTAAAAATAAACATTTAAAAAGGTTAAACA
Source organism: Mastomys coucha (assembly GCF_008632895.1). Classification (NCBI taxonomy): domain Eukaryota; kingdom Metazoa; phylum Chordata; class Mammalia; order Rodentia; family Muridae; genus Mastomys; species Mastomys coucha. The sequence goes on along the minus strand of NW_022196891.1, from coordinate 39,674,731 downwards.
AGTATTCTTTCTCAACAAATTTTAAAATTAGCTTTTTATTTAAGATTCTCAAACCTCCATCCATTTTTGGTTTTAGGTGTCTGCATCTGTTTCAGTCAGCTGCTAGACAGAGTTTTTCAGAGGGCAGTCATGCTAGGCTCCTGTCTGCAAGCATAAGAGAGTATCATCAATCATGTAAGGGATTGGTGCTTGCCCATAGGATGGGTGTCATGTTAGGTTGGTAATTGGTTGGCCATTCCTTCAGTCTCTGCTCCATCTTTGTTCCTGCTTTTCTTTTAGACAAGACAAAATCTTGGTGGAGAGTTTGGAGGGTGGATCTCTCCTCACACTTGCCTGGCTTTCTACTCCTCCTCTTCTCTCATACCCAATAACCTCCATGCCTCTGCCTCATAACTATTTTGTTCCACTTACTAAATGTGATTTAAGCATCTTTGCTTGGGCCTTCCTTCTTGTTTAATTTCTTTGGGTCTGTGTACTGTATCATGGGTCTTCTGTATTTTATGAATAATGTCCACTTATCAATGAGTAAATGCCAGTCTTGTCTTTTAGGGTCTTGGTTACCTCACTTAGGATGGTATTCTCTCTCTCTCTCTCTCTCTCTCTCTCTCTCTCTCTCTCTCTCTCTCTCTGTCTGTCTCTCTCTGTCTCTCAGTTATTTTATTTGTTTACATTTCAAATGTTGTGTCCCTTCCCAGTTTCTCCTCTGCAAGCCCACTATTCCATTCCCCCCTGCTATAAGCTGCTACCCCACCCACACACCCACTCCCACCTAGCATCCCCCTATGCAGGGCATTGAGTCTCCACAGGACCAAGGGCCTCCCTTTCCACTGATGCCAGATAAGGCAATCCTCTGCTATATCTGAGGATGGAGCCATGTAGTCCCTCCTTTGTTGGTAGTTTAGTCCCTAGGAGCTCTGGGGAGTCCAATTGTTTTCTATTTCCATCCATTTACCTACAAAGTAGATAGTGTACTTGTTGTTAAGAGCTATGTAGTATTCCATTGTGTAAATGAACCATATTTTCTGTATCCATTCTTCTGTTGAGGGAAATCTGGGTTGTTTCAGTTTCTGGCTATTATGGATAAAGCTACTATGAACATAGTGAAGCACATGTCCTTGTAGTATGGTGGAGCATCTTTTGGGTATGTGCCCTGGAGCAGTATACCTGAGTCTTCAGGTAGAACTATTTCCAATTTCCTGAGAAACTACCAGATTGATATCCAGAATAGTTGTACAAGTTTGCACTCCCACCAGCAATGGAGGACTGTTCTCTTTCTTTAGATCCTTGTCAGCATGTACTGTTGCTTGCTTTTTTTTTTTTTTAATCTTACCCATTCTGATTGGTGAAAGGTGGATTTTTGGTGTCATTTTGATTTGCTCTCCCTTGCTGACTAAGGTTGTTGAACAATTTTTTTTAAAATATTTCTGAGACATTTGATATTCCTCTGGTGAGAATTCTTTATCTCTAAACCCAAATTTTAATTGAGTTATTTGTTTTTATGGAGTCTAACTTGAGTTCTGTAAATATTTAGGATTTTAGTGCTCTATCTTGTGTAGGATTAGAGAAGAACTTTTCTCAATCTGTTGACTGCTGTTCTGTCCTATTGACAATGTCCTTTGCCTTATCAGAAGATTTCCAGTTTCATGAAATCAATTGTTGATAGTAAAGCCTGAGCCATTGTTATTCACTTCAGGAAATTGTCTCCTGTACCAATGTGTTTAAAATTATTTTCCACTTTCTCTTCTATGTGATTTAGTGTATCCAGTTATATGTTGATATTCTTGATTACCTTGGACTTGAGTTGTGTTCAGGGTGATAAATATGAATCTATTTGCATTTTCTTTTTTATTAGATATTTTCTTTATTTACATTGCAAATTTTATTCCCTCCTAAAACCCCTCTATCCCATCCCCCCTCTCCCTGCTCAATTACCTACCCGCCCCCAATTCTCTGTCCTGGCATTCCCCTACACTGGTGCTTCAAGCGTTCATGAAAACAAGGGCCTCTCCTCTCATTGATGTCTCACAAGGCCATCCTCTGCTACATATGCAGCTGGAGGCATGAGTCCCTCCATGTATACTCTTTGGCTGGTGTTTTAGATCCTGGGAGCTCTGGGGATACTGGTTGATTCATATTGTTATTTCTCCTATGGGATTGCAAACCCCTTTAGTTCCTTGAGTTCTTTCTCTAGCTCCTCCATTGGGGACTTTGTGTTCAGTCCAATGGATGACTGTGTGGATCCACTTCTGTATTAGTCAGGTACTGGCAAAGCCTCTCAGGAGAAAGCTGTATCAGGCTTCTGTCAACAAGCACTTGTTGGCATCCACAATAATGTCTGGGTATGGTAACTGTATATGGGATGGATCCCTAGGTGAGACAGTCACTGGATGGCCTTTCCTTCAGTTTCTGTCCCAAAGTTTGTCTCTGTATTTTCTACCACAGGTATTTTGATTCCCCTACTGAGGAGGACCGAAGCATCCACATTATGGTATTCCTTCTTCTTGAGCTTCATGTGGACTGTGAATTGTACCTTGGATGTTCTGAATTTATGGGCTAATATCCACTTATCAGTGAGTGCATGCAATGTATGCTCTTCTGTGCTTGGGTTACCTCACTCAGAATGATATTTTCTAGTTCCATCCATTTGCCTATGAAGTTCATGAATTCATCATTTTTAATAGCTGAGTAGTACTGCATTGTATAAATGTACTACATTTTCTGTATCCATTCCTCTGTTGAAGGACATCTAGGTTCTTTCTAGCTTCTGGCTATTATAAATAAGGTTACTATGAACATAGTGGAGCATGTATCCTTATTACATGTAGGAGCATCTTCTGCCTATATGCCCAGGAGTGGTATAGCTGGCTCCTCTGTTAGTACTATGTCCAGTTTTCTGAGGAACCACCAAACTGACTTCCAGAGTAATTGAACCAGATTGTAATCCCACCAGCAATGTAAGAGTGTTCCTCTTTCTCCACAATTTTACCAGCATCTGCTGTCACCTGAGTTTTTGATCTTAGCCATTAAGACTGATGTGAGGTGGAATCTCAGGGTTGTTTTGATTTGCATTTCACTGATGACTAAGGATGTTGAACATTTCTTTAGGTCCTTCTCAGCCATTTCTTTGTTTAGCTCTGTATCCCATTTTTTAGTAGGGTTTTTTTTTTTTTTTTTTTTTTTTTTTTATTCTCTGGTGTCTAACATCTTGAGTTCCTTGTATATATTGGATATTAGCCCTCTGTCAGATATAGGGTTGGTAAAGATCTTTTCCACTTGGTTAGTTGTCATCTTGTCTTATTGATAGTGTCTTTTGCCTTAAAGAAGCTTTGCAATGTTATGAGGTCCCATTTGTCGATTCTTGATCTTACGGTATAAGCCATAGTGTTCTGTTCTGGAAATTTTCCCTTGTGTTCATGTGCTTGATCGAGGCTTTTTCCCACTTTCTTTTCTATTAGCTTCAGTGTATCTAGTTTTATATAGAGGTTCTTGATCCATTTGGACTTGAGCTTTATACAAGTCTTCTGCATGCTAACTGCCAGCTGAACCAGCACCGTTTGTTGAAAATGCTGTCTTTTTTCCCCTGGATGGTTTTAGCTCCTTTGTCAAAGAGCAAGTGACTATTGGTATGTGGGTTCATTTCTGGGTCTTCAATTCTATTCTATTGATCTACCTTCCTGTCACTGTACCAACACCATACAGTTCTTATAATGATTGCTCTGTAGTACAGGTTGAGGTCAGGGAAGATGTTTCCCCTGGAAGTTCTTTTATTGTTGAGAATAGTTTTCGCTATCCTGGTTTGTTTGTTTGTTTGTTTGTTATTCCAAATGTATTTGGAAATTGCTCTTTCTACTTCTATGAAGAATTGATTTGAAATTTTGAAGGGGATTGCAATGAATCTGAAGTTTGCTTTAGGCAAGATGACCATTTTTACTACATTAATCCTAAAAATCCATGAGCATGGGTAATCTTTCCATCTCCGAGATCTTCTTTGATTTCTTTATTCAGAGACTTGAACTTCTTGTCATACATATCTTTCATTTGATAAGTTAGAGTCACACCAATCTGATATTGTGAAAGGTGTAGCTGGGCAGTGGTGGCCCATGTTTTAATCCCAGCACTTGAGAGGCAGAGGCCGGTGGATTTCTCAATTTTAGGACAGCCTGGTCTGCAGAGTGTGTTCCAGGATAGCCAGAGATATACAGAGAAACCTTGTCTTGAAAAAAAGAAAGAAAGAAAGGAAGGAAGAAAGAAAGGAAGGAAGGAAGGAAGGAAGGAAGGAAGGAAGGAAGGAAGGAAGGAAGGAAGGAAGGAAGGAAAGAAAGAAAAGTGTTGTTTCCCTAATTTTTTTTTCTCAGCCTGTTTATCCTTTGAGTAGAGGAAGGCCACTGATTTGTTTGAGTTGATTTTGTATCCAGCCACTTTGCTGAAGTTGTTTATCAGGTTTAGGAGCTCTCTGGTGGAATTATTTGGGTCACTTAAGTATACTATCATAGCATCTGCAAATAGTGATAATTTGACTTCTTCCTTTCCAATTTGTATCCCTTTGATCTCCTTTTGTTGTCTAATTGTTCTGGTAGGATTTTGAGTACTATATTGAACAGGTAGGCAGAGAGTGGACAACCTTGTCTAGTCCCTGATTTTAGTGGGAGTTCTTCAAGTTTCTCTGCATTTAGTTTGATGTTGGCTACTGGTTTGCTGTATATTGCTTTTACTATGGTTAGGTATGGGCCTTGAATTACTGATCTTTCCAAGTCTTTTATAATGAAGGGGTGTTGGATTTTTGTCAAATGTTTTCTCAGCATCTAATGAAATGTTGATGTGTCTTTTTTCCTTTGAGTTTGTTTATATAGTGGATTACATTGATGTATTTCTTATATTAAACCATCCCTGAATCCCTGGGATGAAGCCTAGTTGATCATTATGGATAAATGTTTTGATGTGTTTTTGGTTTTGAATTGTGCGAATTTTATTGAGTAATTTTGCATCAATATTCATAAGGGAAATTGGTCTGAAATTCTCTTTCTTTGTTGGGTATTTTTTTGTGGTTTCAGTAACAGAGTAATTGTGGCTTCATAGAATGAATCGTGTAGTGTTCCTTCTGTTTGTATTTTGTGGAATAGTTTGAAGAGTATTGGTATTAGGTCTTCTCTGAAGGTCTTACAGAATTCATCACTAAACCCATCTGGTCCTGGGCTTATTTTGGTTGGGAGGTTATTAATGACTCCTTCTATTTCTGTAGGGGTTATGAGACTGTTTAGATCATTTATATGATCTTGATTTAACTTTGGCACCTGGTATCTGTCTGGAAAATTCTCCATTTCATTCAGATTTTCCAGTTTTGTTGACTTTTGTAACAGGCTTTTGTAACAGGATCCCATGTTTTTTTGGATTTCTTCAGTTTGTGTTGCTATGTCTCAATTTTCATTTTTGATTTTGTTGATATGGATACTATCTCTGTGACCTCTGATTAGTTTGGCTAAGGGTTTATCTATCTTGTTGATTTTCTCAAAGAACCATTTCCTGATTTGGTTGATTCTTTGTATAGTTCTTTTTGTTTCTGCCTGGTTGATTTCAGCCCTGAATTTGATTATTTCCTCCCTTCTACTCCTCTTGGGTATATTTGCTTCTTCTTGTTCTAAAGCTTTCAGTTGTACTGTCAAACTTCTAGTGTATGCTCTCTCCAATTTCTTTTTGGAGGACTCAGATCTATGAGTTTTCCTCATAGTACTGCTTTCATTGTGTCTCATTAGTTTGGGTATGTTGTGGTTTCATTTTCATTAATATCCAAAGAGTCTTTAATTTCTTTATTTCTTCTTTCACCAAGTTATCATTGAGTAGAGTGTTGTTCAACTTGCATGTGTTTGTAGGCTTTCTATTGTTTACATTGTTATTGAAGCCTTAGTCCATGGGGATCTGATAGGTTGCATGGGATAATTCAGTCTTCTTGTTTCTGTTTAAACTTATTTTATGACCGATTATGTGGTAAATTTTGGAGAAGGTGCCATGAGGTGCTGAGAAGAAGGTATAGTCTTTTGTTTTAGTATAAAATAGTTTGTACATATCTGTTAAATCCATTTGGTTCATAACATCTATTAGTTTCACTGCATATCTGTTTAGTTTCTATTTCTATTATTTGTCCATTGATGAGACTGGGGTGTTGAAGTCTTCCATCATTACTGTGTGGTGCAATGTGTGCTTTGAGCTTTAGTAAAGTTTTCTTTTTTTTATTTTATTTTTGTTTTTTTGTTTTTTTGTTTTTAATTTGGATGCCCTTACCTTTTGAGCATAGATGTTCAGAATTGAGAGTTCATCTTGGTAGATCTTATCTTTGATGAGTATGAAATACCCCTCCTTATGTTTTTTGATAACTTTAGGTTGAAAGTCGACTTTGTTCAATATTAGAATGGCTACTTCAGCTGGTTTCTTGGGACAATTTGCATGGAAAATTGTTTTCTAGCCTTTTGCTCTGAGGTAGTGTCTGTTTTTGTCACTGAGGTGGATTTCCTGTATGCAGCAAAATGTTGGGTCCTGTTTATATAACCGGTCTTATAGCCTATGTCTTTTCATTAGGGAATTGAATCCATTGATGTTAAAAATATTAAGGAAAAGTGATTGTTGCTTCTTGTTATTTTTGTTGTTAGAGGTAGAATTATGTTTATGTGGATATCTCTTGTTAAAAGAAGATTATTTTCTTGCTATTTCTAGGGTGTAGTTTCCCTCATTGCTTTGGAGTTTTCCTTTTATTATCCTTTGTAGAGCTGGATTTATGGGAAGATACTGTGTGAATTTTGAAGTCTGGTGTAATTCTGGTAGGTCTGCCTTTATATGTTACCTGACCTTTTCCCCTTATTGCTTTTAATATTCTTTCTTTGTTTTGTGCATTGGTGTTTTGATTATTATATGATGGGAGGAATTTCTTTTCTGGTCCAATCTATTTAGAGTTCTATAGGCTTCTTGTATGTTCATGGGCATCTCTTTCTTTAGGTTAGGGAAGTTTTCTTTTATAATATTGTTGAAGTTATTTACTGGCACTTTAAGTTGAGAATCTTCACTCTCTTGTATACCTATTATACTTTTGATCTTCTCATTGTGTCCTGAAATTCCTGGATGTTTTGGGTTAGGAGCTTTTTGCTTTTTGCATTTTCTTTGATTGTGTGTCAATGTTTTGTATGGTGTCTTCTGCACCTGAGATTCTCTCTTCTATCTCTTGTATTCTGTTGGTGATGTTTGCATCAATATCTCCTTACCTCTTTCCTAGGTTTTCTATCTCCAGAGTTGTCTTCCTTTTTGAATTCTTTATTGTTTCCTCTTCCATTTTTAGATCCTGGATGGTTTTGTTCAATTCCTTCACTCACTAGGTTGTATTTTCCTGTAATTCTTTAAGGTGATTTTTGTGTTTCCTCATTAATGTCTTCTGCCTGTTTTCCTGTGTTCTCCTGTATTTCTTTAAGGGAGTTATTTATTTCCTTCTGAAAGTCCTCTATCAGCATCATGAGATGTAATTTTCGATTCAAGTATTGCCTTTCCAGTGTGTTGGTGTATCCAAGACTTGCTGTTAAGGGAGAACTGCGTGCTGATGAGACCATGTAGCCTTTGTTTCTGTTAAGGTTCTTGCCCTTCCCTTTTGCCATCCTGTTATCTCTGGTGTTAGTTGGTCTTGCAGTTTCTGGCATGAGCTTGTCTTTTTGGCCTGTAAGCCTGTGTCAGTACTCCTGGAAGACCAACTCTCTCCTGGCAGGACCCATGCACAGAGGGCTTTGGAATAGTCCCAGCTCCTGGGTGCAGATGTAGGCAGTAAGGACCCTGTCCCAGCTGCTCAAGTGCTTCTGTGGTCTGTCTGCTCTTCCTATTTGCATTTTCTATATGAAGACATCTAATTATACTAGCCGTCTTTGTTGAAGATGCTTTATTTTTTTCCTATTCTGTGGTTTTTGGCTCCTTTGTCAAAATTCAAATGTTCATAGGTATTTTTTGGGTCTTCAATTCTATTCCATTGATCAACCTGTCTGTTTTTGTATAAATAAACACTGGACAGAGGTTGGGACTCTTATGGAAGAGATAGAGGAAGGATTGAAGGCCCTGAATGGGTTGGAAACCTAACAGCAGAACCAACATTTTCGACTAATCTGGACCTTTGGGAGCTCTCAGAAACTGAGCTACCAACCAAACAACAAATAGGCACTTAAGTCTGGCCCTTGCAGCCGATATGCAGCTCAGTCTCCATATGGGTTGCCCAGCAACTGAGTCAGAGACTCTTCATAATGCCTGACTGTGGTATCTGTTACACAACAGGCTGGTTGTCTGATTTTAGTGGGAAAGAATGAGCCTAAAATGGCAGAGATTTGATGCACCAGGGTGGAGGAATACCAAACCTGCCCCACCATCTCAGAGGAGAAGGAGGGTGGATGTGGGGAGGGTCTCAGTGAGGAGGGATCTGAAAGAGGCAGTACTTAGAATTTTAATTAATTAATTTAAATAAAATTGAATTTTATTTTTTTATTTTATTTTTTTACTAATTTTTTTAAATTAGATGTTTTCTTATTTACAATATCTCCTTTCCCAGGTTCCCCCTCA
>NW_022196891.1:39649110-39666141 GCF_008632895.1 Mastomys coucha | reverse complement strand
AAATAAGAAAAAAAAATAAAACAAAAATTAAAACAATCCCGTTTCCTCCCCTCTACCCCTGCTCACCATCCAACCCCCTCCTGCTTACTGGCCCTGGCATTCCCCTACACTGGGAGGAGAGATCCGTGGCCCTGTGAAGGTTCTATGAATTTTATTTTTTTATTTATACTATATTTCTTATATTTTTTTGATGTGAGCTTAGCCTTTAACAGCTGAGCTATCTCTCAGGTCCCATACTATATTTTTATCATTGCCCCTTATCATTTCCTTTTTTCAATATATGCCCTCCTCACTTAATCTCAGATTCATAGTCTCTTTTTCTCTGTTAATATATATATATATATACATATATATATTTTACCTCCTATATATGTATATATATATATATTTACCACATGTATATGTGTGTGTACATATATATGTATACGTATATATACACAATATATATACACACACATGTATATATACACATATGTATACATATATATGTATATACATGCATATATATATATATAGAGAGAGAGAGAGAGAGAGAGAGACAGAGAGAGAGACAGAGAGAGAAATAAGTACCTATCAATACTACTTTGTGAGTCTATTTGGAGTTGCTTATGTGTAAATGAATTCATGATAACCACTTGGAAATACATAACCTGTCAGGGGCTCATCTCTCATGAAGACTTGTTCTCCCTCTCTCAGTAGTGAAGAGTTGCCTATAGTTCCTTGTTTAGAGGAAAGGCTCTCTGATATTTCCCCCCACCCCTTCTGTTTTATCATGTCTATTGGTGTTTTCATTGTACAGATTTTGATTAGGCAGCCATGCTGTTTGGTAGCATAGTTTTAAATCTTCAGGTATAAGGATATAACCTTGAAACCAGAAAAGCATGAAAGGACCTGGGTAGAAGAGGTTAGAGTGGAGACTAGCAGGATAAAATTTATATGAAGAGAAATTGAAAAAACAGGGAGGAAACAGAGATTAATTTGGGAAATGAGAAGGCAATAAGTATGGAGAAATTTGGTGGAGGTAAAATAAATGAGTATATTTTATAATTTTTTAAAGAAAATATAATATAATATCTTATCCTATATCATATATCCACACATACATATATTATATATAATATATGTATAATATATATACACATAAATGTATATATATTATGCCTAAGTATGTTTACATATAAGCATAGTAGGTTGGTGTGACATTACTTGTATTCCAATGCTACTGGCTCTCATGATCTGATTTTCCCCAAAGAACAAATCCTTATGCCTACCTTATTGCTCCCAAATTTAACTGGTCAATAAAATGCTAAAGCCTGTGTTTAGGAAGTAGAGGAAGAAAGGTGGTACTTGAGGATCATGTGAAGGGCTTACAGGTAGAAAAAGAAGAGAAGAAGAAAAGAGGACAGTGAGAGCAGAGGTAGCCACCCTGAGAGGAGATGGACCATGTGCACATGGCCAGGGAAAGCAACAAGTATGAAGGAATATAATGGCTGGGGCATAATTAGAACAGCTCAATATCTGCCCAATCTAGGCTTTCGGCTTATAAATAAAATAAATGGATTGTGTGTCTTTTATATGAGCTAGCTAGAATGTTTCATTTCATGTAATTAAGGTTTTCATATAATTTCATGTAATTAAGCCCATTTAGACTGACAATGCTTCTCGAATCCGTGTAGACCATCAAACACAAAGAACAGTACCATGAATGAGAAACCCATTTCTCTGTTGTTGATAAAGGCAGTCTAAGAAATTCCTACTACAATAAGAAAAATTGCTGTTATTGTTAGTTCCTACCCAGAACTTGAAGAAAAATCCTTATTGCTGAAGAAACTATGTAAATTCAGACCAGGACTCACAAGATTCCAGCTGGATCAAGCATAAAAGACTCTGCCCTGAGGAGAGTCTTTTTAATATTTAAAATTGTTATGTAGACTGTCAAATGGGTGAAACAATGAATGATTCTTCCCAGCTATTGTGCACATGAACCTCAACAATGACTAGGCCTACAAGATATTGCTAAAAGTAAAATAGAGGCACTGAAATCTTTGTTGTAACCACAGCCCTCTCATTAGACTTACAGCCTGGATTTTTCTCTCCAGTGAGTTTATAAGACAGGACCAGCCATCCAGGAGGCACGGGCCCCATGAGTCGCAGGGGAGCTGAAGGGCGGCAGGGACAGGGCAAGCTCTAGTCAGGGACACTAAGAACATCTAACGCCAAAAATCAAGAGATGGCAAAAGGCAAACGCAAGAATCCTACCAACAGAAACCAAGACTACTTGGCTTCATCGGAACCTAGTACTCCCACCACAGCAAGTCCTGGATATCCCAAAACACTGGAAAAGCAAGAATTGGATCTAAAATCACAACACTAATGGAGGAACTTAAGAAGGACATGAATAACTCCCTTAAAGAAATACAGGAGAACACAGGTAAAGAGGTAAAAGCTCTTAAAGAAGAAACAAAAAAATCCCATAAAGCGTTACAGGAGATCACAAGTAAACAAGTAGAAGCACTTAAAGAGCAAACTCAAAAATCCCTTAAGGAATTGCAGGAAAACACAAACAAACAGGTGAAGGAATTGAGTAAAACCATCCAGGACCTAAAAATGGAAGTCGAAAGAATAAAGAAATCACAAAAAGAGACAACTCTGGAGTTAGACTTGCAGCCTGTTTAACAGAAAGGAAATAACGCCTGTTGCTATAAAAGTAGCCAACTACCAATGACTGGTTAGTTCATGTATCTTAGAAGCACACCTTTTCATTAAACCAGCACAATTTCTAATTCCATTCTAAATAAAAATCCTAATATTAAAGATAAGTGTAGCTCTTGCCCTGTCACAAACACTTTTATTTGCAGGAGAAAGAGCCCATGTCAAAAAATAGCATTTTACTATTTTTTGAGAATTTAATTTACTATCCTTAGTAAATGCAAGAAATTCTAAATGGTTTTAAATCATGATTTTATAAGCAATTAAAATGTATTTTTATAAAAATTCAGCTGATAGAGTGTGAAGTTTCTCTTAGGTCCAACCAATATAAAAAATCTTACAATTTTCCATCAAACAATATGCATTTTTATTATATACATATATTTCCAGAAAATATACAATGGGAATATTGTGTTAAATAATTTAAGAGTTAACTACTTTTTTAATTTCAAGACAAAACAAAGCATAACAAAATCAAGGAGCCAAACAAAACATTTCTCTGAGATCCAGGAACCACTCATAATTTTATGAGCAAAGTTAGCACTTAAAATTTGTAAAACAGATATGTAAATATGTTAGGAATTACATAATGGCTGAGAAAATAATACTGTACATTACATGTACCTTTTATTTACACATATAGTTTTTGATCAAATGATTTAAACATTATCATTATCTAAATAAAAACCTGACTTGTTTATTTTAAATAACTGGAATAGTATAATGACATTTCTGTATTATGATATTATTTGTCAATGCTCAGATTGGAAATTGTTTTGGTTTTGGTTTGTTTAGTTAGATCATGACAATATCACTTCCATTAGAAACATATAGTGAAATTTCAGTTGATACTCTAATGTATGGAAAATCATTTCCCTGAAATCAAACATCCTTACTTTCTGAAAATATACCTTTAGATAACAGCACATTGTCTCCAGAATAGTGTATGTTTCAAAAATAGCATGATTATTCTGGCTCTTATAAATGATGGAATTTGGTAAGAAAACATTAGATAGTTGATAACAAACACAGCTTCAATCTCAATTTTCAAAGTTATTTTGAGGTTAAGGAATAAACCTTGTAGATAGTTTCACTGGGCAAAAATATTTGTGCTAATATAATAAAACCACGATAGAGAGTAGAATATCATTATATTCACTTAATTTGTATTTTTATTTGATTATTTTTTGAGGAAAGTCACTACAACTTTTAGTATGACTACTGGTGATTTCTATTCACTATTGAGATAATAATCACAGGATATTAAGGAAGACTTATGTTACTTCTGGTAAATAAAATTGAATGGCATTTTTGCTGTTTAGAGGCATAGTTTCATTTATCAGTAAATTAATCTACAGCATGCCAGCCTAAGTCAACTCCCTTATCTCTATTCTAAAAACAGTTGTTTTAGTAAAACCTTCAAGTACACATTTTCAGTAATCTTAAAAAGTATCACTCCAATTTTAAAAGAAAAAATATTATCCGGAAAAAATAATGAATTATATTTTCATGCTACCCTGTCACATTATTATTTTCCTTTGCAAAGAAAATTAAACTTGTAAATGGAGATGCACAGAGACACATATTATTTCAGTTAACCTTATGTATAGTAGGGGTATGGAAATGCCCTTGACTAGTCAATCCATTACATCATTTGGTAATCTTATTTGCTAGAGACAGATTCATGTTGTTGTTTTTTTTTTAAATCTCATCTTTATTTTGGATTGTCTTCCTTATATTTATATTAAACAACTTAAAGTTCAGTTTATTTTTTTTATTTTACATATAACCTGGCTGATATAAGAGCCTCTGTCTTAAAAATAAAGATAAAAATATATTTAATTTCATTTTCTTATTGTAAACTAACATTCATTATACATAAAGGTTATGAGGTGATCTTTTGATATTTGATATTGTAAAATATAGAATGAGTAAATCTAGGTTGTTAACAGATCCTTTGTCCACATCATTCTTTGTGGTCTCTAGTAAGGTTTTAATTTTGTATTCATGTTTACATGTTTTCTTCTAGTAATTTATTTAGTAATCTCTATTTCTGGTAAAGGTGTTATTGGGTTGATGGTAAGAACAGCATTACATTTGTAGATTTATTTGGACAATATGGATATCCTATTAATAATGAGTTGTAAATAATTATTTATGGATATAGTTGATTCATTGATTCCTATTAGTGACTTTTAATTTCTTCATCATTTCCTGCATTTTAGGGTAAGTCAATAATCTCACTGGTTAAGTTTATTCCTAAGTAATAAGGACTTTCCCTAGATGAAGGCCTGTAAGAATCACTCTCAAAGTCAGTATCTGCCCAATACTATCTAGTGTGAAGTAAACACTTAAGGTTATTTTGTAAATATTTATTAAAGACTTTAGTATGACAACTGCATAGCATTAATGCAACTTTAAGCTCTCTTATACCAGTGCTATCTAATAAGTTCCCAGTTCAGTGTCTTGAATATCTACTAGTATTATTGGAAATGTCATTCATGATCCTAATTTTTGTATATACATACAGAAACAGACACACACACATATCTATCTGTATGTGTATAGATATGTATATATATGTATGTATGCATATTTTTTCAGAAATATATATGTATGTGTGTGTGTCTTTGACCATTCCTTTCATTTTAAATTTTAAGTGCTTCTGTATGTTCTTTTTCAGTGCTTAAATTTCCTTGCTGTATATTTTCTCCTTATTTTGAACAGTCTTAATGACAGTTTTCTTGAGTCTGGGTATTGTTTTGTCGAGAATTTAGGTTTCCTTAGTGAATGCATACCTTGGGTCTTTTAAAATCTTTTATGTAATCATTAGATACCTTTTATTAATTTTCTGAGGATTTTATATAATGACTTTTGATCATATTCAACCTTCATTGCTCAACTCTTCCCAGATTTAGACCCACTTCCTATCAAACAGCATTCCCTGCCCCTCTCCATCTAGACTAATTTTTGGTCCTCAATATTCTTAGAAGTATGGCCATTCACTGGAGCATCTATAACAGGGTTTATACATGAAACTGATCATTTCTCAGCAGTGAGCAGTTGCCAATAGCTTATCAGCTGTGGTTATAACTCCATACTCGACTCCCTTATCCATGCTTTGACTTGGCTTGGGCTTGCACAGGTTTTATTAATACTATCAAAGCCTCTGTCTATTTCTATGTGAAACTGTCCCGCAGTTTCACGAACCAGGTTCTGTCTCGACCGAAGGGAGAAAGGAGCCTGAAACACAGAGTTCGAGAACAAAAGGACACTGAAGCCAAGTTGAGGGTTTCCAATCAAGGCCTCTTTGCTTGGGGGTGGTTTGAGCTTATATAGGCAGGTAAGAACTGAAAGCTCCAGAAATAAAATATTTGCATAACATAAACATTGAGAAGTCAGGGAAGAGTCAGGAAGGAGTCACCAATGGCTCAGATGTCTGCGGATGTCCTCAGGCAATAGGCATTATCAAGGGCATAGTTGTATCTCAGCTGAACTTCTAGGGGAACTTCTTTCAGAGATAAGCCAGTAGTCTGCAGAAGGTCTTTCAGATTAATTTCCTAGGTGACTGCCTGGGGTGGAGGCCGCCAAAGACCTGAGGCTGAATTGGGCATGGGAGGCAACACCTATGTAACGCTGTCCTGTAGTATCCAGAATATATGATTTCTTTGATTAATTACCAACTCAGCCTCTTTGATTCTTTTACCCTTTTTTCTGCAGTGATCCCAGAATCTTTGGAGGAGAGCTAATAGTCCCTTTAGGATTGAATTTTCTATAGTCTTTTATTCTCTGCACCTTGGCTGGTTGCAGGTCTGCGTTGATTCACCTACAGCAAATAGAAGTTCCTTTGTTGAGATTGACACATGCCTACATTTATGGGTAAAATAATATGTCATATGTTTAAAAATAATAATATGTTTACAATAGTAAACATTGTGTTGGACACTGTGTTCAATACTGATTAATATTGTGACCATTTACCAAGATAATAAAGATATTGCTCTCATATGCCCTGTGTAATTATAGGTTTTTATTGAAATAGTGCTTTCAGACACAGTTTTCATCTTGCACAGTAGAAGGTAATTTAATAAGAAAGGGTTATCACATGATAGACATTCTACTGTTTCATCAGTGTGTACATATTTCAAGCTCACAGTTTTTACTATACTTCCCGGGATAAGACTGACAATTACTTTTCTCCCCTATGGTAACCTTCATAGTTTCTTCTAGCACTTAGCAAGAAAGCCCTGAGGGTTGAGACTTCGTGATAAGTAGCAAGTTCATTTTCCTTTGTTTTATGTTTAACTTAATAATATATTTTTACCAATAATGCCTTATTGTCAATCTCTGGAGTGTATCCAATAGAATAATAATGAATAATGTTTGACAGTCTTTGGGAACATACAAGACAACATCTCCAAAGGAAGTAATACATTCCTGATACCAGGCTTTTTATTGATTAGCCTCTCGCATATAGTAGAGGCATTGTTTTACTCTATTTCCATAACTCCAGTTTAATTCCTTTTATGTATGTGTATAGGTGCATTTTAGAATGCTTCTACAGTAGTAGATTTCCATATGTTTTTGGAAAGTCATTAGTATTTATTCTTCTTTCCAGTTTTCTTCATTTACTCTGCCTTCCTTTCCCTCACTTTAATTTATACCTTCCAATCTTACACTTCTCTTTTTACCTTTTATGAGTGCTTTTTACATTCCTTCTTTTCTAGCCCTCAGAAAGTTTCTGACCTCTATGTGTATTCCAAATGCAACAAATATTACTTATATTTAAAAGTAAGAGTCCAAATATTTTCAGAGATATTTCATCTGTCTATGTAATTGTGGATTCCATTGTAGGGTAGATGGTCACTTAGGCATGGGCCATGATTGGTATTTGTGTTGTATTTTTGTATTTTGTATCTTAGTCAGAATAGACTTATCTTTCAGTATTAATTTCCTTTCTTTCAAATTTGCTTCTGTGGTTTGTACTCTGTGAGTCTTCCTAAGGGAATGCCTGCATGAGATTTTATGAGTACTAGTGAAACTTGATGAAGTGGTCTTTAATGAGTACTGAGACTTTAGAAGTCAACCTCCCACCCCGCCCTCCACCTCTTTGAGATTACTGGAGTCCAAATTCATATTTCTCAGGTAGAATTTTGCCCACTAAAATTGTTAGGGTCCTTGGTTTGCTGAATAATGGAATCCCAGTCTCAAATAGGAAAAGCAAAGAACACTTATTCTCCAGAAATTACCAGTATGGAGGGAGGGTTCTCTATCCACCAAAAAGGAGATCCTAAGTAAGATTTCATGCTTACTTTTCAAACCTGTTAAGGGAAGTCCAGGGAAGAGTAGATGACCTCTTTCCTGCTTTATCATGATTGGTTGGCTCTATTTCAAGTGGTATGGGTATGTTTGGGGATTGGTCAAGTCTCTGGGGAATTTTTGATGACTTTCCAAGAACTGTTGTTGATTAATTATTCTTGGCTCAGGCTTGGCTAAGGCTAGGAGGTGAGGCAGCTCTTGGTAACTCTTAATTGGCTGCCAGCAAGAGGTGTTTCCCCTCCCTTCCACATGGAATTTGACTTGTTTTGGACTTGTCCAGTATTAGGAAACAGAAACTTAGTCCTAGTTATTAAACTTCTGCTTTGGAGCTTGTCAGGGAGTCTGTCTCGCTTAGCTTCTGGCTTGGCTCTCTCATTGCCTCTCAAGAGTGAATATTCTAGTGTGTAAAGCCCTTTATGAATCTGTAAGTAGTGTGCATGTGTGAGGTCAATCTGGCCATAGTGTTCACAGCATCATTTGTTAAATAGAACAAATATTAATGTTTTATAAAGGTGAAATAGGTAAGAAGTATTGCCTTCATACCACTACAGATGTTTAAATATTTAGGTATTATTTTCCTGAAAACATTTCAGGAGGTGGATTATATAAGTAAAAGTATTAGAAAGACAATGGAAATTCAAATCTGTTAAACTCATGAGGTGATTTCTTGTATCTATTGGTTAATTTGTATTTTTCATGAAAAATGAATGGTAAGACTTCCTTTTTAAATAAGAGTTTGTATCTGCAATATAGAAGAGAATATAGAAAGAACAATAAACTAGGAGTATAGATCCTGAGAACATTTTGGAATGTGCTGATTTTGAAGTATAATAGGACATTGAACTGAAGATTTGAAGGATACAGCTGTATGCATGAGTCAGAAATTTGGGTGAGAGGTCTGGGATGCAGAAAAAAAAATGTCTACGATCAGCACATCACTACTTTATTGACCCATCTGGAAATCAGTGATGTACAATCCAAAATGGTTTTATTTTTATCCAATTATTGCCTTTGAGAAAGAAAAGAAGTATCCCCCTCAGCTGTCAGCTGAGAGCTGACCTTGCAGTAACAGCCAGGGCAGAGTGTTGTGCTGAAAAATACCATCTCACAGAATACTAATATTAGACAAGGGCATTCTATGACAATGATAGAGTGAGACAGAAAGCAGCCCCTCTATACTCATGTCTGAGAAACAATAATATAACACTGTCTGGACTAGAAAAATGACCAAAGCTCCCTCTCTCCAGGATAATGAAAGTGCCAGCTATTTTCTTATTTGTTAGAGGTTTAACTTTGCTCAGAACTCATTGCTTTCTACTGCACATAAGCTTTCTAAATACTACATAGCCATTAACACTGCATGTTGTCTTTTCTAAAACAAAACTATGTTGTTTCTGACATGTGAAGCATGTGTATGTGTATGTATGTGTACGTGAAGCATGTGTATCTCATATCCATGTGTGCTCTTGGATATGGTCTTTAGAGTGGGAATTCTGTTATATATTTCAATTTCAGTCATCTATGGTTTGCCCAGTGAAGATTCATAAAATTCAGTATTTTAAGCATTATGGATGTGGAAGTATACCTATTCTGTTGATCCTATTATAATTTCCTTTCTATCATTTATTCCATTCTTTATGGGTAAGTCTGCTTCAGTACTGTGTAAAACCTGGAGCATGAAGCCCTCTTAGTTCCTTCCTTTCTCATCTTTTACATTTTATATATGTAGCTTCACATATGGAATTTCTGAGAATGGAGAACCCTCTTTGTCATTAGTAAACTTGTTATAAAAAGTTTAATTTTACCAGGAGAGGAAAGGAAGGATAAACACATAAATACTTCATTGTAAATGTCATGTCCAGTATAAGACTAGCAACAAGTAACTACTAAAATTAAAATGATATGTAATTGACAATTAAGGTTTGAAACTTATAATTGTATTTCAAAAAATTCTCTGGGCGTGTTAAGACAAGGTTTCTCTGTGTATCCCTTGCTGCTCTGGAACTTGCTCTATAGACCAGACTGGCCTTGGACTCAGAGAGATCTTCCTGCCTTTGCCTCCTGAGTCCTGGTATTAAAGGCATGTGACACGATCATGCAACTTTGGCTTTTAATTTTGATACTATAAACTATTTATTTTTTTCTTTTTAAAAATTAATCATTTGATTCATTTACATCTCAAGTGATATCTCCTTTCCCAATTACCCCTCCACAAACCCCTCACACCCCATCTGCCATCTCTTTCCTCCCCTTTGTCTCTATGAGTATGCTCCCTCAACCACCCACACACTCCCTCACCACTGCTCCAGCATCCGCCTATGCTTGGGAATCAAACTTCCACAGGACCAAAGACCTCCCCTCCCACTGATGTTAGACAAGGCCATCCTCTGCTATATATGTATCTGGAGCCATGAATCGCTCCCAGTACACTCCTCAGTTGGTGGTCTAGTCCCTGGGAGCACTGGGTGGTCCAGCTAGTCAACATTGTTCTTCCTATAGGTTTGCAATCCTCCTGTTTCCCCAGTCCTTCTACCACCTCCACCACTGGGATTCCCAGTCTCAGTCTGATGGTTGGCTCTAAGTACCCACATCTGCATTGGTCAGTTGCTGGCAGAACCTCCCAATGAACATCCACATCAGGTTCCTGATTTAATTCCATGTTCACCCTCCCTTTCCTCTCTCTAAGACCTGCCATATTCTTCTTTCTGTTCTTCTTCAAATTCAAGGCCTCTTTCCTCACTAATTGTTATAATATTCAGATATGAATAAGAATATACATATATGTTCCTAAATATAGCTTTTTCAGCTATATTTGTTCCTAAATATAGCCTCTTCATGGTTCGTGAATACCACAGTGACTAGGTCATATACAAAATATGATAAGTAGAATAAAATATTCTACTTATCATAAAGACAGAGACATGTGTTGGGTTGAAAATTTGAGTAGCAGAGCAAGTTCACTGGCATAATATTTAATATGTCAAAATATGTAATACATATTTTGGAAACATAAGGCCTGAAAACAATATATATTTGGACATAAGTCTTGATATGACTTGAATGGACCTTATTCAGAAATCTATAGGCTACTATGCAGGTGCTAATCCATCTAAGATTTTGTTTAGGATTTGAGAATGATTACTGGTTCACTAAGTTGGTTGGCAGAATTCAGTTCATTTTTCTGTTTGTATGCTTGTTCAAGGTGATGTGAATGTGGCACTCATGACATTTGGAGCATGTGTCTAAGGGTCATCCAGCTCCTACCACACTTATATAGTTTCTTCCCCAATGATTCCTATAGGCATTTCTATAGTGCCTTCTAGGATATTGGGAATAAATGTCAGAATTTCTGGGCTGGCAGAAGTAAACATTACATTTACAAGGTCCTCATAAACATGGCCACACTGGGTCAGGAGGAATGCTTTTTCGCCATTCTGTAAATCATGACAATACTATTTTTCTATTTACAAGGTCCACTTAGAGATAATGCGATGGCTAGTTTAAATCCTTGAACGGTCTTCCTTCTTTTTATTTTATTTTATTTTATTTTTAATTAGATGTTTTCTTTATTTACAATATCTCCTTTCACAGGTTCCCCTCCAATAAATAAATAAATAAATAAATAAATAAATAAATAAATACCAAAAACTAAAACAAACCCATTCCCTCTTCCCCCTCCCCCTGCTCACCAACCTACCCTCTCCTGCTTACTGGCTCTGGCATTCCCCTACACTGGGGCATAGAACCTTCACAGGGCCAAGGGCCTCTCCTCCCATTGATGACCTACTTGGCCATCCTCTGCTATACATATGCTGCTGGAGCCATGAGTCCCACCATGTGTACTCTTTGGTTGGAGTTTTAGTCCCTGGGAGCTTTGAGGGTACTAGTTAGTTCATATTGTTGTTCATTCTAAGGGCTGCAAACCCTTCAGCTCCTTGGATCCTTTCTCTAGCTCCTTTATTTGGGACCCTGTACTTAGTCCAATGAATGGCTGTGAGCCTCTACTTCTATATTAGTCGGGTACTGTCAGAGCCTCTCAGGAGACAGCTATATCAGGTTCCAGTCATCCAGCACTTGCTGGCATCTACAATAGTGTCTAATCCATCTATTCAGTTGATGACTGAATATGGGAAGGGTTCCCAGGTAGAGCAATCTCTGAACTATCCCTCCTTCAGTCTCTACTCCAGCCAGTCTTCCTACTTGAAGTAGCGTTTTAGGTCTCAAATATGGCCATCTTTATAACAATAGTACATAATTTATATAAAGAAATATGAGATATTTAAATTTGTACACTTATCAGATTGGCAATATATTCTTTTGTACTTCTTAAAAGCATAATAGTGGCTAAACATAAGTAAAGAGACTGACTAAGATTTGACCAAAAGAACAAGTATTAATCTAGGGACTCCAGTGTAGTGGAAAACTAGGCCAGAGAAGTTGGAGTGGGTGGGTGGGTGGGAGAGCACCTTCATTGAATTAGAGGGAGGGGAAATGGGGTAAATGGGGTAGGGGGAGTTGGAGGGGCAACCAGGAAAGGGGATAATACTTGAAATGTAAATAAAGAAATTATCTAATAAAATTCCATCCAGTGTCCTTTCTTTCCAAAAGAACTAATGAAAAAATTTCATCATGTCAAAGAAGCTAAAGAATAAAATATTTTAAGGTAAGAAATCTTCACAACACTCAAATTTAAGATAAAACTTTGGGCATTAATGACTACCATAGGGTTGCTAGTGACTTAAAAGGCATATAAGGATGATGGAAAGACCCATTGGAACAGGGGAAGCAGAGATACATATGTAGAATAATTAGTTAAATGAATGATTGTAGAAATCAAAGTTACAATATTTCAATTTGATTTTGCATTGAATGTGTGCTACTTCCTTATATTATGAAAAGGACATTGATGCTGTTTCTAGCAACAAAGAAAAAAAGTAAATATTTGATTTGGAAATTGAAGGTAATAGTTAGTAAAATTAAAATTTTCCAGAGAGGAGAAGAGATGGAAGGAAGATTAAATGTTCAAACACAACACATCTTCAGATGGGTAAAGAAACATCATTATATGTATCAAGAATGGATGAACATACTAAAAACATGGAGACAGTTTTCAATTTTCTAAATAAAACATGAGTCTGGTTGGCTGCCCTCTGAGAAGCTCCACCCAGCAGTTGACCCATGCAGACATAGCAAAACACTGGAGTGAGCTTGGGGACATTTATATAAGAATTTGGGGAAGGATTGTAGCCTTGAAGGGGATAGTAACTCTACAGAAAGATCATCAGTGTGAACTAACCTGAACCCTTGGGACTCCTAGAGACTCAACCCCCAAACAAATAGCAAAAACAGGCTATACCTAGGAGGTTTCCCCACACATATGTAGGAGATGGCAGCTTGGTCTTCATGTGGGTCCTGAACAACTGGAGCAGGGGACATCCCAAAAGCTGTTGCCTGTACATGGGATATGTTTGTCTAGCTGGATTGGCTTGTCTGGGCTCAGTGGGGAGGATACACCTAGCTCTACAGAGACTTGATTTGCCAGTGTCTGGGGATACACAGGGTATTCTCACCTTCTCAGAGGAAAATGGGAGGGGAGATAGGGGAAGGAGTGTGGGAGGGGGTGATCAGGAAGGAGGTAGTGAGCTGGATGTAAAATGAATAAGTAAAAATTAATTAAGTAAGTAAATTGAAAAAACATCTCACTATTGAGTAGTTAGTTAAAGATAATGAATGAGAAACTTTAAAAATGTATCCATAAATTGATGGCAAATATCTTCCATCAGTACATGATGAAAGTTAAAGGAATGACAGGTGGTACTGCTATGAGAATGAAAGTAGAGATTAGATTATGTCCAAAGGAAAGACAGGGACAAAAAAAATGAAACAGAGACTGAAGGAAAAGCCATCTACAAAAAGCCGCACCTAGGGATCCATGCCATCTGCAGACATCAAACCCCGACATAATTGCTGATGCCAAGAAGTACTTGCTGACAGGAGCCTGATATGGTTGTTCTCTGAGAGGTTCTACCAGTACCTGACCAAATACACATACAGATACTCATAGGCAAATGTCAGGTTAAATCCAGGGACCACAATGGATGAGCCAGGGAAAGGACTGAAGGAGCTGAGGGGATTACAACCCCATAAGAAGAACAGTATCAACTAACCAGACTATCCAGAGCTCCCAGAGACTAAACTATCAACCAAACTGTATACACGAAGGGAGCCAGGATTCCAGATACATATGGGGCAGAGGATGGCCTTATCTGACATCAATGGGAGGGAAGGGAGGCTTGACACCCCCTCTTAGAGAAATGTTAAGCAGTGAGGCTGAGTGGGTGAATGGGCGGAGGAGCACTCTCATAGAGGCAAAGGAGAGGAGGAGAGGGGGGAGGGAGGATGGGATGGGGGTTGTGGATGTGTAACTGGGAAGGGGGATACCATTTGAAATGTAAATGAATAAAATGATTAATAAAAAAAGAAAAGAGAAGTGATATTTTTGAAGGAAGTATAAACAATGGAGGATCCCATATAAGAGAAGAGGTAAAAAAGACATTGTCAGAACAAATATACCAATAGAGATGAAAGGAGAAATTTGAATAAGGTTGAGTATACAATATATAGCCTTGGTTGAATCACAGGTGAGGAAATATAATTGGAGTCATGTAACTTTACATTATATTATATTTTATGAAATTTTACAGCTCATTACACATGTGATTCTTACCAAAAATGTAATGTGTAACTAAATTGCATTGCTTTTGCCTTAATGTGCCAAAAAAATATGTAGAATGCCTAAAGAAAATCATTAAATGTTCTCAAGGAATTGAAATAATGTACAGTTGTCTATTTTTATGTGAGAATGATTACAGAACAGCCAAGAAAATTCAAAGGCAGTAGTGCTACTTTGCTAAGTTAATAATAGAAAGAATCTCAGACATAACATTATTTTTTGAGGATTAAGTGCTGACCTCTTGTAGATGGTCTCAAGGGATAGCTTTGCTAAGAGAGCATGGATAAATGAATATGTCCCTAAATCATGACATGTTGTCTTCTCTTTCTATGGTAACTATTTTTCAAAGATTATTATCTTGTATTTTATGTTCATGACCATTTTAATGGAAACTCATAAAAATGTAATATTTAGAAAATATACAGTGCAGTTTAAAAATACTATTAAAATATATTAAAATAACAAATTTTGATCCTAATTTGATATTATCACATTGAGAAAGCATATTAATTCTCTGCCTTATAGGACAATTTAATGGAAACAATAATGAAAAACAAAATAGCTACATTTCATCTTGACTTTGGAGCTTCATAACTGAAAGTTATTCTGTATTTCACTTCACTGGTGTCAAAGGACAATAATGAAGAAATCAAATGAGAGAAAATCAAAAGAAAATAATCTGCTTCCTAGAATTAGCATATATTTAAGATATGAAAGCAAAGACATCTTTTATTCTCAAGCACATTTGCTTAATTTCACATGCTTGCTTTCTTTTCTAAATCAAGACATACTTAATGTGTTTTTGCGTAATGAGGACTTTTTTTGCTTGTGTAGTTACACTCAACTTCTGTGTCTTATTGCTGATGTTTGAGATTGAAACTTGCTTTTCCCCAGTGTCCTACTTTCCATAGATGTGTAATAAATCATTATATAAAATAAAATCTACTAGACCAATTTGCATTTTATTTGATGGGCTCTGAGTAACTGCATTTATAAATAATTATTCATAAATGATTAACTTCTTATTTGGATTTATATATTTTATGATAAAAGAATGATTCTCAAGACGAGAGTAGATAAGCTGAATTAAATCTGATGATAATTTGATGAAGAGTTCACTTTGTAGCATAACTGAAAAGTATCTATCAGGTTTAGGAAATCCCTGTGGAATTTTTGGGGTCACTTAAGTATACTATCATATCACCTGCAAATAGTGATAATTTGACTTCTTCCTTTCCAATTTGTATTCCTTTGATCTACTTTTGTTGTCTAATTGCTCTGGCTAGGAATTTAAGTACAATATTGAATAGGTAGGGAGAGAGTGGGCAGCCTTGTCTAGTCCCTGATTTTAGTGTGATTGATTCAAGTTTCTCTCCATTTAGTTTGATGTTGGCTACTGGTTTGCTGTGTATTGCTTTTACTATGTTTATATATGGGCCTTGAATTCCTGATCTTTCCAAGACTTTTGTTATGAAAGGGTGTTGGATTTTTTTCAAATGCTTTCTCAGCATCTAATGAGATGATCACACCAGAGAACTCCTAAACCTGATAAACAACTTCAGCAAAGTAGCTGGATATAAAATTAACTCAAGCAAATCAGTGACCTTCCTCTACACAAAGGATAAACAGGCTGAGAAAGAAATTAGAGAAACAACACCCTTCACATTAGTCACAAGTAATATAAAATACTTTAGTGTGTCTCTAACTAAGCAAATGAAAAATCTGTACAACAAGAAACTCAAGTCTCTGAAGAAAGAAATCGAAGAAGATTTCAGAAGATGGAAAGATCTCCTATGATCATGGATTGGCAGGATTAATATAGTAAAAGTGGCCATCTTGCTGAAAGCAATCTATAGATTCAATGCAATCCCCATCAAAATCCAACTCAATTCTTCACAGATTTAGAAAGAGCAATTTGCAAATTCATCTGGAATAACAAAAATCTAGGATAGTGGAAGCTATTCTCAACAATAAAAGAACTTCTGGTTAAATCACCATCGTGACCTTAAGATGTACTACAGAGAAATTGAGATTAAAACTGCATGGTGCACAACACCCAGAGGAAGCTCCACTCCCAGATGCTCTGACACACCCAGGATCAGACTAACATCTGCTCCAGCACTGGGAGTAACTGGGACCAGCGGGACCAGGCAGAAAGGAACCCCACCAGCATAGTGACTCCAGTTCCTTCAGGTCTGTCTGGGTTAGTGTTCTTAGCAGACCTTTGGCACAAGCTCTGCAGCCAGTCCCACAACACACAGAGAAAGCCA
>NW_022196891.1:39638654-39647265 GCF_008632895.1 Mastomys coucha | reverse complement strand
ATAATACTTATTTTTATTGTTATAATATTTTATAAATTTTAAGGAATATGACAAAAAAGATACTGTAGTTATTGAAGGGGGGGTCTCTGGGAGGAGTAATGGTACAAAAGGGGAACAAGAATGTGATTCAATTCTATTTAATTAAAATATGTTTTTAAATGTTAACAAATTCAGATAAATTGAAATCATGTAACTTTTCTCATCATAATGCAATAAAAGTTTAAAAAAAATGCATGGTATCAGTACAGTGACAGGCAGGTGGAGCAATGGAATTGAAGACCCAGAAATGAACCCACACACATATGCTCACTTGATCTTTGAAAAAGGAGCTAAAACCATCTAGTGGGAAAAATGACAGCATTTTCAACAAATGGTGCAGGCTCAACTGGCTGTTAGCATGTAGAAGAATGCAAATCGATCCCTTCCTATCTCATTGGACAAAGCTTAAGCTCAAGTGGATCAAGGACCTCTGCACAAAACCAGAAACACTAAAACCAGTAGAAAAGAAATTGGGGAAAGAGACTGGAGCACATAGGCAAAGGAGAAATTTTCCTGAACAGAATACCAATTTAATAGCTTATGTTCTAAGATCAACAATTGACAAACAGGACCTAATAAGATTGCAAAGCTTCTGTAAGACAAAAGACACTGTCAATAGTACAAAATAGCAACCAACAGATTGGGAAAAGATCTTTACCAGTCCTATATCTGATAGAGAGCTAATATCCAATATATACAAAGAACTCAAGAAGTTAGACTCCAGAGAATCAAATAACCCTATTAAAAATGGGGTATAGAACTAAAAAAAGAATTCTCAACTGAGGAATACTGAATGGCTGAGAAGCACCTAAAGAAATGTTCAACATTCTTATCAACAGGGAAATGCAAATCAAATCAACCTTGAGATTCCACCTCATATAAGTCAGAATGGCTGAAATCAAAAACTCAGGTGACAGCAGATGCTGGTGAGGTTGTGGAGAAAGAGAAACATTCCTTCATTGTTGGTGGGATTGTAAGCTGGTACAACCACTTTGGAAATCAGATTGGCAGTTCCTCAGGAAATTAGACATAGTACTACCTGAGGACCCAGCTATACCACTCCTGGCATATAGGCAGAAGATGCTCCAACATGTAATAAGAACACATGCTCCACTATGTTCATAGCAGCCTTATTTATAATAGCCAGAAGCTGGAAACAACCCAAATGTCCCTCAACAGAGGGATAGATACAGAAAATATGGTACATTTATACAATGGAGTACTACTCAGCTATTAAAAACAATGAATTTACGAAATTCTTAGGGAAATGGATGGATTTGGAGAATATCATCCTGAGTGAAGTAACCCAGTCACAAAAGAACACACATGGTGTGCACTCACTGGTATTTGGATATTAGCCCAGAAGCTCAGAATACCCAAGATCCAATCCACAAACCACAAGAAACTCAAGAAAAAGGAAGACCAAAGTGTGGATACTTCGATCCTTCTTAGAAGGGGAAACTAAATACCTATGGAAGGCAGAACAGAGACTACATATGGAGCAGAGACTGGAGGAAGGACAACCCAGAGACTGCTTCACCTGGAAATACTTCCCATATTTAGTCACCAAACCCAGACACTATTGTGGATGCCAGCAAGTACTGGCTGACAGGAGCCTGATATAGCTGTCTCCTGAGAGGTTCTGACAGTGCCCGATTAACACAGAAGTAGAGGCTCATAGCTATCCAATGGACTGAGCACCGGATCCCCAATGAAGGAGCTGGAGAAAAGACCTATGGAGCTGAAGGGGTTTGCAGACCCTTAGAGTGAACAGCAATATGAACTAACTCATACCCTCAGAGCTCCCAGGAACTAAACCACCAACCAAAGTACACATGGTGGGACTCATGGCCCAAGCTGCATATGTAGAAGAAGATGGCCTAGTCAGTCATCAATGGGAAGAGAGGTTCTTGGTCCTGTGAAGGTTCTATGCCCCAGTATAGGGCAATGCCAGGGCCAGGAAGCCAGAGAGGGTGGGTTGGTGAGCAGGGTGACAGGGGAGGGAATAGGGTATTTTTTGGGGGTGGGAAACAATAAAAGGGGATATGTAAATAAATGTTAATGAAGAAAATATCTAATAAAAATCAGATTAAAAAAATAATGTAAGGTGAGATGTGAAAGATTCTTGGTTTATCTATTTACCCATCGAGTAGTTGTCCAGTGACTTTTTGTGCAGACATTTGTCAGGTAATACAAATACAAAGGGATGAAGAGACAAACTCTAAACATATTAAAAATCACAGTTCAATGCAATTAAACAGAAAACTTCCAAACAGTGGAAATGCTAGCACAAGCTAGAAATATTACAAAGAAGTGGGGTGCTTCACCAGGGAGAAAAATTTCTGAATTGAATTTCTATAATAATCAGGACTTGTGGAAGAATGCAACAGCTCTTCATAGAAAGTTAACCACCATTGCAAGGAACTTCAAGACTGGAGCCTGAATAAAGAAAGAGTTCTAATCCTATAGGTCATCCATAAATACATGCAAATAAAGACAACACTATTTGCACACAGTAGTTTGTGTGTGTACATACAAAAATAAATATAGTAGTAGAGGTAAAGTTCATGAATTTAATATGTAATGTCTAGAGGTGTCACAGGAGACTGAGAAGAGATGGAGATGAAGAACAATGCAAATATAGAATTTGTGTATGCAATCCTCAATATAAAGAATAAAAGAAAAAAAGAAAAATGTCATTAAAATCTATATATTTTTATTAATTCTTTGAGAATTTCATATATAAAATGAATTTTCATATTTAGCTCATATTTCTCATTTTGCTGAAATCTACCCCAAAAGTCCTCCATCTTCTCCGAACTCATGTCCTTTAAAAACAATAACTAAATACAATTTGTAATGACCATGTATGTGGAACCATATAATAAGCTACAGACAACCAAACTCCTAAAGAAAATAAACTTTTTTCTCCATAGAAGCTTCCTAGCTAAAGGGTGATACTCATGAACGTAAAATATTTGCCTTGGAAGAATATAAGCAGGCAACTGTATTTACTGTGAGTGAAATGGAGCTACTATCTCCAGATAATATTGTTTCTTTTCAATACTCCCTAACTTCTGGTTCTTATAAATTTTTCTGCCTCCTCTTTCAAAATTCTGAGCCTTGTGCAAAAGGTATGCTACAGATGTCTCATTTGTAAACTGAGAACTTTGCAAATTCTAGTTCTCTGTGTTTTGACCAGTTTGAGTCTTAGAGTTAATTGTTCTCAAGTAGATAAAAAAATATTAGGGAATGAGTGAGAGTATTTATTTACTGGTATAATGATATATATGTATCTTGATACCATGTCCACTTAGGAAAATAATGGTATTAGACTCAGTCCTGAGATCCATGAACTCCCCAATCATGGACAGCCATAATAACAGTGCAAGGCATACAATTCTTATTCCTCCTGATTTAAACCCAGATGATTTTAAACTCAGTCATATACGTCGTTGGTTACCCACATAAAATTGGTGTCACTATTACCCCCACGGGGAATATTGTACCATGCCGGTGTTACAGCTAGTAGGGTTCACAAACAGGGTAAGACTGTTGATGACATATTTTGCTAGCACCCTGCATAATACTTTTATATCCTGTAAAAAGTAGCCAGTCCAGAAGCAAAGCACTGCTTACTGCCCACTTTATTTTCTCATGCCCTGGGACCAAAGTACCTATAGCAAAGGGATTTTATGGATGAATTTCTGGAGCAAATGCTTTTTCTTAATAACAATACAATCCGTGTTCATATATTTTCTTAAAATTCTTTTTTAATATAAAGATGCAATTATATAAAGCTTGGTGCATTATCCTAAATCTATAATTCAACTCAAATAACAGGATTATTTTCATCTTTATATTCTCATTTTAAGTTTAAAAATAACTATCATCATTCTAATATAAACTTCAGAGAAATCTCTGAATTCTATCAGTGGAAGATGAAATAAATTCTTATACATCAATATTCTCATCTCTTAATATCAGAGTTGTACCAATCTGTTTTAATAGTTGCCCTTAAGACTTTAAACTCTATGATAATTTTTTTTAATTAAATCCATGTTAAAAATATATCTTAGTTATTATTTTTAGTTTTATTTTTTAGTATGAGCATATTCTTGTGAATAGAGTTCCCAAAGAGGACAGAAGAAGGTATCCAATCTCTTGGAGCAGGAGCTACAGATGGTTGGAAGATATAGATTCTCTAAACTCTTCAAGTCCCCTAAAGACGAGTATGCATGTACTCTTATCTGCTGAGCCACCTCTGTTTAACTTCAAACCACACAGCCCTCTTCTAGTTTCTTTTAATTATTTGAGTGAAATTGCTTAAATCAGGTCTGTTGTTAACTTTAATTTCATAAAATTTAAATTTATGTCCTGTTGTCTACTTTTGTGATATATGTAGGTTGATTTTTAAAACCATTGTGGTATCTACATATAAGATTAATATTTACCCATAGAGGAGATTATTCTAAAATAGCTGAACCTACCTAATTCTGTGGAGAAAAATATTGTTAGAGAGTAAAATGTCTTTCACTAAAGATAATTTGTACATTAGTATCATGATAGTGAGTTAATCATCAGTTTAAACTAAACATCAGACTCTATAACCTTGGCCTATGCAATGTACCACTTAATATAACAGAAACTAAATAAAATGGAAACTGAGCAAAATACTTGTAAACTAAAATTACAGTCCATAGGAGCAAAGTTTCACAGTGACTTTAGTCTTTAGGGCTTAGAGTCTACATTTCAAGGAAAAGAATGCAGGTATGTTTACGCTGCAATTGAAAGGCCTCTGCTATTCTGTTGGAGGAACTATGCCAGGCTTTAATGCACATAGCAGCAATGATATCCTTCTTAACTACTAAAATCGGAAGTCAGGCATGCCATAGGACCTTATTTTTGTATTAACAGTGAGGTATAACTATTTGATTTTGTTTCATTATTAGGAATAAAGTGCTTCACTTCACATATTCTAGACCAATTTTGAAGATTTAATTAAAATGTAATCACCTCACCTCCAATCTAAGCCTTCCCATTTCTCTCTGTCCCTACTCCCATTTAAATTTATGGCTTCTCTTTATTTTAATAATTGTTATTAAGAAACACACAGATGAATAAATATATAAATGTAACCTGCTGAGTCCATTCAGGCTTACTCTTAAGTATATGCTTTTAGGGCTAGCTACTTGGATTTGGATAACAATTTAAGGGTTCATTTTTGAAGAAGACTAATTATCTTTCTTTCAGCAACCTTTAATTGCTCATTGTCTAGGGCAGAGCTATCTCCCATCCATACTGCCAAGGCAACCAATAATATCAGTGTCTGGATATTTGAGCAACAAGTGTATTTTGTGATTTCATGGATATAGATCCCCTGTATTATCTAGAAAATACTTTCTCATGTTAGATATTTACATCCTTAGGATCTTGTAGCTCTTGGAGCTTTTTCATCCATGAAGTTCATTGAGCTCTAGGTAAAGAGAGGTTGTGCTGTGCATTTTTAATTTTGCCTATGCATCTGCTGCAAAAGAAACTTCTTTTATGAGGTGTATCTACACTTATTTATGTATATAAGGAAAATATTTAGACTACAATTAGGAATTTTATTAGTTTAGGAAAATAGCAGTAATAGGATCTCATGAGATCTATGACTCTGTTAGTCATGAGAAGCTGGCTACATTTGAGCACCAGGTATGACTTCTTTCCTGTTGGGTGGGCCTTAATTAGACCCACCTGTTGGTTATTGCTAAGACACAAGTGCTGCTGTTTTTGGTACTGTGGCCCCTGGGTGGGGCCCAGAGGATGGTGAGGGATGATGCTTCCACGCTGCCTGAATAGCACAAGGGTCCATATCTAATGCATATTTATGTGACACAAAATATAGGGTTCTAGCAAACTAGTGAAACCTCAGAATGGGTCCAGAACAGAGAGGTGACTCCTTCCCTACCTTTACAGAAGTCTTCTCCGGTGCTGGCAGCATGGCAGCTCTCATAGTGCCTATGGGATGGTTGGCTACTCTAGAGCTCATGTCTATTTGCCATTGGTTCAAAGGCTGTATAAAAATACTTGCTGCTGCTGTACAACACAGTAGATCTGAACCCCAGTAATGGTCTCTGGATTCTTTTTCCCATGTCCATGACTCTGCCTCCCTCAACCCCTCCTGGATCCCAGTTCCCACACACTATTATACCCATTATTATAACTTTGTTGTGGTTCCTATATGTCACATCAGGGAATGATGAGCACCTTTATGTTTTATGAAACAAAAGATCATAACATTATGTTAGGTCAGATCCACCTCAGTTCCTCCAAGTCTAGTCCTATCCGTGTTGTGTCTTCAGAAATTGAGACTTACTTTAACTTTTAGGAGGGAAACAAAGGTAACAGAAATAGCATAAATTGTTTTGAAATTCCTTTGAATATCCTAATAAACAGTTCAAAAGGAAGTTTCTCAGTTGGTACATTTAAATTGATCCAAATACTTTTTATATCCATGACATAAATTCAGTAAACCATTGATGTTGCATTTGATTAGTAAGAAGGATTTTTCATGTCATACATAAAATAGGATAAAGATCTACACCAAGAGGCAGACATCAATGTGCTTACCAGAGCTTTTTGTTTCAGGTACTACCTCCAAGGAGTAATCAATTACTATTTCTTGTTTACATTAAATGTTTTCTCACAAAACAGTTCATTTTATAGGAGCTCTTCTAAAAATTAATTCACAAACCACTGAGTGTGGAGCATGAAGAGCTGCCAAAAAACACTCTCCAGTTCTGCATGTAATATTGATAGGGAATTTCTTTTCCTCCATCTTTAAGTTTCTTAATTTATAAACTGAGGATAATAATAAACTTCCAAGAAATGTTTAAGTGACTCATATATTAATGCATATGATGGGAAATCAGAACTTCAGCAGTTTGTAGGAAATTACATGTTAAATAGCCTTATTATTGTTATTTTTCTAGTATTTCTTATTGAAGATAGAATTGCTTAATATATTAATTATATTTGATCAATTCTTAGAGAATTTTTTAATGTTTCTCTTCCTAATTTTTTTGTTTTATAGCTCATTAATTCAAAGATCCTAACTGTTGCCACTGAATATTTTGATTTCAGCCAAAATGTAAATATAGAAATAATTTGCTTGGGTTCCTTTAAAGAAATGTTGGTAATATATAATATCTCCCCATGGGTGTGTCTGGCATATCACTGAGCATGGCAATGTGTACAAATCTTTGAAGCTTTTATTTTATTTATTCTATTTACATCTCATAGATGTAAAATGAACTTATTGGAGCTTCTATTCCTAATTCAAAATTTTCTGACTTCACAGGGATAACTGTCTAGTCATCATGCTGTTGAATATAGGTCTTACATTTTCAGCTGACATCTTTTAAAAACTCTAAAAACAATAATTATTCTGTATTGTAAGTCAGCTATGCATTTTTTAACTTATTTCCTTTTTTCAAAAAATTATATATATGTATAGATTAGTATATAATTAGTATATTAGTATGTATATATGATTTAGATTAGTAGTAGACATATTGTTCTTTTAAACATACCAGGATGATGATGAAACAAATGAAGCAATTGACACTAGCTTAGGATTTTGTTTTTTGCATGTCCATGGCAGTTCATTGGATTGCAGTTCTATGATTTGCATATTGTCTCAATTGATTCTTGCTGAAAAGAACACATCATTTTTCTAAGGAAAACATAGACACATATAACAGTGACATACCAATTGATTAGGATGCTACAACATAAAATGTATTTTATTTGTCAGGATATATTTCTCTATGGTTTAGTTTTAATTAGATTCGTACATTCATTGCTATTATGAAGTCATGTTCTCTATCACCAAACTCCTTATACTTAAGAAGACCTTAAT
Source organism: Mastomys coucha (assembly GCF_008632895.1). Lineage (NCBI taxonomy): Eukaryota > Metazoa > Chordata > Mammalia > Rodentia > Muridae > Mastomys > Mastomys coucha. Next base: position 39,639,320 of record NW_022196891.1, on the reverse strand, counting down.
TCTGCAAAACATTAAAGATTTCATGCAGTGTTGCAGCAGAGTAAGAACTGAATATAAGCAGTCATTTTACCATGTGTATTTAGAAATAATTTATGAAAATGCTATCATTTCTCCTACAGAAATGAATATCAGCATAGTTTGTGTGTATTTTTCTTGGGCACTTAAATGACAATTTGCCAGTATTGTTATTACTAGGTGATGTCGATATTATTTTAATGCTGTATTGAATGTACATTCTTTCTGCAACTTATACTACTATTATACTTTTTCTTGAATTACTGATATGTAAAACTTTACAAATTAAATTTTCTTGTTTGAAGTAAAAATTTGTAATTTACCATTTTAATATTTCCTCATTTTATTTCTTTCAATTTTTATATTTTATGACTATGTTCACAGACATTTTGTGGTATTGTAAATTTATATTTTATGTTAAAGCTCAAAATTATGAACAGTGAAATAATTGACATTCAAATGATATTGAAATGGATTTCTGAAATTCTGTACTTGGTTTAATTTTAAATCTATTAAATGATATAGTTGGTCTTCTGATTACTTTCATTCTGCTGAACAAATCTCAAAATTAACTAATGATCTACAGTTTTTATTTTTTTTAACTTTTATTGCATTATCAGAAAAGTTACATGATTTCAATTTATCTGAATT
>NW_022196891.1:39637728-39637989 GCF_008632895.1 Mastomys coucha | reverse complement strand
TGGATGACAATCAACAAATTTCCAATTCCTCATATTATTGGATTTCAATCGATTAGGATATGTTGGTCCTATTAATTTTCAAATTAATATGTTAAGAAAAAATATTTGTCACTTCCTTTGTTTTTGTTGTAAGAGGTGGAATTAGGTTTGTGTGGATTTGTTGAAAGATTACCTTCCTGCTTCTTGTAGGGTATCGTTTTGCTCCTTATGTTGATGTTTTCCATCTATTATCCTTTGTAGGGCTGGATTTGTGGAAAGATA
>NW_022196891.1:39634686-39636727 GCF_008632895.1 Mastomys coucha | reverse complement strand
TTTATGTCCTTCTTAAGGTCCTGTATCATCATCATGATAAGTCATTTTAGATCTGAATCTTGCTTTTCTGGTATGATGGACTTGCTATGGTAGGAGAATTGGGTTCTGATTATGGCAAGTGACCTTAGTTTGTGTTGTTTATTTTCTTATGCTTGACCCCAGCCATCTGATTAACTCTAGTGCTACCTGCCCTTGCTAAATCTGACTGGAGCCTGTCCTTTCTGTGATCCTGGTTGTGTCAGAACTCCTCAGAGTCAAGCTGTCTCTGTGATCCTGTGATTCTGGGATCCTGGGATTCTGGGCTTGTTAGATCACCTGGGAGTGTGGCTTTCTCTGTGTGTTGTGGGACTGGCTGCAGAGCTTGTGCCAAAGGTCTGCTCAGCACACTAACCCAGACAGACCGGAAGGAATCGGAGTCACTGGGCTGGTGGAGTTCTTGTGTGCATGGTCAAGCTGGTCCCAGTTACTCCCAGTGTTGGGATAGATGTTTGTTCCTGCTCACCTCTGGTCCTGGGTGTGTCAGAGCGCCTGGGAGTGCAGCTTCCTCTGGGTGTTGTGGGACTAGCTGCAGAGCTTGAGCCCACGGTCTGTTCTGGACCCCAGCCCAGACAGACCAGAAGGAAGCCAAGTCACTGGGCTGGCAGAGTTCCTGTGTGCCTAGTCAAGCTGGTCCCAGTTACTCCCAGTGTTGGGACAGATGTTGGTTCCTGCTCACCTTGATCCTGGGTGTATCAGAGCGCCTGGGAGTGGAACTTCCTCTGCTCTGGACCCCAGCCCAGACAGCGATCTACAGCTTTTAAATATATTACAACATGATGCATAGGTTGTTCTTCATCTTCCTGTTTTAATGAAAATTTCATTTTAGTCAGCTTCCTGTGCCCTTGTTATACACTACCTGGTTTGAGCAACTACTTTGTGAAAAGTACTAACTACTTGTTGTTCTTTTATATAAATGATCTTCAAATGACATCACAGGCCAAAGATACTAAGTACTGCTGTTAATCAGAACAAGACAGCCATGACACTCAGAAGAACCCAACTGTGCTTGACTCTAGATACAGAGTGTGCTATCTGGTTCATGATGATGGTTAACCTACACCTTAAACAAGATCAACTCATTGGGATGAAGGCAAGAGAAATTATATAAAAAAATTAAAGACTTTTTGCCTTAGTTTAAAATATGAAACAGTAATTACTCCTATGAAAAACCATCCAAGAGGGAAAAAAGTATGAAATAAATATATGTTCTATAGAATCAGATAATATACTCTTTTTTAAACAAACAAACAAACAAACACAACAAGAATAAACCCCTGTTGCCTCCCCCCTCCCCATGCTTGCCACCCCACCCTCTCCCACTTATTGGCCCTGGCATTACTCTACACTAGGGCACAGAACCTTCATAGGGCCAAGGTCCTCTCCTCCCATTGATGATTGACTTGGCTATCCTTTACTATACACATGCTGCCAGAACAATCAGTCCCCTTTAATGATATAAAAATGTTCAATCACCATGATCAAATGTATCTGAAAATAAGAGTGGCATAACTTGATAAACTAACAAATTAATAATATTAATATTTATAATGTCTCTAATAACAGGGCCAAAGACAAAGATTGAAAAAGGACTGAAATTATACTTAAAATCTTTTAGGTAGAATGGTAATTTGGAATAAATATGTAAATATATGGAGTTAGAAAAATGAGTAGAATCCTATAAAGTAATACAAATAATCTTATTTACATCCATAGTGGCTGTGCTAATTTTCACACCCCACTAACAGTGAACAAGGGCTCCCCTTTATCCACACTCATGTTGATATTTGCTGCTATTTATTTTCTTGATGATTAGTCATTCTGAATAGGGTACCAGTCAGATAAAGTATCAGGTTAATTTGTACTCCTCTTATGGTTAAAAATCTCTCTTTCGGTAAGATGGCCATTTTTACTATATTAATCCAGCCAATCCATGAGCATCTACAGATTCAATGCAATCCCCATCAAAATTCCAACTCAATTCTTCACAGACTTAGAAAGAGCA
>NW_022196891.1:39626616-39633093 GCF_008632895.1 Mastomys coucha | reverse complement strand
CACATGGTGGGACTGATTGTTCTGGCAGCATGTGTATAGTGGAGGATTGCAAATTCGATCATCAATGGAAGGAGAGGACCTCAGCCCTGTGAAGGAGAGGGTGGGTGGCAGGCATGGGGTGTGGGGAGGCAGCTGGGGTTTGTTTTTGTTTGTTTCTTTGTTTTTTGGAGGGGAAACTTGGAAGGGAGAAATTTACATGTAAATAAAGAAAATATTTAATAAAAAAAAAGAAAATCTCTCTTTCACTCTTACATACACAGACACATACACACACACACAATTTTGTCCTTTGTATTATTTTCTCCGTTTAATATCATGCCCCATCTTTTGAGTTGTTCCTTTTCTTGTTGCTTAGTTTTTTTTGTATAGTCTAGGCATAATTGCCAACTGTCCAAACTATGGCTAAATAGGTCATAGGCCCTAGTGGAGAACATACTTCTATTCTTTTGTTAAACAGACATAGTATTAAACTTCCCCTTACCTCCCACTAGATTCATGAAACTCTCCTCATCAGAGAAGCTGCAATAAAATACAGTTCTTTGAACATTACATAGTACATAAGTACTCAACAGTAGTCATGGCTGAATGCAAAAACTGAGGAGAAAATCAAGCTATACAAAATCTCAGCATTGGTGAAAGCGAGGGTCATGAAGTCCTACTTCTGGTCAAATGTCAGGTTTATTTCCAAGGACATGATCACTGGTAGTGTGACTGTTCTCCAATGCATGGTCCTACATCATGTACATATGAGCAGAAGTACATGGAACTAGTATATTTCCAACAGAACATCAAATTGAAAGGGAAAACTGACAGGGGTGGTTAGGGTTTTTTTGATCAAAACATTTTATAAATGACTTGAGATTCTCATTAAAATAAAAATTTCAAGTTATGAAAGACTGTAAGAACAAGCTAAATACCTTGGGTAGTAAGGAGCTGACAAGGCAGTGATTGGTCCCACTTGTCAGAATGCTATGTCAGTAGACACGAAGCACAGATGGTAGCACTCATGTGGTGTTGACATCTGTGAAAGCTGGATAATCTTTATTTTCCCACAGGTCTACATTGCTATCATCATTCATCATAAAGCTCTGAAAGTTTATTTAAAATAATTAAATAAAAATTACTTAGGTATTCAGTCCTTGGATACCATAATCAAAACAATGATTTTATTTTATTTTTTGTATGTTTTTTATTTTTTATTTATTTATTTACATGTAAATCTCTCCATTCCCAGTTTCCCCTCCAAAAAACAAAGAAACAAACAAAAACAACCAAAACAAACCCCTGTTGCCTCCCACTTCCCCATGCCTGCCACCCCGCCCACTCCCACTTTCTGGCCCTGACCAGATTTTATTTTAAAGAGAATGTTTAATTTGATATTTTCAATTTAAAATCTCCCAGAATTAATAAATCAGAATATTTGGCATATATGCATACACATACACACATACACACACACATAGATCTAGACCTAGACCTAGACCTAGACCTAGACCTAGCCTAGACCTAGCCTAGACATAGACATAGACATAGACATAGACATAGACCTAGACCTAGACCTAGACCTAGACCTAGACCTAGCCTAGACATAGACATGGACATAGACAGACATAGACATAGACATAGACATAGACATAGACATAGACATAGACATAGACCTAGACCTAGACCTAGACCTAGACCTAGACCTAGACCTAGCGTAGACATAGACATGGACATAGACAGACATAGACATAGACATAGACATAGACATAGACATAGACATAGACATAGACATAAACATAGACATAGATGCTGCCTATGCTCTAATACTTAGTTCTATGTTCATGTGCAAACTAGCAGAAGTAAATGGATATATTGGGATTCAAAAAGAGTACATAAAATTGAACAAAAAATCAGTAATGAGAAGGACAAGAATAAATGTGGCTTTGATTAAAATATATCATAAAGATATATTGATTATATATTATATATTTGAGAGAGAAACAAATATACTGTTAATACAAAGAAAATAGTCTAAATTAGGCCTTACTCATACCATACCAATTATTAAACACTTTCTACATCTCATGTTTCACATTTCATTTTGACCCATAACACACAAGGCAAATCAGGATTATTATGAAAATAATTCAAAGCTCAAAATAAGGCACATCGTTTCTATCTTGAAACTTATACATGCCTTTTATCTTCCCTTTGTATGTGAGAACTGAATTTAAGTTTAGTAAGAAATTACTGTTTTTCTGTCTTTAAGATATAATTTCAAAATGATATTAGAAGAGTTTTGGATACCTCAATTTAGCAAAGAAAATCCTATATAATTTTTAAGTTATGAAATTTTTTGTCTCATCAGTTATCAGGTAAGCTGTTGAACTTGATGTTTGTTAAGCTAGAGTATACACTTCAGGACATTCCCTATCACATTTAGTTCCTTGAAGCAAGATCAAGTGGACAGATGATAAATCTAATCAGATCTTCATCCATACAATGTTGAGCAATGGAAGCTTAGGGCAATTTCTGTTTAAATATAATATAACTGCTCTTCCTGCAGGAATAAGTACTTCCTATTATAACATTATTTCCTATAAGGAAGCATTAAAGGAAATACTTCACACATCTTAGGAATATTGTAGAATCAGAAAACAACTTACTACAATGCTTTAGGTCCATCCATTTACTAGCAGGATAGTAACATGAGAGAAAATCTGAAAAGCATGTCAGTTTAATTATATGACCTACAAAACATTAAACTCAAAACATTTTTAAATATGTCAAACAACATAGTATTTTTTTTTTTTTAATTTATATACTGAACAGAAACAGGCGTAAGTAGTTTGTTATGTCAAGGAGTCTATGATGGATGGAAATTCTAATGCATTAAAGATGAAATACTGTAAAAACCCTAAAAAACAAACAAACAAACAAACAAACAAAAAACTGATAAATGATGTCACTCCCAGGGAGAATCCATGATCTTCACTTCAACATAAGAGTTTTAAATGTGTCTCTACCATGAATATTCAGACTAATTCTTCACATTTTGAGTTACGTGATCCTACGTTAAGAGTAATTCTGTCTTTCACTATCTTGAGTTATGTGTTCTGGAAAAAGACAGAAATTACGCGATAATTTTTACTAAGGAAGAACAAGAGTGTAATTTTTAGGAGAGAAGAGTCTGTTGAGCACTCAGAAAAATGAGCCTCTCAAAATGAATGCCCTGATGACCCTGCTCTCTATCTCTGGGAAAACTGTTAACCAGAGATGTAGTAACCAAGCAGAGAAGTTGGAGTTGCTGAGATAAGGAAACAAATGTTAGAAGATCACTGCAGGCTTTAACCATTTTCTGCTTCCAGTTAGGAAGATAGAATAAGTGATTGTATATAGCTTTTTGATAAATTGGTAGTTTAGTAAATAGAATTAGTATGTTTCAAAGAGAGCATAAAACTGTAATCTTTTCCTAGGAAGACTGTAATTTCAAATGTTCTTTGTGAAGTACTGAGGCTTCTCATTTTGTGAGAAGTGGCATCCTCTTCTGCGTGTCTCACAGCTAATCTTAGTTTTGATCCCATACTGCCTTGCATCATCCTACTTTAGTTGTTCTATTGGAATAAATTAACAGAGTGTGATTAGTGCTTTCACATCTCCAAATTTTGGATCTCTGTGTGACATATTTATTGTTAGTTGAGAAGTCTTCTTGGACATATTTTTGCATTCCCAGCTCTATAACATATTTCCATGCCACTTCAGTTATTTTTCTAACAACTGCTTCCTCTTACTCACCATAGAAAATTCTATTAGACTCATGAAAAGTTACACTAGCTCTTGAATCCAAAAGGCCCCAGTCTTAAAAGTGCTTATTTACTCATACATGGTCCTGCAAAAATAAAAACATGGTTTTTACAATTTTCAAGTGATGTAGCTATAACTGGAATTGGAATAGAAATGCCAGTAATTGCCAGGCAGTGGTGGCTCACCTTCATTCCCAGCACTTGTGAGGTAGAGGCAGGCAGATTTCTAAGTTTGAAGCCAGCCTGGTCTACAGAGTGAGTTCCAGGACAGCCAGGGCTACAGAGAGAAACCCTGTCTCAGAAAAAAAAAAAAAAAAAAAAAAAAAAAAAAAAAAAAAAAAAAAAAAAAAAAAAAAAGAAAGAAAGAAAGGCAAAAAGAAAGAAATGCCAGAAATCAAAATAGAATTTGTTCTTTATGATAAACCTCTTTTATAAAATTTACAAAATTACTTTCCTGTGTATGATTGCTTTGTGTGAATTCTTATTTGTGAACCACACATATACATGGTGTATATGAGGGCCAAAGGATATCATCATATCCCTTGGAAATGGAGTTGAAGATGGTTGGAACCTGCTATGTGGTTATTTTAAATAAATTTTTGTCTGATAGAAATTATACCAGTACTCTTAACCATTCAGCCATCTCTTCAGTCTTGCAAAATAATTTTTCTTTTCTTATCCTCATACTGACAATAACTTTTTCTCATATAATATGACCTGATTATGATTTTTACTCACTCTATTATCCAAAGTTGCTCTCCCATCCAGATACATTCCCTGTTTGTCTCTCATTAATAAACAAAAAGGCTTCTAATGATTAATATTAAAATGTAACTCAATGTGCCTAGAAGACCTGGCACAGACCCATGCAGGCCTTGTGCATACTCTTTCAGGCTTGGTGAGTTTATAATGATGTTTTGGCATTCTCTACCCCTTCTGGTAAGATCTTATGGTTGTAGCTTCTGATAATTCTAAGAGATACATTTTCAGAACAAGCACCCTAATTCTCTGGCTCTTACAATCCCCCAGCCTCTTGATCTGAAATGTCACCTGAGCCTTATGTACAAGAGTATTTTGTAGATATATCTATTACCCCAGGAACCACAACCCTGAATATTTATTACTTGTGGTTACAGCATATCCATAGCCTACACCAACTTAAATAGAAACTAAAAGCAATTCCAATAAAATCAGGAAAAAGCAAAGGTTATCAACTCTCTGCATAACTATTCAATATATTTCATTATTTCTTAACTAGAGCAATAAAATATCTGTAGAAGATAAAGAAGATACAATTTGGAAAGGAAGAAGTCAATGTATCTTTATTTTCAGTTGGTATGATAGCATCATAATGTAATATGATTTATATTTTTCTCCCATAATATGACCTGATTATGATTTTTACTCCCTCTACTTCTTAAAGTTCCTCTCATATCTCCTCTTGCTTTGCCTGTCTGTTTGTCTATCTATCTATCTATCTATCTGTCTGTCTGTCTGTCTGTCTGTCTATGTATGTATGTGTGTATGTATGTATGTATGTATGTATCCATCTATCTATCACTATCTATCTATCTATCTATCTATCTATCTATCTATCTATCTATATCTATCTATCTATTTCTCATTCAAATCATACGGGCTTCTTCTAACTTTTAAAAACAAAATAAAATACAATAAAACAAAAACTATCATATCAAAGTTGGACAAGGCAAATCAAGGGGAAATAATGTCTACCCAAATTTTTGAAGTTAAAAGATTCACCAGGAATCTCCTAGTTAATAAAAAAATCATGTTTTTATTAAATTAATTTATTTTTTACACTCCCTGTTACATTCCCCACCTATCCACTCACCAACTGCTCCACATTCCATACCTCCCCTCCATGCCCCTGTTTCCACGTGGATGCCCCCCCCACCTGAACTCTAAACTCCCTGGGGCCTCCAGTCTTCTGAGGATTAGGTGTGCATCATCTCTGAATGAACACAGACTCATAAGTTCTCTACTATATGTATGTTGGTGGGCATCCTATCAGCTGGTGTATGCTGTCTGTTTGGTGGTCCAGTGTTTTAGAGATCTCAGGGGTCCAGATTAATGAGACTGATGTTCCTCCTACAGGTTCAACCTTCTCTTCAGCTTTGTTCAGCCTTCCCTAATTCAATAACAGGGGTCAGCTGCCTCCATCCATTGTTTGGGTGCAAATAATTACATCTGACTCCTTCAGCTGCTTATTGGGTCTTTTGGAGGACAGTCATGATAGGTCCCTTTTTTTGTGAGCACTCCATAGCCTGAGTAATAGTGTCAAGCCTTGGGATCTCCCCTTGAGCTGGATCCCATGTTGAGCCTGTCACTGGACTTTCTTTTCTTCAGGTTCTTCTCCATTTTCATCCATGTAATTCTTTTAGACAGAAACAATTATGGGTCAGAGATGTGACTGTGGGATGGCAACCCCATACCTCACATGATGCCCTGTCTTGCTGCTAGAGGTGAGCTCTGTAAGTTCCCTCTCCCTACCATACCATTAGGCATGTCATCTAAGATCCCCCCACCTTTGATTCCCGAGAGTCTAATAGAAGAGAAAGTGGGAAAGAGCCTTGAACTCATTGCTACAGTGGGAAAGTTCCGAACTCCAATGGATCATGCTCTAAGATCAAGAATTGATAAATGGGACCTCATGAAACTGGAAAGCTTC
>NW_022196891.1:39624636-39626592 GCF_008632895.1 Mastomys coucha | reverse complement strand
AAAAAAAAAAAAGAAAAAAGATATGATCCTCACAATAAATGAGGCAGATGCTCATTTCCAGATGAATCAGAGTCTGTATTCAGACAATAAAAGATAATAACGTTTTAAATACCTAAGAGGCCAGGAAAAAAAAAAAGACAAATCAGCAATGTACAGATTGGGAAAAAAATCTTCACTAACCCCACTAGAGGGGTTGTATCCAAAATATATAAAGAACTCAAGAAGTTAATCACTAAAAAAACAAACAACTCAATCAAAAATGGGGTATAGAACTAAACTGAAAATTCACAATTGAAGAATCCCAAATGGGTGAGAAGCATCTAAAGATCCTTAGTGATCAGAGAAATGCAAATCAAAAGGACCCCGAGATTCCATTTTACCCCAATCAGAATGGCTAAGATCAAAACCTCAGGTGACAACACATGTTAGAGAGGATATGGAGAAAGAGGAACACTCCTCTATTGCTGGTGGGATTTCAAACTAATACAATCACTCTGGAAATCAATCTGGAGGTTCCTCAGAAAATTGGAAATAGATCTATCTGAAGACCCAGTTACACCACTCTTGGAAAAATACCCAAAGATGCCCCACAATGCCACAGGAGCATGTGTTCAACTATGTTTATACAGCCTTATTTGTGATAGCCAGAAGCTGAAAACAACTCAGATGTTCCATGACAGAATAGTGGATACAGAAAATGTGGTTCATTTACACAATAGAATACTACTCAGCTATTAAGAATGAGGACATACTGAGTTTTTCAGGCAAATGGATAGAACTAGGAAATATGATCCTGAGTGAGGTAACTCAGACTCAAAAGGATATGCATGATATGTATTCATTAATAAGTGGATATTAGCCAAAAAAATTACACAATACCCAAGATATAGTCTACAGAACTTAAAAAGGTCAAGAACCTGAATTGCCCAAGTTAGAATGCATCAGTCCTATATTGGAGAAGAAGAAAGCAATCAAAAATGGGGAGGTAGGGAGGGACCTGGGAGGAGGGGAAAAGGAGGAAAAGTGGACCAGGTAGCAGGGGAGAGGGGGTGGATAGGGGAACATGATCTGGTATTGGGTGAGGGAAAAGGACTGAATCCCTGAGGTCGAGCAGAAAGAATGGAAATGGAAACAAACAACCTCATGAAATAGGAGGTTGGGGGACTCTCCAGATTATTAACTCCAGAATATTAATAGAGACTTGGGAGTTAATAAAAAATTTAAACAAAGTAACTAGATACAAAATCAACATACAAAATCAAATCAGTTACACTCCTATATTCAAACAACAAACAGACTGAGAAAGAAGCAATAGAATCAAGTTTTAGAATAATATCAAATAATATGAAATATTTTGGTTAATTCTAATCAAATTAGTAAATAACTTTTATGATAGAAGCTTGAAGAAATTAAAGAAAGTAGAATGGTGATGAACATAACAGAAGTTGGAAAGATCTCCCTTACTCATGGATAAGTGGGATTGCTATAGTAAAATGGCCATTCTACCAAAAGCGATCTATTCACTTAATGAAATTACCATCACAATTCCACAATAATTCTTCCCAGATCTAAAAAGGACAGTTTTCAGATATATGGAAACACACACACACACACACACAAAACAAAACAGGATACATAAAACAATTCTGAACCATAAAAGAACTGCAGGAATTATTACCACCTTCTTGTTCAAGTTAGAATACAAAACTAAAGTAATAAAATCTGAATTGTATTGAGCAAAATGAAAAAAATCAAAAACAAACTAAAGATTCTACATGTTTATCAATGGAACCAATTTGAGGGCCTTGATATAAATCCACACACCTATTGATAACTGATTTTTGATAAACAGCAAACAGTCATACACTGGAAAAGAGATAGCATCTTCAACAAATGTTAGTGGTTAAATTACATGGTGGCTGGAAAAAATAACAAATAAAACTGGGAGGGAGGGAG
>NW_022196891.1:39592082-39624067 GCF_008632895.1 Mastomys coucha | reverse complement strand
ACACACACACACACACACAGAGAGAGAGAGAGAGAGAGAGAGAGAGAGAGAGAGAGAGAAGAGAGAGAAGAAAATAATGAAATGGTTTATAATGATATTCTACTGTGCTCATACATTGATGCTTTGTCCAGTTATCATCAGAGATGCTCCCTCTGGTTGCTGATGGGAGTAGAGCAGAGACCCTCAGTCAGGTATTATGTGGAGAGAGTCTAAACTGGAGGTCTCCTTTGGAACTGTCCCCTTGAAGACCTGAGAACCATATTGAAAAGGGGGAGGAAAGAATGTATGAATCAGAGGTTTAGGAGGATACCAGAAGAACTTGGCCCACCTAATTAAATTAGCAGGGCTCATGTGGTCTCGCAGAGAGTAAAGCACCAAGCACAGAACCTGCATGTGTCTGTATCAGTTTCTCTGCATACATATTACAGATGTTGGATTGGTGTTTTATGGGACCCCTAATAGTGGAAGCAGATGTTTCTGACTTGTTTGCTTGCACTTGAGTCTCATTTTCTCCTATTGAGTTGCTTTGTCAATACTTGGCTTGAAGGCTTTTGCCTTGCCTTGTTATTTGCATTATCATGTTTCACTTTCATCTATTAGAGGTCTTTTATTTTCAGAATAGAGAACAGAGAGGGAGTGGATCTGGGATAGAGGAGTTGTGAGGTGACGCCAAAAAGATGATACCAAGGGAAATGCCAAGTGATGAGGAAAAGGCTAGAACTGTAAATAAAGAAATATAGATAACAGTGGAAAGCTGGGAATGGTAGAATTGTCTCCTTCAAGGAAGGCTCCCCCATTGCTTGCCTAGTGCCAATGAAGCAGCCCTGAAAAAAATTCATTTATGTAATATCAGACACACTGAGCCGGTCAAATTTAGAAAAGATAAGCATATAAATACATACATATAACATAAAGAAATAAAATAATATTTAGTGAAAAGAGAGGCTATGAATTGAGTGAGGAGAGGTATAAAGGAGGGTTTGTAATGAGGAAAGGGTAGATAGATATTTTATAATTATAATCTGAAAAATAAAATAAAATAAATAGTTATAATAGGAGGGAAAATACAAAAGAAAGGGTTACTATCCAGAGATGGACCTATGCATTCAAAAATTCTTCCAATTAGAAATGAGATACCTCAGAAGCACCAACAGATTAGAATATTGAACAAAATGGAACTGTAAGCAAGCTCACATGATTTGAATAGGTCACATGATTTGAATAGGTTACATGATTTGAATTGGTGGACCCTTTGTAACCCTTGCATAGACAGAGGTGGAGTTTGATGAGATTTGATTTGATTTTTTTCAGTTTTTTTTCTATTGATACAAATGCTGAACTTACTCCTATAGTCTTGTTCAAATAGTGACTCTCTGTCTTGGTGATAGAGGTAAGATATTCATCTTTCAGGGATTCATTTTGTATTATACTTTTCTCCATGGTCTACCTGATCTTAATTTCCCACATCATTTATTGTTCTGCTTGTCATTCCCTGAGATTTCTTTTCTTTTTTTTTTTTTTTTTTTTTTTTTTTTTTTTTTTTTTTTTTTTTTGGTTTTTCAAGACAGGGTTTCTCTATATAGCCCTGGCTGTCCTGGAACTCACTCTGTAGACCAGGCTGGCCTCAAACTCAGAAATCTGCCTGCCTCTGCCTCCCAAGTACTGGGATTAAAGGCATGCGCCACCACTGCCTGGCTCCCTGAGATTTCATACAATGGCGATGATAAGGGCTTAGGGGGACTTTATTTTACCTGACAATGGTATCAGCTCTAGGCCAGGTACAAAACACAATAGACCAACAATACAAACAAGAAGATAAATATAATTTGTTATGATGACAACCTGGAAAATTAAAATGGGAAAATATAAGACTAAATTTCTAATGAGTCCCCTATTAAAACATAAACTCCAATGGAGATAAGACCTAATTATGATCTGCAATAATGAGAAAATATGATCTGCATATCTGAAAAAAATGAGAGTCTAGGAATATTGTTGTATTAGAGAGCTGGGAAATTTCTATATACCCCAAAGCACAATGCAGAAAATATTTTAAACAATTAGAATTTAATTAGAGTATACCCAAACTCAGATTTTTATATTCAAGCAAATAAAACATACCATGGACACATATGTAACATCTTAAGAGAAAATATTATCTAAAACTCTAGAAAAACTAATGTAAACAAGAGAATTCCACAAATCACCAAGAAAAGACTAAATCACCAATGACCAAGCAATAATAATAAACAGAGAGATGATATAGAAGTCTAGAAAAACTACAATCATATGAAGAATGAAAAATCTATATAATCAAAGTAAAACAAAAAATCATTAACATAGATATTACATTATGCTTACTTGATAAATAATATTAGAAATATGAATTGAGTACCTGGATATAGTTATAGTCTATTGGTGAAAATGCAGATCAAAAAAACCAACATAGAGTGGAATCTGACAGCAATAAATCAAATTATAACATGAAGAATGTATTCTAGTATTCAGTGAAACTCAAATAAAATAATGCTTCATCAAATGACACTCTAAACTATGCCACACTCACTATGGTATGATTTGGAATATTGAAAGTCAGGATATGTCAGTTATATAATGGATGAAAAATGAATTATGTTCAGTGGTAAGAACAAATTTCATGTACTTAAATATAACATGAAAGAATCATAGTGATATATTTAGCAAATAATTTTCTCTCTCTCTCTCTCTATATATATATACATATATGAAAGATAAATATACATTGGTTTCATGTAAGTATATGTAATTTTTTATTAGATATTTTCTTTATTTACATGTCATAGGATTTTTCTTTTCCCAGTTTCCCCTCCCAGTAACAAACACACAAACAAACAAAAACAACAAGAACAAACCCCTGTAGCCTCCCCCCTCCCCATGCTTGGCACCCCACCCTCTCCCACTTATTGGCCCTGGCATTCCCCTATACTGGGGCACAGAACCTTCACAAGACCAAGGACCTCTTCTCCCATTGATGATTGATTTTGCAATCCTCTACTATACACATGCTGCCAGAACAATCAGTCTCACCATGTATACTCCTTGGTTGGTGGTTGAGTCCCTGGGAGCTCTGAGGGTACTAGTTAGTTCATATTGTTGTTCGTCCTAGGGGGCTACAAACCCTTCAGCTCCATTGGTCCTTTCCCTAACTCCTTCATTGGGGACCCTCTACTCAGTTCAATGGATGGCTGTGAGCCTTATCATACCCAAAGCAGAGGTCTATACTGAATGTACTCAGTTTCTTCTAAGGGTATTTTTCCCCATACCTGTATTCTGAAACTTAATTACTATACTTCTCAGAATTTAGTTTATCATAGCTCAAAAAATATTTCAGGTCAATGTAAGTGTAAGAATTTAACTTGAATTAGGGCTTCCACTAAACTTACACAAAGAAGATTTACAAAACTATCATTAATCTTTTTAATTTTTTATTTAAAAATATACTCTTCTTTCATACAGTACATCTCAACCACAATGTCTATCTCCATTCCTCTCAGCTCTCCTCTACCTCACCTTTCTGTGGGATATCCTTTCCCTCAATTTGCTCTTCTGAAAAGAATAGGCTGAGAGATTGTTGCCTCCAAGAGATGACAGCAAAAGAGGACAAAAACTGGATGCAATAGAAAATACAAATGTTAAATAGCAAAAGAAAATTATATATAAATATATAACAATATATATAAAACATATGTATATGCATGCATATGTAATACTGTATAAACATCTTCACCTTACAAATAGATATAGGTATGAGGTAGAGGTAGAGATAAATAGTATGTAACATGAAGGAAAATTGAAAGAACTAGAGCATGCTATGTTAAGAAAAATAAGAGCGACAAATAAAGACAAGTATTGAATATCCTCACCTAAATAGAAATTTAGGGGAAAATGACCCAGGTATATCACTGCTGGCATATAGGCAGAAGATGCTCCAACATGTAATAAGGACATATGCTCCACTATGTTCATAGCAGCCTTATTTATAATAGCCAGAAACTAGAAACAAACCAGGTGTCCCTCAACAGAGGAATGGATACAGAAAATGTGGTCCATTTACACAGTGGAGTACTACTCAGCTATTAAAAACAATGAATTTATGAAATTCTTAGGCAAATGGATGGATCTGGAGGATATCATTCTGAGTGAGGTAACCCAATCACAAAAGAACATACATGGTATGTACTCACTGATAAGTGGATATTAGCCCAGGATCTCGGAATACCCAAGATACAATCCAGAAACCACATGAATCTCAAGAAGAAGGAAGACCAAAGTTTGGATACTTTGATCCTTCTTAGAAAAGGGAACAAAATACCCATGGAAGAAGTAACATACAAAAAAAAGTGTGGAGCAAAGACTGAAGGAATGACAATCGAGAGTCTGCCCCACCTGGGAATCCATCCCATGTACAATCATCTAACCCAGACACTATTGTGGATGCCAAAAAATGCTTGCTGACAGGAGCCTGATATATCTCTCCTGAGAGGCTCTGCAAGTGCCTGACAAATGCAGAAGTGAATGCTCACAGCCATCCACTAGACTGAGCACAGGGTCCCCAATGAAGGAGCTAGAGAAAGAACCCAATGAACTGAAGGGGTTTGCAGCCCCATAGGAGGAACAACAATATGAACTAACTAGTACCTTCAGAGCTCCCAGGGACTAAACCACCAACCAAAGAGTACACATGGTGTGACTCAGGGCTGCAGCTGCATATGTAGCAGTGGATGGCCCAGTCAGTCATCAATGGGAGGAGAGGCCCTTGGTCCTGTGAAGGTTCTATGCCCCAGTGTAGGGGAATGCCAGGGCCAGGAAGCAGAATAAAGTGGGTTGGTGGGCAGGGGGCAGGAAGAGGGAATAGGGGGTTTTTTTGGAGGGGAGACCAGAAAAGGGCAAAACATTTGAAATATAAATAAAAAAATCTAATTAAAAATGATGGAAAAAAAAGAAAGACAAAAACTCACTGGCTAGACTTAGAGAGAGGATTCAGATTTGTGTCTTAAATCACCATTGATTGTGGAGACAGATCCAAGAATGATAACTTGAACTTTTATAACTGACTTAATTCTTATTTGATATCCCTTCTTTCTTTATGTACATAGACTAACTGTACAAATTAATTGGATCTTTTGTTTTTATCCTCAAATACATACACAGCACAATGAGTATATATGCACACCCTCTTTAATCCTTTCCTTCCCCCTAACTTTCTGACCCTCAATCCCTTCCTACTAACATCCCCTTCCTACTAACATCACCTTGACCTTCAGGTCATTTTCCCCTGAATTTCTATTTAGGTGAGGATATTCAATACTTGTCTTTATTTGTCGCTCTCATTTTTCTTAACATAGCATGCTCTAGTTCTTTCAATTTTCCTTCACGTTACATACTATTTATCTCTACCTCTACCTCATACCTATATCTATTTGTAAGGTGAAGATGTTTATACAGTATTACATATGCATGCATATATATGTTTTATATATGTTGTTATATATTTATTTATATATAATTTTCTTTTGCTATTTAACATTTATATTTTCTATTTTGTTGCACATGTTGACAAGACTAATTCTTTACCTTACATACTGAAAATAGTGCTGCAGTAAAAATGAGTATATAGTTATCAGCCATGATTTTTTGATAACCATTTTTGAATATGAATGAGTAAAGAAGGTGGAAAAAATATTATTTGTATGCTATTAATTTTCTGAAGGCTCTCCATGTTGTTTTTGCAATGTGTGATTTATTTCTCCAATAAATGCACTTGGTCTTAGTCTTTTTTTAGGTAGAAGATTTCTAATTATTGCCTCTATCGCAGTAGATGGTAAAGTTTCATTTAAATTATTTATTTTATCTTCACTTCATTATATTATCACACTTCCAAAGTAGCTATACTACTTATATGTTGATCAACAATGTATAAATCCTTCCCCATACTGCATCCTTTTCAATATTATTTCATTTTATAATATCTAATATCATTTTTGAGTTTTTCATTTTGTTTTATTATATAAAATTATTATTTGGACTGGGCAGTGGTGGTGCACTATTTTAGAAAACTATAAGACCTTTTAGGAATGGCCTTGTTGTTAGAAATTCATTAATAGGAATCAGCACTTGGAAGTTATATTATTCTTTTGCTCTTGAACCCTTTTCCTGGATTCTAACAATATTAAAAAATGCAACCACAGGCTTTCACTGCAATGTACTAAGTTAATGTTTTACATTTTCCGTGCTATGAATTTCTAAATCCTTTTATGATCATGATTCAAAATATATTAGTATTGGGAATAGAAAAATTACTTACAGTTAAGAGTACATATTATTCTTGTAACAGACCCAAATTTAGTTCCTAAAACTCATGTTGGGAAGTCCAAAACTATTGTTAACTTCATACCCAGAATACCAATGCTTGCATGGATTGGTATAAAATGTAGACATCATCCCCCATCATTTACACACATATATAAAAATATTATATTATTATTATTATTATTATTATTATTATTATTATTAGTTTTTTTTTGAGACAGGGTTTCTCTGTATAGCCCTGGCTATCCTGGAACTCACTCTGTAGACCAGGCTGGCCTCGAACTCAGAAATCTGCCTGCCTCTGCCTCCCAAGTACTAGGATTAAAGGCGTGCATTTGCATATATCTATGTAATTTCTTTCTTTAATTTGCTACCATCAGTTATGTTCACAACACAAGAGATATTAATACAGGAAATTTACCAGTAACACCAAGCTGTAGTAATGCTGATATAAATATACCATACTTTCATGATCTTAGGTCTTTGGAATTAGTTTATAAGAAGAATTTAAAAATGATTGGAAATGCAAGTTTGGAGATGCTCTATAATACCATAAAGCTAGTTTTGTGACAAAATCTGATAGAAGTTCAGAAGTCCAGAATATTCAATAAGTAAATGAGGTTTTAGATTGGGGCAAGCATTCTGTTCCCACTTGGATACAAAACTTTCTATGCCCTTATCGTTACAACACATAACAAGTATTTCTTTGGATGTACTTTGTGTATATACCCAAGACTGGTATAGCTGTAGTCCCAAGAACCCAAAGGACTCCATAACCTTTTAACATTTATTGTACATGTGTTTCACTTCTAGATTTCTTAGTGATATATTTTTATTCTATCATAAATGTTTGCCTTGCTTTCTGAGTATGTACAATATTGTAAATAAAAAAGCTACTGATCTTTATATGTTGATTTTATATTCAGTTACTTTGCTGTAAATATTTATCATATCTTATAGCTGTCTGTGAGATGGATCTTTTATGCATGGATCACATCTTCTACTGATAGGAATAACTTGCCATATTTTTCTTTTAGTTGAATTTATTTATTTTTTGTTTATGTTGAGTAAAAATAGGATTATATACACTCTTGTGGTATTTGTTTTTGAAAAAAAAAAGTTTCAGTTTTCCCTTGTTTAGTATAAGATTGGCTCTAGGTCTATCATGTACAGGTTTTATTATACAAAAGTGTATTTCTAATTTTTACAATTCCCCAAGACACTGTAATGAAGGACTGTGAACCACTGTCGAATGATTTTTATGAACTTATGGATATGATCTTGTGACAATGTTCCTTGATACTGTGTTTATATGTCATGATACATTAATTAATCTTGAATATATTAAATAATCAGTTCTTGAGTAGGTTTAATAATAATCATTTGAATAAAATCATTTTGATCAAATTATGACTTTTCAGCATGTTGAATTAATATAAATGTTTCATTTAGAATTTTCCTATGTTCATTGGGGAAATGTCTTTGTACTTAAAAATATAGTTCTATCAACCTGCTTTTGTTATCAGATAATACTGGTTTCACAGATGCATTTTTATGTATTCCTCTACTTTTCTTAATTGTTCTTGGCTTGGTTTGGTTTTTGAGACAGAATATTTCTGTGTAGTACTGGCTATCCTGGAAGACAGTTTGTAGACCAGTATGGCCTCAAACTCTCAGAGACCCACCTGTCTTTGCCCTGTACTGATGGAATTAAGAAGTGTGCCACCACCATCTTACTTCACAGTTTCATATACTATGTTCTGATCATATTCCTGTTATCCCAACTCTTCCTGAATTCATTCTACTTTCACTCTCTTCAACACTGTGCCACTAAAAACAGTCCTTCAGTACCCATAACCACCTCTATCTCTCCCAGCAGCTAAAAACTGTCTATAGCTCAGTAGTTTGGGAATGGATTGGTTGCCCGGCTCCTTGTTGCACTTTGGTTTGGCTTTGACTTCACTGGTAATCTCGGTGTTGGGAAAGTTGATACAAGGGCATACCCTGGGTTTCCTAGTCAATCAGGCTTCTAAAATCAGTGAACCTCAAGTACATCAAAGAACCATGTTGATCAGAGGCAAAATGATCAGCTTCTCGTGACTGGCATCTAAGCTTAAACACTGACAGATGCAGGCATACAAAATGATGTATTGATTTCCTTTCGAGGAAGTATATATGACCACTCTATATAAAATTACATCTCCTAAAAAGATAATCTAACATTCTTTACATTTTAGGTGATATTTAGAAATGTCAAATATAGTACATCCTAAGCATTTAATTTTTTCACTAAATAAACTAGCTCTTATTTCTCTTCCCTATGCATGTATGAACACCCTCTGTACTTTCACACATTTTGGGTTGTTTCAGTGCAAGGATAATTTGTCACATCTAGTTCATGATACTATCACTTAGATACATGTTTTTCCTCATTGCTTTGACATCAAACTTTTCTTGCCAGAGAACTATTATCAGTTGTCACCATCCGAGTATCCTAAAGTATTTGATATTTTAAATAAATAAAGTAAAGGAGACAAAGATAGATTCAAAGTACAAGTTTCCCCCTGTGAAATTACAATTATGCAAGCTGTATTCCCAAAGGTAATTTGTGTGTCTAGTTACCCTCTTTGAGGCGGTACATAATGTTCCTAAACCCAGAGCCGTGTATTTTTCTGATAGGCTATACTAGCTTTGCATATTCTTTTCAGAAATAAAGTTATGTTTATTTTCTGCCATCACAACTGTAGAAGTGTGCTAAGGACTTATTTACTCTCAGCACGTCATATTTAAATCTAGGAAGCTTAGCATTTACATCAACAAGAAAATAGTTAAGGTAGTTGAAAATATAATTTTACTAATCACAACATAATTTTATCTATTTATTTCATTTATTCCACTATTCAGATGCTACATGTTCAATTATGGATGAACAGAAGGCAGGCATATCACCCATGTGTTCACATTTTTCAATTAGGCCTCAATTTATTAGCCCTATTCCTCTGATTCCAAAGAAACTGATTTTAGCAATGACCCACTTTTTACTCTTTTAATTGACAGTGTTATTTTCTGTCAATTAACTGAAGCCACAAAGCACCTGAGGTAGGACACTAAATAATTTGTATCTAACCTGATTAAGGATAGTGATAATCTTCAATGGTATCTTTCATTATTTCTATTATGTCTTATTACAGTATCAATGAGCAGCAAAATACCTTGATGTTAACTGGATCTGTGTTCTCCCTATTGTATTTCTCCATGCAATATTTTTCACTTCCTGCTTCTTAAAAGTGCCAAATATTCCTAATGCATCAAGTGTATGAGTAAAAACATTTAGAGAAAATCATATTTACTATGAAAACAAACACTAACTTGAAGTTATTTGATAACAACAAATGCCACTGACATGAAATTAGAATTATAGAATTGATTGATAGCCAAATGTCAAAATAGTATTAAGTGTGTACTACACATAAAAAAATTAGCAAGTTAATTTGATGGGTTCTCAGAAAACTGGGAATAGTCATATCTAAAGACTCAGCTATTCTACTCCTGAGCACATACCCAGAAGATGTTCCACCATCCCACAAAGACACTTGCTCACTGTAAACAAACTAGATATCCCTAATCTGAAAATAGATAAAGTAAATGTGGTACATCTACACAATGGAATACTATTCAGCTATTTAAAAAAAATCATAAATTTTGCAAACAAGTGGATGGAACTTGAGAATATTATCCTGAGTGAGCTAACCCAGACCCCAAAGGACATGTATGCATGCACTTTTAAGTATATTTTAGTCATAATATATATTACTCATGCTACAATCCATAGACCCAAATAACACTAAAAAGAAGGAGGGCCCAAGGCAGGATGC
Organism: Mastomys coucha; assembly: GCF_008632895.1. NCBI lineage: Eukaryota > Metazoa > Chordata > Mammalia > Rodentia > Muridae > Mastomys > Mastomys coucha. The sequence goes on along the minus strand of NW_022196891.1, from coordinate 39,613,844 downwards.
TTGAATCACACTTAGAACAGGGAATAAAATAGTAATGAGGCAAATGGAGGGAGAAAACTGGGTCGGGAATGGATAGGGGCCTCAGGATCAGATGAGAAGTGGGACAGAAGAAGGGCCAGATGGTCATGAGAATGAATGGGTGTCTGCAATTGACAAGGTTGGGGAGGTAGGGGCATCTCTAAGATGAGACAGAGATGTGGGATATGGGAGGTGCCCTAGAATCAATGGAGGTGTTCTTAGTTGTGACTCACAGCACTGGGCATATGGAACCTGAAAAGGCTACCTCCTTTAGCAAGTCAGGAAACCCAGTGGAGGGATAGGGACACCAACCTACCCACAAAACTTTTTTTTCTTTTTTATTAGATGTTTTCTTTATTTACAATATCTCCTTTCCCAGGTTCCCCTCCAAAAGAAAAAAAGAAAAAGAAAATAAAATAAGAAAAAAAAATAAAAGAAAAGAAAACCAAAAACTAAAACAATCCCCTGTTTCCTCCCCCCTCCCCCTGCTTACCACCCCACCCTCTCCCATATCCTGGCCCTAGCATTTCCCTATACTGGGGCATAGAACCTTCACAGGGCCACGGTCCTCTCTCTCATTGATGGCCGACTTGGGCATCCTCTGCTATACACATGCTGCTGGAGCCATGCGTCTCCCAATGTGAACTCTTTGGTTGGAGTTTTAGTCCCTGGGAGCTCTGAGGGTACTAGTTAGTTCATATTGTTCCTGCTAAGGGGTTGCAAACCCTTTAGCTCCTTAGGTCCTTTCTCTAGCTCCTTCATTGGGGAGCCTGTACTCAGTCAATGGATGGCTGTGAGCCTCTACTTCTGTATTAATCGGGTACTGTTGGAGCCTCTCCAGAGACAACTATGTCAGGCTCCTGTCAGCCGGCACTTACTGATATCCACAATAATGTCTGGATTTGATAATTGATTATGGGAAGGATTTCCAGGTGGAACAGTCTCTGGAATGTCCTTCCTTCAGTCTCTGCTCCATAGTTTGTCTCAGAAAATCCTTCTATGGGTATTTTGTTCCTCCTTTTAAGAAGGAACAAAGTATTCACACTTTGGTTTTCCTTCTTCTTGAGTTTCTTGTGGTTTGTGGTTTGTACGTTGTGTGTTCCGATCTTCTAGGCTAATATCCACTTATCAGAGAATGCATCCCATATGTGTTCTTTTGTAACTGGGTTACCTCACTCAGGATGTTATTATCTGGGTTCATCAATTTCCCCCAAAATTTCATAAATTCATTGTTTTAAATAGCTGAGTAGTACTCCATTGTGTATATGTACCACATTTTCTGTTCCCACAAATCTTTAGACTCAAAATATTTCCTGTCTAAAAGAAATGCAGGGACAAGGAATAGAGTACAGATTGAGGGAATAGCCAACCAATAACTGGTCCATCTGGAGACCCTCTCACAGGCAAGCACCAATCCCTAACATTATTAATGATACTCTGCTATACTTTCAGACAAGAGTCTAGCATGGCAGTCCTCTGAGAGTTCCCACCTAGCAGCTGACTCAGACAGATATAAACACCTACAGGCAAACAGTAGATGGAGCTTGAGTATCCTTAAGGAAGAAAATTAGGAAGGATTGTCAGCGCAGAAGGTGATAGGAACTCCACAAGAGTGGATATTTTCTAACTAATATTTGCTTGAATTTTTGTACTCAAACTATGTGTTCCAGTTCCTTATAATTTTCATTTAATTGATGAACTGACTTAATGAAAACTGCATACATATGGAATAAATATATGTTTCAGAGACAACTGATATTCTTTTTTTAAATGAATTAATATATTTTTATTAGATATTTTCTTCATTTACATGTCATATGATTTCTCCTTTCCCAGTTTCCCCTCCAAAAAACAAAGAAACAAACAAAAACAACAAGAACAAACCCCTGTTGCCTCCCCTCTCCCCATGCTTGCCACTCTACCCTCTCCCACTTATTGGCCCTGGCATTCCCCTACACTGGGGCACAGAATCTTCAGAGGGCCGAGGTCCTCTCCTCCCATTGATGATCAACTTTGCAATCCTCTACTATACACATGCTGCAAGAACAATCAGTCTCACCATGTATAGTCCTTGGTTGGTGGTTGAGTCCCTGGGAGCTCTGAGGGTACTAGTTAGTTCATATTGTTGTTCATTCTAAGGGGCTGCAAACCCTTCAGCCCCTTTGGCCCTTTCTCTAACTCTTTCATTGGGGACCCTGTACTCACTTCAATGGATGGCTATGAGCCTCTACATCTGTATTAGTCAGGTACTGTCAGAGCCTCTCAGAAGATAGCTATATTAGGCTGGCTTGTCCTTCCTTCAGTCTCTGCTCCATAGTTAGTCTATGCAACTCCTTCCATGGGTATTTTTTTCCCCTTTTAAGAAGGAATGAAATGTCCACATTTTGTTCTTCCTTCTTGAGTTTCTTCTGGTTTGTGGGTTGTTCTCCCTGTATTCCGAACTTCTGGGCTAATAACCATTTATCAGAGAGTGCATACCATGTGTGTTCTTTTGTGATTGTGTTACTCACTCAGGATGATATTCTCCAGATCCATCCATTTCCCTAAGAATTTCATAAATCCACTGTTTTTAATAGCTGAATAGTACTACATTGTATAGATTTACCATAATTTCTGAATCCATTCCTCTGTTGAGGGACATCTGGGTTGTTTCCAGTTTCTGGCTATTATAAATAAGGCTACTATGAACAAGGTAGAGCATGTGTCCTTATTACATTTTGCAGTATCTTTTGGGTATATGCTCAGGAGTGGTATAGCTGGGTCCTCCGGTAGAACTATGTCCAATTTCCAGAGGAACCGCCAAACTGATTTCCAGTATGTTTGTACAAACTTGCAATCCCATCAGCAATGAAGGAGTGTTCCTCTTTCTCCACAACCTCTCCAGCATCTGCTGTCACCTGATTTTTTATCCTAGCCATTCTGACAGGTATGATGTGGAATCTCAGAGTTTTTTTGATTTGCATTTCCCTGATGACTAAGGATGTTGAACATAACTTTAGGTGCTTCTCAGCCATTCGGTATTCATCAGTTTAGAATTCTTTGTTTAGCTCTGTACCCCATTTTTAATAGGGTTATTTGGTTCTCTGGAGTCTAACTTCTTGAGGTCTTTCTATATATTGGATATTAGCTCTCTATCAGATATAGGGTTGGTAAAGATCTTTTCCCAGTTTGTTGGTTGCCGTTTTGTCCTTTTGACAGTGTCTTTGCCTTACAGAAGCTTTGCAACTTTATGAGGTCCCATTTGTCAATTCTTGATGTTAGAGCAGAAACTATTGGCGTTCTCTTCAGGAAATTTTCCCCTATGCCTATTTGCTCGAGGTTCTACCCCACTTTCTCTTCTATTAGTTTCAAGTATCTGGTTGGATGTGGAGGCCCCTGATCCACTTGGATTTGACCTTTGTATAAGGAGATAGGAATGGATCGATTTGCATTTTTCTATATGCTAACCGCCAATTGAGCTAGCACCATCTGTTGAAAATGCTGTCTTTTTTCCACTATTTTCAGGGATGTAGTTTCCCTCCTTGTGTTGGAATTTTCCATTTATTACCCTTTCAAGGGCTGGATTTGTGGAAATATATTGTGTGAATTCGGTTTTGTCATGAAATAATTTGGTTTCTCCAACTATGGTGATTGAGAATTTTGCTGGGTATAGTAGTCTGGGCTGGCATTTGTGTTCTCTTAGGGTCTGTATGACAGCTTCCCAGGAGCTTCTAGCTTTCATAGTCTCTGGTGAGAAGTTTGGTGTAATTCTGATAGGCCTGACTTTTTATTTTACTTGACCTTTCTCCCTTACTGCTTTTAGTATTCTTTCTTTGTTTTGTGCATTTGTTGTCTTGACTATTATGTGGCTGGAGTAATTTCTTTTCTGGTCCAGTCTATTTGGAGTTCTATAGACTTCTTGTATGTTCATGGGCATCACTTTCTTTAGGTTAGGGAAGTTTTCTTCTATAATTTTGTTGAAGATATTTACTGGCCCTTTAAGTTGGAGGTCTTCACTCTTTTCTATACCTATTATCCTTGGGTTTGGTCTTTTTATTGTGTCTTGAATTTCCTGGATGTTTTGGGTTAGGATCCTTTTGCATTTTGCATTTTCTTTGACTGTTGTGTCAATGTTTTCTATGTTATCTTCTGCCCCTGAGATTTTCTCTTCTATCTCTTGTATTCTGTTGGTGATGCTTGCATCTATGTTTCCTGATTTCTTTCCTAAGATTTCTAACTCCGGAGTTGTCTCTGTTTGTGATTTCTTAATTGTTTCTACTTCCATTTTAGGTCCTGGATGGTTTTGCTCAATTCCTTCACTGTTTGTTTGTGATTTCCTGTAATTCTTTATGGGATTTTTTTGTTTCCTCTTTAAGGGCTTGTTCTTCTTTACCTGTGTTCTCCTGTGTTTCTTTAAGGGGGTTATTCATGTCCTTCTTAAATTTCTCTAGCACCATCATGAGATATGATTTTAAATCCAATTCTTGCCTTTCAGGTGTTTTGGGATATCCAGGACTTGCTGTGGTGTTAGTTCTAGGTTCTAATGAAGCCAAGTAGTCTTGGTTTCTGTTCGTAGGATTCTTGCATTTGCCTTTCGCCATCTGTTGATCTCTGGTGTTAGATGTTCTTGCTGTCTCTGACTAGAGCTTGTTCCTCCTGTGGGTCTATAAGCCTGTGTCAGTACTTCTAGGAGATCAGTTCTCTTCTGGTAAATCTGGGGCACAGATGGGTGAGAATCCCTGGGTTAAAGCACTCCCTGGAGGCAGGCTCTCCACTTGCAGGGAAGGGGCAGAGAGGGTTGCTGATCCACTGCTGTCACTTGGAGGCTGAGAGGATCCTGTCCCTGCTGTCCTGCAACTCCCCTGCGACTTGACTTGTGATGCCTGTGCCTCCAGGCTGGTCCCACCTTAGAAGGTCGCTAGAGAGAAAATGGCGTATCTCACCTGAGTCCCTGGTTAAAGCCTGATATTCTTATTATATATAATGGATGTAGTCTATTTAAACAGAATTATTTATGTAAATACAGTATTCATGTTTAAGAAAGTCTCAAGAAAAATAAAATTTCATGAAGATACCATGAAGTGGGAAGGAGCTGTTAAATATATAAGTTGTTTAAATTAAGATAAAAGTTGAAAACATTCAACTTTCTAATAGACTATTGGACCATTGTCCTGAACAAAGCTAAATTCAATTTTAGTCAATTCAAGAGATTTGTCCTTAGATTTATAATATAGTTAATTTATTATTAAGTAGTTTTAAGGATATTTTAATTTTTTGCAATAAAGTAGGTCATATTTCTGGGATAATTCATATTAATTTGAAATTTATGAACAATTTACATATTCTCTTCATGTTTCTAAATTGGTTAAACTTGTATAATTTACATTTATTTTGCACATTTTGAATAACAATGCTTACATTGTAATTAGTTTTTAATATTATAGTATAAAAAAAGAAAGATGCTTCAGATTAATGAATAATCAGATTAATTCAGAACTCAACTTTGTTGATCAAGTGTCTCTGTTATAAAATTAAAATCAGTGATCCCTTGGGATAATACTTAGTGTACTTCTTACTTAGCCACTAAGAGGAAAGACTAGGTGTAAAAAGATAACCTTTTCAAAGCAGAGAATGCTGGTAATAAGAAACAAAAATGTGTTACTTACATCAGACATGTAAAATGTTGAGTATATATAGACTTAGCTCAGCAAAAACTAGTCTGCCTGTTGTGGACAAAGATAGAGAGTAGTATCAAATGTCATTGTAATAACTTTGACTGTTGTATTTAAGAAAAATATTGAGTCAAGATATAGTATATATGTAGATTATAATTTTACATGTTTTTTGTGAAGATGAGCTGCCTCTGCTTTCACTTGCATGAAACTCTTTCTAATTTATTAATATCAAAAAGTTATTATTTGAAATAGAGATGGATAATAAAATAGAAAATGAAGTTTATTTCCTAACACAGAGATATGCTTTAAAATACTCCAAACACAAATATTCCATACAAATCAAATTACTAAAATACATTTAATTACAACAAATGAGAATTTTTAATGGACAAATACAACTGAAGTTATAAAGATTCTGAAAAAATACTATGAAACATATGATAGGAGAACAAAAGCTGTAATTTGCTCATGGGCCTGAGAATTAGAATCTGAGTTGGAAATACTATGTACTCAAATACCCTGTTTCTAAACCCTGATTTCTGGTGTGAGAAGGAGCATTTATTTTACAATTTTGACCATGATGGTTCATAGCAAAATCTATATATGCATGTTTCCTTACTTTTTTTCCAGTAACTGCTATAAACTATTATACTTGTAAGGTCAAGATAAAGACATGTCTCTGTTTTTGGGTTTTAACAAAACTGTAAATAATATACTTCACACACACACACACACACACACTTTTTTTTAATCAATTTTTCTAATTTTTCTTTAAGACAGTGATTCTCTGTATAGCCCTGTCTTTGATGGAACTCATTCTGTAGACCAGGCAGTCCTTGATTTCAAAGATTTCTTTCTGCCTCTGCCTCCTGAGTGATGGACTTGAAAGAGTGTGCCACCACCACATGGCTACATACATACTTTCTTAATCACCAACATTTTAAGACAGTCAATACTCTATAAAAACATTTCTCTGTCACTGCCCTCAAGCAGATATATCTCTTTTTTATGTTAGCATTGAGCTTTCATGATTTTACTTTTATCTTCTCCTTTTCTTCTTCAATTTTTTGTATATAAAATTTCCTCTCTGCACCTTCATATTGTTGTAATATTTAATCTCAAGCAGGTGTTTCTACCCTGCTTTGATCATTGAGTTCTCAGATAAAAGACACATGACTTTTACATTTATAATAAGCCTTTAAAGTACTAGGACTGGGCAGATATGTATTCTCCCTACTATAATATCTAACTCCCTGCCAATAACACCAAGATATAACTTGCCACATTCTGCATGGGTCCTTACTGTGACTGCCAGCCATGTGGCCATTTCTTATGATTCACTTGTGACACTGGGTCTTCCCTCTCTCTACCCTCCTCTTTCTCCTTCTGGTCTCCTACCTCAGATCCCAAGCCTGGAAACCAGAAACCTCACATATCTCTCTTCTGCCCAGCTATAAGCTGTAGATGTTTTTATTCACCAATCAGGGATAACTTGGGGGGCGGGGAAGGTTACATACACTTGAGCCTATGTGGGAATCTCCTTGTCCCTGGGGGCAACCAGAGCCATATTTTAGCATTACAATACACAGTAAGAAACCAACATCAACACCTTCATAGGGAATTATATTTGGATTTATGTATTACATCTCTTTTTTTTTTCTTTTTTCTTTTTCTATGAGGTAAGACACTGGGAGGCTCAGCTTCTAACTTAGAGAAAAATAATTCCCTAGCATACTGTTTCTAGCTGCTATTGTTACCACTAGTTTCCTCCTTTAATCATAAGTAATAACATGAGCTGTACTCATTCCATTTTTTTCCCAGCTAAAATGTCAGCGCTACAGTGGAAAAAGCAGCTAAAATTTGAAAACAAAGCATTTGATATATTTTAATAATTTACCAGATTTTTGTCACCTTGGCCATTTCTCTTCCCACTTTGACCTTTTGCTGATTGTGACCATGCTTTTGTGGTTTTCCTATTGTGACTAAATTTGGGAAAGATAAAGGTGTGTGAGAAGGTTTTAGAAAAATCAGGGAATTAATAAGTCTGTGTCTGGCCAAGTCATCAGAGCATCTTATTTCTTAATTGATGCTTATCTAAAGTTCATCAAATTCCACCTTCCTCTAGTAGATGGCTCTAATTTTCTGCTAATTCTGTTTCAGACACAGAGTTTTAATGGGATTAGAAACATATTCCTGGATTCTAAAACTTCCAAGACTTTAGTAGATAACTTTCTTTTCAAAGGGTCTAGAAAAGTATATCAGAAAAGATTCCCAAATAAAGGAGATAGATTGAAGCTTCAGGTCAGGAAGAAATCTGGATATACTTTAGTCAAGATAACAGGGAAATCAGACCTTCTCTGATAAGGAAACATAACACAATCAATAATAGAGTATTCTGATAATGTATAAAACTCCTTCATTAGTGACACATAAATACTTTAGAATTTGGAAGCACCTGTAGTCTAAACAATTCCAAAATCTTAAAATCAAGATCTCATCTGTTAATTAAGGCAACTTTGAGCTCTTATAAACAAAACAAAACAGCTACATACTTCTAATAAGCAATAAACAATGTCACACAGTTAATACTCCCATTCCAAAAGAGGAATCCTGAGAGCACAATTAGAATTGACAAATCAAGACCAAAATCCATCATGGCAAACAATAGGACTAGCATTTGTTACTCATAATGACATTAGCTTGCCTAGATAGCTCCAATTACACAGGTCTAACACCTCCTATGTGCACAACTTTACCTATCCCTCTGCAATTAAAGTTCCTGTTTTATGTACATTGGGCTCCTTCTCTGGGTCTGCTTTTCCCCTCAGGGTATCCAGGCACAGTTGCAAAATGGACTAGATTGGAGGGAAAGAAGCTTGGCCAGGGCAGGTGGGTTAAGCAGCATCTTGTTTGGTTTATCTCAGTAAAAATTTCCTTCTCAATACCGATTTTCTGTCTTAGTTACTGTTTTGGTTTACTTGATAGATATTCCAACTAAAAGAAATTTTAGAAGTAAGAGATAATTTTGGTCCATAGTTTAAGAGTACAGTCCATCATGGGAGGAAAGTCATGGTACAGCAGGATCTTAAATAGCGGTCATATTGCATCTATTGTCTGTGAAATGAATGTTAGTCCTCAGGTCAACTTATCTTTTTTATTCAGTCTTTCAGCCTAGTCTAGTCTTCTATAATGGGTGAATCATCACAACTCAATTAATCTAATAAAGATAATATCTTAGAGACATATCCAGAGATTTGTCTACCAGGTCACTTTTGATCTCAATATGTCAACTAAGCTTACCAAATAAAGATTATAGAAAGGAAATTTGTAAGACTTCCAGTTCTTATTAAACTATGTTTCCATAAGTGTGACTGGAAATCAATCTTTCATAATAATATAATCTCTTACTTCAGTACTATTAAGGTTGAGTGGATCCCTTTGTTCCTCTTTCCAGTGTTTACACATTAAAGATACTCCTTTATCTATTTTCCAATAATGATTCAATTCATCTAATTTAATTACTGGGGTGGGGTGAGTGGGACAGGCTTTGATGCCCTAGTATCAATGGTTTGATGTTTGAAAATAAAAATGAGACAACTGAGAACGGTTTAAGGAGACTGACCAAGGAGTGACAGTATATAGCTTTAAAAATTTATCATTCTTTATGTTTTACCAAGGTTAACAGTCATACTACTTAGATTAATTCTCTTGCAATGTTCTATTCTACAACAAAATTAATCACATATTTTTTATCAGAATTAATATTTTAGATTTTTTTCAATAGAACTTTGGAGTAATGTATAATAACTGAAGATGTTCTCTGGTTCCATGTTGTATGTCTGTTTTAAAAGGGGGTTAGGGACAGATGTTCCTGCTTCCAATATTATAATTTTAATTTGATAGTTCAATAGACTGTAGGGTATTATGTAGTCATGTCAAGTACACTTGCCTTTTGACTGACTTTGTCATAGAGGAAAATTAACATTCTTTTACATAAGTATTTAGTAATCAATATATTTCAGAATTTAATAGTATCCCCAAAAGAATTTTATTATTCACAGTATTTTGTATTCCAGACAGTCTATAAAAGCTACAGTTTAGAAATAAAACTTTTCTAAAAAGATTAGACCTGAACTTCTGTGACCATCAAGAGTTGTAAATTCATTGTGTCAGAAGATCAAGGAATTAAGGTTATTCTCAGCTAATTAACAGGTTAGTGGCCAACCTATGCTCTTTGAGGTCTTCTCTCAAACAAGAATGAAAATGAAAAAAAATTCAGCACATTTTATACATTTACCTTAAATATATAAGTGTATAAAATATTTATAATAAAGAATCTCTTGCTTATGAGTAATATTTAAGTGTAGTAGCTCTTTAGATTACTTATATTGTATTTATTTTATCATGATCAAACTGAAAGATATACACTGAAATTACTTTTGCTATAAAACATTTATGTGCATGGACAAGGAAACCAAAATGAGGAAAGACCCTGTCATTCTGTGAACATGTAACTGTTATTCACATGATATAGTTGTCTTTGAGGCTCATTGCCTCTGTATATTAACCTAGTACTAGTCCTGGAAGCTTCTAACTCCCATACAATCTAATCTAGTAATAGTATGTTTTCTCAGCCTCTGAAATTTACTGTTGAATAACCATACCATTCTAAACTCTTTCTGAACTCGTGTTGGTTGGATTAACCCAGCTATGCTGGTTCAAACTCCTCTACTAGCTGACTTACTCAGTTTGGTTTCTCTTGGCATCTGATAGAATTGCTCTGCTTGGCCTCATGCTAACTTTGGCAATAACTTCTGGCTCCTTCTCATCCTTTGGCTCAGCTTGTTCTGTCTTCACATGTGTCCAGCTTTACTTTATCTGTAACCTGTCTCCCTACAATATTCTTGGTAAACCTGCATCTTAATTACACTAACTGACTGAAGAGAACTGACTAGAACTCAGAGACCTGCATGCCTCTGGCTCCTGAGTGCTGGGGTGATTAAAGGCATATACCACCACACCTGGACCTAAGCTTTCCTTTATCTGAAACTAGCTTTATATAAGCCTTGAATTCATAGCTTTATATAAGGCTTTGAATTTGCTTGCCTCTGTCTCCTGGAATTAAAGGCATGTCAATACTCCAGCTGGACCACACAGACCTATATGGTCTTTGGATATGATCTCTTGCCATAGCAGCCATGTTCTGAATAAAATTCCTCTACAATTCGATGTATTTTCTCTATCATTTTGGATTATTTTCTCACTTCTCCATCTCATCCCTCTATAGTGCTGACGGCACACAGATAAGTCCTTGTCAGAAGCCTTGGTGAGATTAGGATGGATTCCAAAAACAGCCCCATCTTATATGACAGCTCACTCTTCACTCCAGATGATGACTGTTTATCCATAATGGTGATTCTGTACTGGGAAAAATAAGATGCAAGCATATCCTAAAGGAAAGATTAATCCTTTAAGTGTTACAAGCAATAAGACCTCAATGCACTTTGCAGACCAGAAATAAGAAAATGACTAATCAGAACATACCTTTGCCATGTTGATGTATTTGTACATGCTTCTTCCCTATCTGCCTTAATTCTTCCTCTGTGTAAATGAAACATTATGTCAGTGTCCTGCTGTTTTCCATAAAGTGGCCATATTGAATAAATCTTTTTACTGCGAGAGGCCACTAAGCCTAGTTTGTGGCATTAACTAGATCACAGGATTTTAATCATAGTTATAAGAACATATATGTATATTTAAGTTAATATCCAACAAGAAAAATCAGAATTAATGATTTTCTTTCAACTCTTTTTCAGAGAAAAAGAAGGAGAGTGAAAGTTTGATCTGACTTATTCATTCTCATCAGTTTGTCTCATGTAAGCAGCTCTGGAAAGAAATCACAATCCATCATTCAGAGTCGAGAAGCATGCTACGTTCTCAAAGGTTAGATTTAATATAAATGTTTGTTGAGAATACAGAGTAAGCAGAAGGCCAAATCTTTACACTCAGTTTTCCTGTTGCCTTGGAAAGATGCACACCTGGAAGGCATTTTTCCCTTTGGTAAAAGTAGTTAGCTTGCAAAGTGGACTTGGGAGTATAGCAGACACATTTAGGAGGAGGAATGTGATGAGCATCTTATTGGGCTTAGAGAGACAGAAGGAGAAATCAACACAGGGAAGGACAAAATGCATCTTATAGCAATTATCTGCAAAATGGCAGCAGCTGTTTAAGCTTTTGGATGATTGGAATTCTGAGAAGTCCAAAGAGAAACATATGGTATAGTTCATCACAAAACTATTTAAAGCTATTATTGTTCATGTTGTATCTTTATGTTATCCTTAGTGAAAGTTAATAGGTACAGAGATTGTTTTTGAATGTCCTGAATGTGAGATGGATCTAAGTTTCTTAAACATTTAGATATGTCAGAAACCTTCTCATGGTAGACCTAGACAAAAAGTTACTTTTACCTATGCATGATGAAAACTAATTTTTTAAATTGAAAAACTCATTTACTCTGTAGAACATTATTTGAGATTTAGTTTTGAACCTTTATACACAACGCTAGAGTCAGAAACCACTAGGTTTTTGAGAATCTACACTGGTTCTTTTCCAATAGATATTCTGCAATAGAACAAAATGAAAAGCAGCCATTAACACTTCCTACTTATTTGTGTGGGCCCAGTTATAATTTTAAGACTTACAAAGGGAAGTGTTAAGAATGGCATTTCAAAATACTCATTTGAAAGGGTGTGAATGACTTTGCTAAAACAGTAAGAACAAACACCCTGTTCTAGAATTTTTGAAGTGTATTAAAAATTTTATTGAGTATGTAACACATTATTATTGGACACTGTCACTCTGTTTTATACTATATCTCAAAAAACATAACTTCTGTCTATTTGAATCTTTTAACCCATATCTCTTCCCCTTTCAGTTCTCATGCAACCTTTGACAATCTTTAGAATTATTTCTACAGTTTCAACTGTATTTGAATCTATGTATAAGAGAGTGATAGAGATGTCTGTGATGTTAAGTGAATTTATTTATTAAGCATAATGTCCCATAGATGAATTTGTGTGCCAAAAAGCCTTTCCCTCATTTTTACTTATAATAATATTTTATTAATGTTTGAGAATGTGTTTTGATCATACTCATCCCAGCTCCTCCCAGTTCCATCCTCTCCACTCTCACCTCCCCTCTCCATTCTCTCCACTCTCACCCTCCCCTCTCCATCCTCTCCACTCTCACATTCCCATTTTCATCCTCTCTACTCTTCCTATCTCCATCATCTCTACTCTCACTCTCCCATGTATATCCTCTCTACTTTTAAACTTTCTATCTTCATCCTCTCTATGCTCACCCTCCCATCTTTATCCTCTCTGCTCTCATCTCTAGCCACCCACATTGGCCTCTCTGCTTTTGTTTCTGCATAGATTATAGATTTCATGTAATTTAACTATATATGATAAAAATTTATTACTAAATTAAGTAAAATAGTTTAGGGAGATGATTTGCTGCTTAAAGTCTTCCTGTGGAAGTTTGAAGAGTTAAGATCAGCTCTCAAGCTCTAAAAGAAAATCTCGTCATCAATTTATGGAGGGTGGAGACAGGAATGGAGAGGCTTGCCCTGCCCTCAAGTCTAGCTGAATATATCCAGATTCAGTAAGAAAACCAGTCTCAAAACATACAAGGTGGAAAGTGATTGATAAAGACATGTGATATCCACTATCAGCCTACCAAATTGGGAATGGAGAAATTCGCATGTAAATAAAGAAAATATCTAAAATTAAAAAGAAAAAAAAAAGCAGAAAGTATTCTTAACCATTGAACCAACTCCCGAGTTGCAAGCATATGATATTCTTCAGTCTAGTACAGATATAATACAACCATATCTATCTGTATAATTCTGGCATTTGAGAATATTACACAAAATAAAAGACAATGTAATTTAAAAAAAATGGTGCAAAAGAAAACACAAACATTTGAGTATAAACATACACACATACATAAAAATTCACATGTATATTTTTTATGTACTAATTAAATGTGGGAACCGGCCTTCGGTACCATGCGAGTTAGTGGGTTTGTTCAGACCGGAGTTTAGACAGGACCTGTGGAGTCAAACAGAGAACAAAGAGACGGAGGCCAAGTAATCTTTATCAAGGCGTCCAATTTTACTTTTGGGGTTCAACATTTATATGTATACAAGAAACTGAAACTGGATCTCTAGGTTACAATGACATTTGCATAACATAAACATTGTGGGAGGAGTCATGAAAGAGTCAAGAAGAAGTCAAGAGGAAGCCAGGATGCCAGGAGTGCCAGCTCTTGCTCTCTCTTGCTCTCTTGAGGGTGGCTGCTCAGCTGCTCAGGGTGTCCCGTCAGGCTCTGCACTGGCAGAGGTTGGAGGCAGGCGCAGCCAGCAGTGGGGGCAGAGGTCAATAGCAGCTTGGCTGTCTGTGGATGTCCTCAGGCAGTCAGTTTGTTTACATTCAACAATGTCCTCAGCTAGCGGAGGTGTGAGCAACCAGGCAGAGCTTCTCCAGAATCCTCGAAAGCAGAACTCAGTGTAGTGGGCCTTTGTTTTAGGCACAGCAGGCATGAGCTGAAGGTCTCCTAAGGTCTGATGCTGCGGAGTTGAGGCAAGAGGGAGGGAGCCAACAAATAAATAAACAAATAAATAAGAACACGAGAAGATTCAAAGGACTCTGGCTTTTAAAAGGTTATAAAAAAAATTATGAAAATGGCAAACATGTACGGCAACTTATAGTTTTTAAATAATTAGCCCTTAAATTGGGATGATGTTATATAGGTTATAAGAAAATAAATTATTTTTATCTTTATTATTTAATTTATTTAAATTTCAAATGATGTCCTCCTTCTGAGACCTCCCTCCATGAGCCCCTCCGCCCCTTTCCCCTCCCCTTTGTGTCTAAAATGATGCTTCCCCCCACCCATCCATTTTATTTTTGAAATTATGATTTTTTAATAAATCATTTTTAAAATATCTACAACTGAAATTTCACAACAGGAATAGTGGTATTTCTGCTTAAATAAGCAAGCGTTTGAGGAAATCATCAGAGCTGAGGTTAGAGTGACTTAATTTTCTTTCACCTTTCCACCTTTCCACCTATCCTTTCTTTACTTTTCTTTGCTGCTTCTTTCTTTCTTCCTTCCTTCCTTTCTTTCTTTCCTTCTTTCTTTCTTTTCTTTGGTGTTTTAAGTTTATAGATTACAAAACTAGGAAAGTACTCTTGTCTGCCCCATTAGTTGCCAAAAATTACTTTTAAACTGCAAGGCACCTTCATTGTTAGTACATTGCAATCCAGAATCAACTTAGTAATTAAACCTCACTAAACTGAGTAACAGATGTTCACCGAATAGACAATTAAATCTATACCAATTTTACCTAATATGAAGGATGTTGAAATATTGTGAAAATTTATAGAGTTGGACAAGTCTTTTACTTATTGCATTACTGAATAAGGCATACTTTCAGCTTTAGAATAAGAACTGAAGAATAGAAAAAATAAAAATACTCAACTCATATGAATTATTTTACTCAATCCTTCCTATTTATTACTCTGATTTGTTACAGTTATGAAGCTCTTAAACCCAGACACTACTGTGGATGCGGGCAATT
The DNA here is from genome assembly GCF_008632895.1 of Mastomys coucha. NCBI lineage: Eukaryota > Metazoa > Chordata > Mammalia > Rodentia > Muridae > Mastomys > Mastomys coucha. Next base: position 39,598,529 of record NW_022196891.1, on the reverse strand, counting down.
GCTGGCTGACAGGAGCCTGATATAGCTGTCTCCTGAGAGGCCCTGCAAGTCCCTGACTAATACAAAAGTGGAGTCTCACAGCCATCCATTGGACTGAGCACAGGGTCCCCAATAAAGGAGCTAGAGAAAGGACCCAAGGAGCTGAAGGGACTTGTAGCCCCATATGAGGAACAACAATGTGAACTAACTAGTACCCTCAGAGCTCCCAGGGACTAAATTACCAATCAAAGAGTATATATGGTGGGACTCAGGGCTCCTGCTGTATATGTAGAAGAAGATTGCCTAGTTGGTAATTAATGGAGGGTCCTGTTAAGGCTCTATCCCCCAGTGTAGGGGAATGACAGGGCTAGGAAGTAGGAGAGGGTGGGTTGGTGAGCAGGGGGAGGGGAGAGGGAAGAGGATTTTTTGTTTTGTTTTTTTTTTTTTTAGAGGGGAAACCAGGAAAGGGGATAACATTTGAAATGTAAATAAAAAAATCTAATTAAAGATAACGTTGGCCTGAAATTTGTTAGAGGGATGTATCCAGAAGGTCACTTGCGTGTGCTTATTACTAATTATTGTGGGGAGGCAAGGAAACATATACCTACTGCTTTGAGATTGCAAGGGTACTTTACTAGATGACAAAATTTCATGTATAAAATCTATTATATATTCCACCTCAACTTTGACTTCCTTCTGCAGAATCTACGCTGTAATTCTCCCTGTCCTTCCCAGTCATAACTTCACCACAACCCACCCGATATAACTCTGTCTTCACATTCTGGGCCACAGATGACTCTACCAACCTTGCCTGTGCTACAACTAAACTTTAGATATCCAAAAAGACCCACCCTGCTTGCCACTACCTGGAAGTTGTTTCTCCACCTCATCTAAGCTCTCCATACAGACAGACCTCGAACCTCCTTTTCCAGCATCTGAGTGAGTCTCCCAGATCTCCACTTGCATGCTGTGATAGTTTGTATATGCATGGCTCATGGTGACACAGAGTCTGGAGTTTGCCACCTGGCTATCTGTCTTGAATTGGTCCAGTATTTTTGACTTCATACAGGATTATAGTTAAGAGACTGATTGGATCTCAGAAGAGATTTTGAACTTTGGACTTTTTTTTTTTTTAACATTTTTTGAGACTGCTCTAAGACAATGGGGACTTTTGAAGTTGGACTAAATGTATTTTTGTATTATGCTATGTTTGGGTATAGACTCATATGTTCAATAAAACCTATGGGGGACACAGAGTGGAATGCGATGGTTTGCATATGCTTGGCTTAGAGAGTAGCACTATTAGGAGATGTGGCCTTGTTGGAGTAGATATGGACTTATTAGAATAGATGTGTTACTGTGAGCATGGATTTTAATAATTTCTTCCTAGTTGTTTGGAAGCCAGTCTCCTGCTAGTTGCCTTTGGAACAAGAGGTTGAACTCTCAGCTCTTCTAGCCCCATGTCTGCCTGGATGCTGCCATGCTCCTGCTTTGTTGACAATGGACTGAACCTCTGAACCTGTAAACCATCCTCAATTAAATGTCAACCTTATAAGAGTTGTCTTGCTCATGTTTTCTCTTTAGAGCAGTAAAGCTCTACCTAAGTAAGACACATGCCTTCTTCCAAACCCTCCAGATTTGAATCAAATGGTATAGGCTAGTTGGGCCTTCTATGCTTGCACCTCAAAAGATAACTGGGCTTTTTCCAAAACATCCATATCTATCTCCAAATCCACAGACCCTTGCCATAGGATACTCAGCAATACCAACTGTTCTAATATATTCCCAGCCACCAGGCTTGAATTGAAAAGTATACTTCCTGTACATCAGCACAGTTCTCTCTGAACACCTGAGTTCATTCCAGTCCCCAAATATCCAAGATCTAGACTTTGTCTATCCATACATTACCTCTTCTGCCTCAACCTATTAAATCCATATAAGACTAAGGCCCAATAATAGAAATCCGTATACTTATATCTCATAAAAAATGGCAACAACATGGGAGAACAAGTTTACTATCTTCACTCTAAAATGTGTCAGAACTGTAGAAATGATGGCCTATATGAATTATACAGATTAACCCAGGATATGGAATATAAAAGAATAATCATAATATCCATCAAAGAATTCAAGGATTTTAAATAAGACACAAACAGCCAAATGAAATTAACGAAAAAGAACTTAAGGAAAACAAATGCTGAGTAATGTTAAGAATACACAAACATAAAGCTGTTGGAAACAATGAAGAAAATTTAAAAATTGAGAATGGAATTCAGTAAAGAAATACAAACATTTAAGAGGATTCAGGGTGAAGGTATGAAGATGTAATTGAAAAATACAATATTTCAATGAGAAAACTCAAAGGAAATTCTTACAGGTAGATTGGAATAAATAGAAGACAAACATATAGGCTTGAAGATAAAGAACCTAAACCAAATAAGCAAGGAATATACAATGTTTTAAAATACAGGAAAGGACTTATCAGGTAATGTTGGGCACCATGAAAAAATTAAACATTTGAATTATAAGCACAAATGATATAATGGAATCTCAAATCAATGGCATAGATCTGATCTTTTATGAAATCATAGAAGAAAAATCTCCCATACTAAGAAGTGACACACTCCTTAAGAAATCCATTCTACCCAAATAGTGTCTGGAAGCAAGTCTATCTAATATCTGAAAAAATAGACTAGAAACTAAAACTAATCAGGAGAGAGAGACATATTAGTGTATTTAAAGAAATAGTTAACTAAGAATACATTCCATATGTGCACACACACAGATACACACACACATGCACACATATACATATGCACACATATATACATGTATGTGTGTGTATATATATATACATATATACACATGTGTATATATATATATGTGTATATATACATATATACACATATGTATATATGTATATATATATACACACACACACTCACACACACACATGCATACACACACACACACACACACACACACACACACACACACACATCCCATGAGATGGGTCTCAAGTTGAGGTTATTATTCCTTGGCAATTCCATCAGTCCCTGCTCCAACTTTGTCTCTGCACTCTTTTAGACAGAAAAAATTTTGGGTCAAAAATTCTGTATGTGGATTGGTGTCCTTATCCCTCCACTTGGGTGCTGCCTTGCTATAGGAGACGGCCTCTTCAGGTTCCATGTCCCCAATATTAGGCATGTCAGCTAAAGTCACATGCATAGATACCTGTAGCCTCCTCTACCCCAGGTCTCTGCAACTTCCTAGTTATTCCTAACCCTCAACAGCTGCAAATTTTCATGCTTTCTCCTGGCACATGGACCCTCTCTTCAGTATCTCTCCACACCTGATTGTGACCCCCCCATATAATTCCTTATGAATTATACCACAGCCTGGGACATGAAACAAATCATTAAAATTTCAAAGGTATTGAAATAACTCCTTGTGTGCTATTCTACCAAAATTCAGTAACATTTAAAATTGACAATAGACAAATTTCAAATAAAGTACAACTTCCTGGAGATTACAAAAGTCATTACTGAATGGAAAAGTAGTCAATGAAGAAATGAAGCAAGAAAAAAATTAAAATTCATGGAATTTTCTAATACACACACACACACACACACACACACACACACACACACACACACGACATATCATGAAAACAAACAAAAAGAAATGAAAAAATACCAAACCCCAAAATACCCAAAACAGCATTATAAGATAACAAAATACCAGTAAATGCTATTGAGTTTGTTTTGTGTTGCCTATGGCATGGAGACTTATAGTCAATTTCTCCTAAATTGTTAAAAAGTAAAACAGAAAGTGAAAGAGTACTTCCAAGATCACTCTAATCACAAAATAGGTAAAGATAAAACAATAAATAAATAAATAAATAAATAAATAAATAAATAAATGAATGAATGAATAAATAGAAAGATGTTGGGAACCATGAGAGCCCTGAGATAAATATCCTGCCCCAGCTAATTGAGAACCCTGAGATTAACATCCTGCCTGACAATCACAAGGATCTGGCTTGGCCCTGGGAAAAGAACATTCACGGAAATCCACCCCCTCTCCACCTGTCATCCACCCCCTCCCCATCTGTTACCCCGGAGCTCAACCCCAGAAGATTTTGTAACCTTCCATTTCCCTCCTTCCTCTCCCCCTCCCCTCCAAGATTTTTGCTTTAAATATGCTCAGCTCCACTAAGTAAACGGCTCTTGACAAGCAATGCTTCCTTGAGTCCAGTTGTCTCTCTTGCCCATTCTTTATTCACAGGTTGTGACCCTCCTCATTCCCCTGAATAACGTGACCTGCAGGCCAGGTCAGAAAGATAAATAAAAACTATAGGCAAATTTCTATAATAAGTACTGATTCAGCAGTTCTCAATAAAGAACTCACAAACCAAATATATGCACACATCAAAAAGCATATTCAATATGACAAAGTTGGCCTTCTTCATGGAATACAGAGATTGTTCAAAACACACACATCAATAAATGAAATAATTCTCACAAGTGGACTTTTAAATATCTTATGATCTTTCAAATAAACATAGAAAAATCCCTCCTGTTAAAAGTCCCAAAGCAAGAAAAAAAAAAGGTCTCCAAAAACTTATACATTAAACACAAAAGAAATAATTAGCATCATCCTAAATTGAATAAAGCTTTAATCAATCTCACTGAAGTCAGGAATGTGACCAGAATGTGCAGAATTCTTAATTCATTTTAATATTGTGCTAATTTAAGAAGGCAAGAGAAGGAAATAAAAGTGATGTACATAGGTTAAGAAATCAGACTCTCCCTATTTGCAGATGACATGATGCTACATGTTAGCCATCCCCAATTCTATAAACAACAAACAAATTCGGCAATGTAGCAGGCAGGATATAGGATTAAAATGAATGCTAAATAGCCTTCTATTAACCAACAGCAAATATACAGAGAAGCACAACATGGATCCAGTCATGCTGACACTAGCATGAAAATTAATTAGGTATAAACCTAACCAAATAAATGAAAAACCTCTATAATGAAAAACGTTAAACCTCTCAAGATATAATATCTATAATATCTACTATATAATATGAGATAATATAGATATAGATATACTATAGGAGAATACTTTATGAAATTCCATTTTCCCAAGAATTAAACATGAGTGGGTCTCTACACATTACAAGGCTGAAGCAAACTGAAGAAAACATCAAACAGATGCAGAGTTCTCCAGAATGGCAGATAATCTTGGTCAGTGATATGTCTTACAGAATAATGATATACAAAAATATATAAATGACTCAAAACCCAAGGAGAAAAACCAAAATGAACCACACTTTGTTCTTCCTTCTTCTTGAGTTTCTTGTGGTTTGTGGATTGTACTTTGTGTATCTGATCTTCCAGGCTAATATCCACTTATCTGAGAGTGCATAACATATGTGTTCTTTTGTGATTGGGTTACCTCACTCAGGATGATATTCTCCAGATCCATCTATTTCCCCAAAATTTCATAAATGCATTGTTTTTAATAGCTGAGTAGTACTCCTTTGTACCACATTTTCTGTAACCATTTCTCTGTTGAGGGATATCTGGGTTGTTTTCAGTTTCTGGCTATTATAAATAAGGCTTCTATGAACATAGTGGAGCATGTGTCCTTACATCTTCTGCCCATATGCCCAGGAGTGGTGTAGCTGGGTCCTCTGGTAGTACTCTGTCCAGTTTCCAGAGGAACTGCCAAACGGATTTCCAGAGTGGTTGTACCAGCTTGCAGTCCCACTAGCAATGAAGGAGTGTTCCTATTTCTCCACAACCTCACCAGCATCTGCTGTCACCTGAGTTTTTTTATCCTAGCCATTCTGACTGATGTGAGGTGGAATCTCAGGGTTGTTTTGATTTGCATTTCCCTGATGACTAAGCATCTTGAACATTTTTTTAGGTGCTTCTCAGCCATTCGGTATTTGTCTATTGAGAATTCTTTGTTTAGCTTTGTACCCCATTTTTAATAAGGTTATTTGGTTCTCTGGAGTCTAACTTCTTGAGGTCTTTGCACATATTAGACATTAGCCCTCTATCAGATATAAGATTGGAAAAGATCTTTTCCCAATTTGTTGGTTGCCTTTTCGTCCTATTGACAGTGTCCTTTGCCTTATAGAAGGTTTGCAATTTCATGAGGTCCCATTTGTCAATTCTTGATCTTAGAGCATAAGCTATTGGTGTTCTATTCAGGAAAATTTCCCCTGTGCCTATGTGCTCGAGGCTCTTCCCCACTTTCTTTTCTATTAGTTTCAGTGTATCTGGTTTTATGTGGAGGTCCTTGATCCATTTGGACTTGAGCTTTGTACAGGAGATAGAAATGGATCACCTGAGAATCCTTCCTGTATTCAATCATCAAATTTAGACACTATTGTGGATGCCAGCAAGTGCTAGCTGACAGAAGCCTGATATAGCTGTCTCCTGAGAGGCT
>NW_022196891.1:39532239-39591982 GCF_008632895.1 Mastomys coucha | reverse complement strand
TAGAGGCTCACAGCCATCCATTGGACTGAGTACAGGGTCCCCAATGAAGGAACTAGAGAAAGGACCAAGGAGCTGAAGGGTTTACAGCCCGTTAGGATGAACAACCATATGAACTAACTAGTACCCTCAGAGCTCCCAGGGACTAAAACTCCAACCAAAGAGTACACATGGTGGGACTTATGGCTCCAGCAGCATATGTAGCAGAGGATGGCCAGGTCGGTCATCAATGGGAGGAGAGGCCCTTGGCCCAGTGAAGGTTCTATGTACCAGTGTAGGGGAATTCCAGGGCCAGTAAGCAGGAGAGGGTGGGGTGGTGAGCCGGGGGACAGAGGAGGGAAGAGGGGTTTGTTTTAGTTTTAGTTTTATTTATTTTGTTTTCTTATTTTCTTTCTCTTTTTTTTCTTTTCTGTTTTCTTTTTTTTTGTTTTTTGGAGGGGAACCTGGGAAAGGAGACATTGTAAATAAGAAAACATCTAATAAAAAAAGAGAAAATATTAAAGTAAAATACTTGAAAATAAAACAAAGTATCACATAAAAATAAACAATCTATAGAGTGAGAAAATAGCTTGCCAACTGCATGAAAAACTCCTTTTTCATCATTTATTGAAGAGGAATTGACATCTCAAGTATATAAATACTTGAAAATTTAAACAAACAAAAAGCAAAGACCCAGATCACTAAATGGATAACTGAACATACATGTTCAAATTAGTAAGTACAAATTATCAATAAAGTAATGAAAGATTACAATATTTCTTATCATCACAGAATTATGAATCAAAAATCCAGAGATTATATCTTACCACAAGAGCAAGAATACACCAGTGATGTAAAAAGTAGGGAAACATACCATGAAGTTAAAGACTGAGATAAACACTTTAGGAATCAGAGTCACCATTTACTTGAGTACTGTACTCAAAAATATGTTAATCCTGAACATATCTCTAAGCGTGCACTTGGCATCCATCAATGATTCTTCAATAAAAGTATGGGATATATAAACATATTTATATTATTCATCCACAAAGAAGAATAAAACATTGTTCTTTGTAAGAAATTGAATGTAATTACAGATTATTATGTAATGAAAAATAAGCCAGTTCTACGAACACATTTGTTTCTGTCATTTGTGGGATCTGGGAAAGTGAAAAAACCAAAAACACAAGGAAGGGACTTCTTGGAGGATATGTGTCATTGCATATTTGTAATAATCAACCAACATGTGCAGTGTAAAGAGTTACACTTTTGAGTTCAATAATATCAACGCTATTTCTTCATGTAGAACAAAGGTACCACACTAAGGCAGGTTGTAGCACTGAAGGAACACTCTGGGAGGTGGAAGCAGAGGGATGTTTATCTGTTCAATTTTTATGTGAATATAAAACTGTACTGAAAAACAGGAGAGTACAAAGAGCAGAGTAAGTGAGCTTTATACCTGCATAGGGTCTATGTACATGAGCAGACATCATCTGAAGCCTATTACTTTCACGCTCTGAGTACTACTACTAAGCAAATTTTTATTTAGTTTAGTGTCAGAGAGGCATAGAAGAATCTCTTCCTGAGATAATTCTATTCCTCAGCCTCTGACTCTCAATTTTTCATAGACATTTTGAAAGAACATTAGTGTTCACATCAGTGTTAGAATTCCAAACATGACTTGACAGAAGAATACAGATTTTAATAAATAGATGATAACAATATAGAGGTAAAATGTAGTGACTGGATATAGCAACAGGAATAACTGTATGTAGTTTTTTTATAGAGAAAATTCCATTATCATAAATTATGATGATTATTTTTTCTAATCAGAGAATGTATAATTTCTTCAGAATATATACCACATCACACACAGAGGCCTCTGTCTAGTTATCACCTATCGATTAAAATTGAAAATTCTCAAAGTCACTGTTACTGATTTCCTTTGAAATCCAATCTACCTTAGTCACCTTGTCTGCCAAAATGGAATAAAATAAATTCCCAAATATGTAGATTTCTGCTATTATTACCACTGTTCTGATATACTTTATAATCATAGAGCTTCTTTTGTCACTGTGATATTGTAAACTGGAGCTAATAGGGCAGAGAAATAACAGTATATCAAGACAGGACTAATTGTGCTAAATGGAAAATGAGAAGAGGAAAAAATATCTATAGAATATGTATCCCCCTTTCAAAGTCATCAGGGGAGATTGGGGAACTCTGAGTACAAATCAGTAGCCTGAGAGAAGCCAATGTTCTTTGTAACTTTTGCCAGAAACATTGCCCCAAATACTTTACCATCTGCTCACTACATAAAAGTAAACTACAAATAGCATTTTTTTTTCTGTTTGAGTGAGTTCCTCAAGACAATATTCACCTTGCTTCTTTCAAGCCCTTAACTTTGATTCGATTTTTTGCAGCTCTGGCTTTTTGACTCTGATGACCTTGAACAGAAAGGATTTTAGGTCTTTCCCAGTTGAATGTTAGGAAGAATAGCTTCATAATATAGCCTTTTAAATGTTCACCTATCTGTTCCTTGTAATAAAACATTTTTTTCTGGCACTGTAGTATCTGCAAAGCATCATATTGTTAGATAACAGCATTTCCGTGCCTACAAATTGGTAGGCACATTTCACATAACATTTGCCATAGATTTTTATCAAGTGACATGGCTGTATTTTCTCCTAAACTAATAGGGATTACAAATGAGACCCAGGTTTTATAATGTACTTAGTGTTAACCAAAAGATGACAAAATAACTGTTCTTTGTTATACAGTACAATCATTTCTCCATTATGAACCTGTGTGTCCAGAGTGACTGACTTGCTCACTACAACTGGTGGGTTGACAATCCATTTCAATGATATGACATTTAGTAGAGGATTTGTCACATTGTGGTTCTTTTTCACACATACCCATGGGAACTATAAGTTAAGATCCTGCTAAAAGTCAAAAGAGAATTTCAATTAGTAGGAGGCCATTGATCATGAGTAACATTCTTGTTGATGGATCATATATATTCATTCATCTAAAGAAATGTTTGGTTATTTGTGTAACTATAACATTACCAAGTTAAGTAATGCTTCCCCTAAAAATATTAAGTCAAATATTTTAAAAATATTACTAAAATTCCAACCAAAGACTACACATGTGGGGACTCATCGCTCCAGCAGCATGTGTATAGCAGAGGATGGCTAAGTCGGTCATCAATGGGAGGAGAGGACCTTGGCCCTGTGAATGTTCTATGCCCCAGTGTAGGGGAATGCCAGGGCCAGTAAGAAGGAGGAGGTGAAATGGTGAGCAGGGTGACAGGGGAGGGAACAGGGGATTGTTTTAGTTTTAGTTTTAGTTTTTGTTTTTGTTTTTTTTTTAAGGGAACCTGGGAAAGGAGATATTGTAAATAAAGAATATATCTACTAAAAAAAGAAAAAACTCAAAAAAAAGTTTTAAAATCTGAGCTAGAAACATCTTAAGTTTTATTTTATTATTTACAAGTTTTAATCATAATCTAAAGCAAGGATTAAACCAATGGAAAATAAATGAACTATTCAAAAGTTGTGAGATTTTATGATGATATAGACCCTTAGGCTCAGCATATTTAAAAGTCTGTCAGTGAATAGCACCAGGTGATTGTGTCATCTCTTGTGTTTACCAGAAGAGTGATATCATATGATTGTAGTAATAATGCTCGTTAGGAATTCATGTAAAGTGGTCAGGCTTCCTATACTCAGTGTATTTCTGTAGTTATTTAAGTGAAATTTTAGAAGAAGATGGTGATAATATCACTTACCAGTACTTGTTTTTTTTTTTTTTAATAGAAGCTTCAAAAGGCAATCAAATGTTACACCTTCATTGATTTGCTGCAGGTTATGTTCTGTGATTTTGTGTGCAGTTACTACTAAACAAATCTGCAGCAAAAGCTTGTATGTATAAACATTTTTATTTATATATTCAAATAGTAAAAATGTGTCCATTTATTTTTTTTCATTTCAGAACAAAGACAGTTCTTTCACATTTTAAACGTTATTTCTCACACTTATGTTAATGTATTTATTGTGGATTGTGGTTGTGAGAGGATGCATGCACTTGGTATGTTTGTGCCTGAGGTTGCCATGTCTGTCTTTTTAAATTAATATATTATATAATTAATTTACACATTGATGATAAGAAATAAAACTTTATTAAATAACTTTACTATTATGTTATTAAGGGAAGTATCATGACCAATATTCAGAAATTTATTTTACAGTTTCAATTAAAAAATGTCCTTCCAGTAGGTTGAATATAAAATTTAATTTAAGGCTTAAAGAGATGTACTCAAATTGCTCATTAATATAAAAGAAATAATAATGAAATATATTCCTGAAGAAACAGAAAATATTAAATTGAATAAAATATAATGATAAGAATTAGGAAAAATATATACTTTACATCGTTTCTCCTCATCTTAAACATAAAAATCAATGAACTAATATATGACTTTTAGGTTTACTAATTCTGCTAATTTTTAAAGGTGCTCATCTTACCCAAATAAATCCTTACATTAATTGATTTTCTGGTTCACCTTTTCATGAGGATTAACTATTACTGTTCTATCTTCAGATATATTTATGAACTTTTTGTATTAATAGAATCAGAGAATATATGAACTTAATTGTATAGCCTTTAAAAACTGATTATCTTGTTTTCAAAAAATACTCATTTCAACATCTGTTGCTATGACTGGCATTCACTTTCAGATGGCTAATACTCTGTCATGTGACTGTGCCATATTTCATGAATACTGTTATTTTCAACTTTATATGATTTAAAAAATAAAATATAATATGATAAAAAACAACAAATCTATCAAATTGAATTTGCAATAGGCAAAACTGTGTGATTATTACTGGTATGAATATTCATACACGAAAATTTGTTTAAAGGCTGGAACATGGAACCAACGATTAAGTTCACATACTACTCTTTGGTAAGAAAAAGTTCAGTTCCCAGTAGCATTGTTTGAAGAGTCTAAATATCTGCATGCAACTCTAGCTCTAGGGGTATCCAAATGTCTTGCCACCACTGATTCCTGAACTCTAGTGCATGAAGCCATATCAGGCAATGACATGTATACATAGTTAATAAAACAATAGCAAGAATAAGAAGAACTTGTTTGATTTTTGATTGTCTGTTTTCAGTCATCTTGTTTGTATGTCTAGTGTGGAATTGTTTGCCATTGTGCTGACTATATACTGAGGTTCCTTTTTTCCTGGTCATCAAACTCTTTGCACAGAGCCTGACTCATTTTGCTTTCTCATTAGCAATATATGGCCTTTCCATAGTTTTTCCAACACTTGATGTTTTCTAGTGAGTCAGAATAAATTTTGTGGTTTTAATTTATATTTAGCTTATGACTAATAACAACTCCTTGATATTATGGGTAATATAAAGCCTACTATTCAAGAGATTGGAATGAGAATTTGCAAAGATTTTGAAATTCTAAAGAGCAGAGTCAGGACTGCAGGTGTGTTAGATATATTTGTAGTTTGAAATGTTAAGTGGAATAGATCAGAATTGTTCAGACTCAGAGCTAATGGAGAATGAAATAAATCTTTAAATTTTCCATGCAATCATGAAAGGAATCATGTTATTAAAGTTTATTATAGAAATTTAATGATACATTTATTGCTAGTTTGATCAATCCCTGCTATCTTTAAGGTATCCCATTAACATTATAAAATTCTAAACACACTGGAATAATTGTTAGGAGTTACACAATATTTGAATTGTTGAGTCATGAAGGATAGCATGGTAGCTTTTAAAATTGGCAATCCCAAAGAAATCAATGTTCCCGGTAATATCTATATTCTGTCTCCAGATGTTGAATTTGTTTGATCATGTGACTGAAGGCCATCATTGTAACATTATCAGAAAAAAATGCAAAGTTTGAAAACAAGTTAAGTATATACAGCTGGTTAGACCTTATCTGTCCCCTGGTGTTAGGCTTCAAAGTCCAAACTGATAACTTTAGAATAGGCTCAGTAAATTACTGTTGTAACCTGACAGAGAGAGTAGCAAAGCGTCTTTCCCAGAATATTATAGTCACATAAGTACTTCCAGGCAAAATTGTCCCCCAAGTCCTAGATATTTGCCTATTGGAGTTACTAGCTATAGAACCATAGCACAATTATTTGTTAGTTAAGTAACTCAGGTTTAAGGTAATCTGTTTACAAATACTCATATATTAGAGAATAGGAACAACATCTCCCATGGTCGATAATCTCTTCATCAAGGTATAATTTTCAGAATAAATAAACTACATGTACTTTAAACATTATCTTCAATAAAGTAATTTCAATGTAGCAAGTTCATAGAGCTTTTAACTACTAATAAACCAAACTGAACCAGTACTTCTGCAACAATGCATGATGTAACATATGCTTAAAAACAGGATGGTGGAGTAAGGAGTGGCCTGGGGAATAAGATGTGATGCTAAGAGAGAGGGAAAGAAGAGAGAGAGAGAGAGAGAGAGAGAGAGAGAGAGAGACAGAGACAGAGACAGAGACAGAGACAGAGACAGAGACAGAGACAGAGACAGAGAGACAGAGAGAGGAGGGATATATTGAAACAGGGGAGGGAGAGGGAGTCTGGGAGAGAGACCCACACCCCTAGCAATGTTAAAGTTCACCCATTCAAGTTGTAAATCTTGTTTAACGATTATTTCTCTCTTAACCCAAAACTAAGTGTGTTCTTCTAACATTATTTTTTAATTCTCAAATATAAGGGGGAGAAACTAAAGAGATTTGAAATGAAATAAAGTCATTCCTGCTGCTCCTCCAATAACAACATTGACTTTCTAGTTCTCCTGAGGTAAAAAGTTCTGGATTCACCACTGCCAGGTGTTTGGGTTTTATTGAAAGCATCATTTGAACAAATTGTTTTCTTCTATTGAATATTTCTTGACATGGCAAAGTCAGACTTATCCAGACCCACATGGCAGGTGTGGAGATTCCATGGGAGATGCTGGAGCATTTTTGATTCTAGTCACTCTTCGTTCTGATGGCCCTCTGTTGCCTTTTGCCTCTGAAGGGCCGGATGAGTGCACACTAATTATGAAAAGAAATGTCTAGTGAGCATTGCCATTCATCCTGGTAAGCTGAAGTGATTTCAGCTGCAGAGTCCCTTCTGAGCAATCCCTTATTGGCTTTGGTTTGAGTCAATCTACTGATAAACATGGAAAGAAAAGGATTTTTTCTAACTTTAAATATGCTTCTGCATGTGTCATATTCTGAAAATATAGTCGTAATACCAGAAAATAGTGCTTTTTCGCAGCCACAATGATGCACACATTGATTTTTTTCTTTAGTAAATAAACACTCAGTTTTTGATTAGAGCCATGTGAGAAGATTCTTAAATTTGTTTTTAGGGACAAAATATATGAGAAAAATATAAACTGAATTTTAAGATCATAGTATGTGTATTAATTTTCTAAAAATTAATAAGATGCAGTTAGATGTCCAATTTTTCAAATCATTCATTGGATAATAGTTTCTCTCTTAAGTACAATCCTCAATGACTAGCCCAGCTATCATTTCTACCATCTAACAGGCAATGATGATGAAGCTCAGACTCTTCTGCATTGAACTTTTTGAAAATAAGTAGAAGAAATAGAATCCATAGTGATTAAATATGCTAAATACACAAGTCTGTAAAAATAATTATTATTCCATAGAAAGAATTTTTATTAATTATAATAATTAGGTACTATACATTATATCATCTCTTATATGGCCATGTGACAGGTAATACTTCTCTGTTTGAACCAGCACTCTAAACATGAGAAATGACTGTGTCATGAGAAGGAGAATCACCCACTCCCAAGATGTCCATCCTTGAAAGTCTACACATACTTAGACAGCCTAAAACACATTTATAAACTGGCACCCCTAAGTGAACTCAATGGGTGTTAACAAATCAACCAAACATCATACATACACACACACACAGACACTCACACACACACATGCATGCATACATGCATACTACCATGAAGTAGGGAGGAAACAGTGATAGAAGAATGGAAGAATTATATAGAATTCTCAAACATTAAAAAAAAGAAAAAAAAGTAAGATCCACACAAATATGAAAACAGGACAGCTATGAAGGAAGATGCTGGAACAATTAAAGGTTCATTATAATCTGTGGAATTTCCAGAGTACAAGAGGACACTTATTGTCCAAAATCAGTTATACAACATATGCCTCGAAGTGAATGTGGTGTGAGAGTGTTACGTGTGTGTGTGTGTGTGTGTGTGTGTGTGTGTGTGTGTTTGTCTGCCTGCTTAAAGCATCAGAAAAATTATCTCAGATGAAGGGAGGACATCTGGGCAGCATTTTTATACTTAAGAGCTCTCTGCATGCAGAATAACCATTGTCTAGTTACCTAACTATGGACACATAACCGCTACTCAGATGTAAATGAAAGCAGAGTATGGTTCACTTTTGATGTCATGCACCTAAATGCAGTACAACAGAAGCAAAAATGAAAATGAGCCATATGAAATAAAATGAAATACTCAGGACTGTATATTCCCTCCATGATCTGATATATAGTGTTCAAAATATTTTAACAAATTTATATCTAAATATTTATACTTAATGTGAATAAAAAACATAAAATATGAGACAGAATTGTGATTGTGATATAAAAATATAGTAGTGTACTTTGCAAATTAAGAAGAGTTCACTAATGACAAACTTAAAGGTTTCAAGTTGCTTCTAATGCTGGTTGTTTTTAACTTAGGTGGCTCATACAAATGAGTGAGTGCTTATTGTTTTTATCATTACACATGGGGATGTGATTTGTTTTTTCAAATGAAATGTCAATGCACAAAAAATGATATACACTACCTGATCTCATTTATGTATGGGATGGAAATGTGTTTCTGTTAAGCTTCAGAGAAGAGTAATAGTAGCCAACTGAAGAGAAGGCACATACATTTGGGACAAGAATTAATAGGAATGACTAGTAAGAGAAAAATTTATTTAAAAGGGAGCAAGATGGTTTTGGGTACAATCCCACAATAGGGTGACTCCAGATGACAACAGTAAGTATACATTTGGGAAAGTTAGAATAGAAATTTTGAAATTTTTGCCATAAAAGGATGATAGTTCAGAAGATAATTAGGTAAGCTTAATCTAGTCTATTAGGATATATATACATTTTATATATACATATTAATTATTCATATATACATATGAATTATATATACATATGTATATTTAATAACTATGTTCAGGAAATGGAAAGCTTGAATGTGTAATTTTAATCTTCAATTAAAAGAAATGTTTAAAGGCATAGGCATCACAAATTCTAAAATGTGTTTGTTAGCTTCCTCTATGCCATTAGCAAATACATGACAAAAGCAATTCAGGGGAGGAAGGAATAATTTCGTTCACAGATTAATGGGTAGTAGTCAGTTATGGTGAGAAATACATGCAAGCAGGAGGCTTCCCAGGGTCAGGAGCATGAGAGTTGTAGATCTCATAGAAGTAGACCAGGAAGCAGTGAAATACAATAATAGCATTTAGCAGTATTTTATCATTCTATGTTCATTCTGGGACTCCTGTACCTTGGATATCATGATCTCACTCACAACATGTCCTCTCTTTTACTTAACCCGATCTGTGTAAAGTCCTCAAAGACATACCCAAAGATATACCTCAATAACCTGCACATTTTTAATCTAATGAAGTTGACAATCAAAACTGACCATCGTAGCTATATCAAAACATAACACAGTATTCTATTCACAGGCATATGTTTCATTAATATAAATAAATTTAAATAAAAGTGGAAAGGATAAAAATCAATTATAAATAAAAAAGGAAAAATATATAGATAGAATTATAGCTTGAATGAAACTATGGAGAGAGAAAATCCTCAAAACTTTCATTGCTATTTTGATACTCAGGGAAATGTTAGTTATTTGCCACAATCTAAAGAGCTGTAAGTGTTTAGAAAGAGTGAGAACAGAAGAAAATGACAGATTCTCGAAGTGACTTCCACTTTTCAACTGAAGTTTCACACACACAGAAAAAAGTTGTAATCTGAGGATTACAGCATGTACTTCAGCAAAGTCATAGTTTGAAACTTTTTGGAAACAGAAATCCGCTTTCCAAGACATATATTTTTCTCTTATAAGAATAACTTTTGAAGGTATTCAGTATAATGGAATGTAGGCTTTCATTATTATAAATAGTATTTATAAACATTATGAAGTGTTTTAATATATAGACCCTGTGGTAATACAAACCACCTAACATGGGCCAAAAAAATGTCTAAGTATTTCAAGGTAGAAATCTTTTTAGGATATAAAAATAGTTTGTGTTACAGAAAAAGGTCTGTCACTTTCATCTATTATCAGAGAATTTTTAATTAAAATAATGCTTATCCATGTAGGGAAGCATCTACTGAAATTATATTGCTCTTTGTTTCTACAGCTTGTTAATGATGGTGTTTATAACATACTCCACTTCCTTTTCTTAGACACACATGTTAGTCAAGTGAACCAGCACAAAGGGAGGCATCAGCGTGACTATCTGGATTCAAATCAGGAAATACTCCAAGCCAAGAGTTACCAGTAAAGACAGTATGTACCTTGTCCCAGCATTTTCTGTTCTGTTAACCAACTTTTCAGTGTTACCTTGATGTAAATGATAATGACTATGCTATGCCAGAGTGTATTAGAAGTCAATCATCCTAAGTAGTTTATTTTGGTACCATACTCCTCATGAAATTTCTATCAGAATAAAAGAAAGTTATGCACAAAAATTGGAAGGAATAGATTAAATTTATTAAAATATCAAGAGAGAAGAAAACAGTTGTAATATTTTTTTAAAAAAATCTAAAACACATAGTTAATGAAGGAACTGAATTATTACATTAAAAGTATTACAGAGACATTGTTAGCAATACCCAGTTAAAAAGACAACCAATATTCACATACTGGAATAATCCATATTTTTGAAACATTCATATTACCCAAAGAAATGAAACAATTCAATGTAATTCTTATGAGAATATCAAGAATATTTTTATAAAAAGAGAAAATAACATCCTAAAATTCATGTGGCAAAAAATAAAGTAATCTTAAGCAATAACAAAAAAAAAACCTGGAAGTAGCATATGCTTGACCACAAAATACTTCACAGACTGTATTAACCAAACTCGCATGGCATAATGCTGACAGACTAATCAGTATCTATTTATATAGAAAGAGCATGGAATTATATCATCTGAACTTTAAAATACTAAAGCAATAAACATTTATCAATTGTCTATGTTTTCTCTTTTTATATGTGTTTCCTTCTTTTAAGTTTTATTGCATTATAATGAGAAAAGTTACATGATTTCAATTTATCTGAATTTGTTAACATTTAAAAAATTATTTTAAGTAAATATAACTAAATCACATTCTTGTTTTCCTTTTGTACCCCAACTTCTCCCAGAGACCTCCCTTCAAATACCTACAATATCTTTTTTGTCATGTTCTTTAAAATTTATAAAATATTATAACAATAAAAATGAGTATAATAAAAGTTGTATGATATAAAAAACAATCAATTTAACAGTCTTATGTAGATGTTTGTCTATGGCAATACTGAAAATACACACATTTTTCTCGATATATATTTTAAATAACTCTAAATGTATTAACTATATATTTCAAAATAATACATCACTACTAATATTTTCTTAAATGAACATAAATATATACAGTGTTTTTGTTTGTTTGTTTTATTTTTTATATTTAGTAGAGCTTAAAATCTTGGCTCTTACTGTGGTAACTTGATAAAAGAGTTACAAATGTCAAGCAAAGCATTCAGTCTTACTCTTCATTGTTCTCTTACAAACCCCCTCCCAATTTAATTGTCTACATTTCTTTTGGGTATATACATACTTTTCAAATATGTAAGCTGTTCTAAAACCATAGTATAGTGTAAAAACATGAAATAAACAATACCAATAATAGAGAGGCTGAGATAGAAGTAGCAAGATCTCAAGACCATTTTGTTGTACACAGCAAGACACTGTTATGAACGAACAAGCTGAAAGTGTTTATGGATTGTATAATATTGGACCTATTTCTCCAACTACCAATTTAGAGAGGTCATTGGATGACAGTCAATACATTTCTAATTCCTTATACTTTTGGATTTCAATTGATTAGGATATGTTGGTAATATTAATTTTCATATTCAGATATTAAGAAAAAGTAGTTGTTACTTCTTGTTATTTTTGTTGTAAGAGGTGGAATTATGTTTGTGTGGATTTGTTGAAAGATTACCTTCTTGCTTCTTCTAGAGTGTAGTTTTGCTCCTTATGTTGATGTTTTCCATCTATTATCTTTTGTTGGGCTGGATTTGTGGAAAGATATTGTGTAAATTGTGATTTGTCCTGGAATATCTTGTTTTCTCCATCTAAGGTAACTGAAAGTTTGGCTAGGTATAGTAGCCTGGGCTGGCATTTATGTTCTCATAGAGTCTGTATGACATCTTCCCAGGATCTTCTAGCTTTCATAGTCTCTGGTGAGAGGTCTGGTGTAATTCTGATAGGCCTGCCTTTATATGTTACTTGACCTTTTTCCCTTACTGCTTTTAAAATTCTTTCTTTGTTTAGTGGTGTTTTGATTATTATGTGACAGGAGGAATTTCTTTTCTGGTCCAGTCTATTTGGAGTTCTGTAGGCTTCTTGTATGTTCATGGGTATCTCTTTCTTTAGGTTAGAGAAGTTTTCTTCTATAATTTTGTTGAAGATATTTACTGGCCCATTACATTGGGAGTATTCACTCTCTTCTATACCTACTTTCCTTAGGTTTGGTCTTGTCATTGCATCCCGGATTTTCTGGATGTTTTGGGTTAGGAGCTTTTTGCTTTTTGCATTTTCTTTGACTGTTGTTTCAATGTTTTCTATGGTGCCTTCTACCCCTGAGATTCTCTCTTCTATCTCTTGCATTCTGTTGGTGATGCTTGCATCTAAGACTCCTGATTTCTTTCCTAGTTTTTCTACCTCCATGGTTGTCTCTCTTCCTGATTTCTTTATTGTTTCTATTTCCATCTTTAGATTCTGGATGGTTTTGCTCATTTCCTTCACCTGTTTGATTGTATTTTCCTGTAATTAAGGGATTTTTGTGTTTCCTCTTGAAGGGCTTCTAGCTGTTTACCTGTGTTCTCCTGCATTTCTTTGAGGGTGCTGTTTATGTCCTTCTTATCATCATCATGAGAAGTGGTTTTATATATGAATCTTGCTTTTCTGGTGTGATGGTGCGTCCAGGACTTGCTATGGTGGGAGTATTGGGTTCTGATGATGCCAAGTAACCTTGATTTTTGTTGCTTATATTCTTATGCTTGCCTGGCATCATCTGGTTATCTCTAGTGCTACCTACCCTTGTTAAATCTGACTGGAGCCTGTCCTTCCTGTGATCCTGATTGTGTCAGAACAGAGACAAGCTGTCTCTGTGATCCCGTGATTCTGGGATCCTGTGACCCTGAGCTTGTTAGAGTGCCTGGGAGTGGAGCTTCCTCTGGGTTTTGGGAGCTTCCTCTGGGTTTTGGGACTGCAGAGTTTGCGACCAAAGTCTGCTCAGGGCACTGGCCAGACCAGACAGACTGGAAGCCACTCAAGCCACTGGTCTGACAGAGTTTCTCTGTGCCTGGCCCACTGGTCACAGTACTCCCAGTATTCGGACAGATGTGGTGTCCTCCTCACCTCTGATGCTGGGCATGTTAGTGCGCCAGGGAGTTGAACATCCTCCAGGTGTTTTGAGACTTGTTGTAGAGCTTGTACCCAAGGTCTGCTCAGGGCACCAGCTCAGACAGATGGGAAGAAACCTGAGCTACTGGGCTGACATAATTCCTGTGTGCTTGGTCCCACTGGTCCTAGTTACTCCTGGTGTTGGGACAGATGTTGTGTCCTCATCACCTCTGATCCTGGGCGTGTTAGAGCCCCTGTCTATGTTTTCTTATACTGAATCTTTGTGAAGAAAATGAAGAAAATGAAATCTCAGAGTAATAATAATGAAGTCATTCCATGGCTGTCAGGATGAATACATTTGCTGTACCCAACCCAGGCTCCTTCCTTTTAAATTAAGTTCTATTATTATTATTATTATTATTATTATTATTATTATTATTATTATTTATTGTTATGAGATTCTAAAATTAGTAATTTTCTAAATGTTGTATCTGAGAGTTTGTCAACCAGTCTTCATATGCATCTTCAAGATAGTGAGCATCACTGCTATTTTTGATACAGAAGTTTAAAAGTAAATGCTGAACAGAAATATTCTATCATCCCTACCCTTTATTCTCTCACTTACCTTGACTCCTCTCCCCTATCTCTGAGCATAATTAGTATAGAGCTTAAGTCACATAGCTAAGAAACAGCTCTAATCAGAAAACTGACATATTCCTAAAAGCAAGGTTTACTCTAGGACTGTATAACAGATCTAAGTAACACAACTGAAATTTTAGTATTCTGATAAAAATTATTTTCATCTGAGCGAACATATTACTGACAGATCTAGAAAACTTTTGAGACATTTTTGACAAATAAGCTTGCACACTACTTATTATGAATACCTTTAAACCCCAAATTATTAAAAAATACATGGTGTACATATAAAAAGTATGAAATAAAAATGAAGTAGTTAAAAGAGAGTTTGTTTAAGTCCTCATTTAATTAGGTAGACCATATCCACAGCTGCAAATTTATAACAGGAATGATTCAGCATATTGACTACAAGTGCTAAAAACTCAGGAATAGTTTCTCAGTGTTAGAGTCTTGTATCTTATTAATGACCCAACTGTTTTTGCAAGAAATATAACCAAAATGATACTACAAATAAACTTACAACAAAGAGAAGGGTTGGATAACATATTTAGGCTTAGTAATGACTTTAAGAATAAGCTGTGACATAAAGGTGGGAGGATGCCTGTTTAAAGCAATGGCTTTTATTGAATTTTGTTCTGCATAGTCAGAGTTTATTCATATTAGTGGGATAATCAATCAGTTGCTTAGGCTAAAGAAAGAGACTTTGTATTTCCTCTGGTTAAAAAGTAAATTTTATTTTGGAAGTTCCTCTGCTATTACTCTTTTAGAAGCCATGTCAGTTCTAAATACCTTGATTATCTGTGTCTTATTAAGCAGGTACCATTAGTCACAGAAGATAAAAAGATTTAACAGAAAGTAGAATGAGTACTACTATAGATATGTTTTAAATCCTTCAGTTTAAGCATAAAGTGGTCAGTGTAATTGAGAGCTGGTCTGATAGGATATTGCAGAGATTGTCAGATAATAAATTCAATTAGTGGGATAGGTTAATTTCTTAGAATGCATTTTTTTGAAAAACAAATGTCTTTTTATATCATGTGCAATAAAACAAGAATTAAGCTTTAACACCAAAAGTTCTGAAGCTTATAATTATAGTTTTGTTAGTATATAGTTATCTTAAATACACAATACATTTTTCTATACCCAACATTAATGATTTTATCTGTACTTTTCATTTATAAGACCATTTCTAATCTTCACTATAACTTTCAAATTATTTTTATAAATATTCTTTAGGTACATATTTTTAAAAATTAAGTTAGCAAAAAGTTTAAATGTAAATGGTGACAATTATTCTCTATATATTTTACATACTATAATACTTTTTTTAGTCTGTCCTCTCTGCCCTGGAACTTACTTTGTAGATTAGGTTGGATTTGAACTCTCAAAGTCTACTTACTTATGGCTTCTTAATGCTGGCATTAAAGACGTGTGCCATCATGCCTGGAAAAAAAGTAAATATATTAGCAAAACTTACTTTTAATTTAAAATCTTGTAGACATTTAATCTGTAATTAGATTGTTTCTGTGATGAATGTCACCATGGTTGTGTTATTGTATGCAACATTAATATAGGGATAAACTATCCAATGCATAATTGTGAACTCTATCAGATATTGGAAAATGCCTGGGGAATTCTGCATGGACATGAACACAAACAGTATAGACACACACACACACACACACACACACACACACACATTTCCTACTTACAAATACAAAAAAGATATAGCACTGTGAGATAAATATGATAAATATGATGCTCAGGCAACAGGTGTTTCCTTGAAATGTTCTATCTTAACTTTTAACTTAGAAATACCTTCAAAATAATTTGATTTGTATGTCTGAATAATGATTCCCAAATATATCAGAATTTCACATGAAGTTCATAACCTAGATATATTCTTTCAAAAACATAGCTGTCAGGATTATGCACTTAACCTCTTTCTCCAAAATGAAAGCTGTGGAAGATAAGTTACAATGGATATTTTCTATAGTATTCCAAGTGTCTAAGTGACTTTATTTCATGAAAACTGTTCAAAATTTCTTAGATAAATGTTTAGACCTTCTAAAGAAAAGCTCTCTATGATTTTTTTTTTTTGCAAAAAGCTTTAACATGCATGCAAGTCTACAGAAAAACTCAGCTCTATGCTAGTTTCCTTGTCTCTAACTTGCCACACCCTTAACTCTCTCTTTTGTCCTTCTTCATCTATCTCTTTCTATTTTTGTCATATTTTCTTTTATTGGATACAATAAAATAACTTAATAGAAGACATAAAAATGAGAGTCAGTGTCCGTGACATAATGACTTGAAATAATGCTTTTTTTTCATACCTTGAGCACCAGAAATATGTAGAATATCTGTCCACCACAGAGTTGTCCTTGATGGTTTTTAAATATGCATGTTTCACAAAGAAGGGATTTTTAAAAAATGAAGACAGACAGTAAATTATGAAAATTTTGAGAGAAGAGGCAAATGATAACACATTTTCATAATCACTAGCAGATACTAGTTATCTGTTGCTCATTTTAAATTACCCTAACCCTTAGCAACTAATGAAAGTAACATCATTATTCGGCAGATGAATTTTATGTCAGGTATTTTGGTGTGACCAACCTAGGTATCCATAGCTCAGAATCTACTGTAAATACTAATCTAGGTGTCAGCCAGTTGCTACCATTTTATATTTATATTATATGTTATGGCAAATAATGATCCACTTCCAATTATATTTATATTCAAATCTAAAACTCATCCTTGGTACAGTGGTGCTTGGATTGGATGTGCAGAAGATGGTAACCTGTTTGTTCCAGAACAAGAGAGCTGGAGAGAACAGACTGCAGATTCTTCTTGTTGAACAACATTGGTATTTTTTTGTCATTTAATTTATGCAAAAGATATGTTTTCCCTTTTATGTAACTTAATTTATTATGAGACAAGTAGTCCAGACTGAACATAAGAAAGCCATGTTCACTCAGAACCATCTCAAAGGCTTTCTACCACAAATACCTAAGACATTATTATTATGATCTATTGGTAGTTTTTTGTTGTATTATTTATGTTAATCTAGAGAAACATATTTGAAGGATATACAGATTGGATGAAAAAGTGGATACATAGAGATATTTAAACACAGATTCATTGAATTTGATTAAATGTTGCAATCATGCAATATAGTTCAACAATCTATTGTTTATAGTTTAGGGACCTCAAATGTGCCAGTAATATGTAATCAAAGTTCTAAAGACTTAAAACCAAGAAGTCAATGATGTGTGCCCTAATCTGTATTAGAATATGAAGGTGCTGATATCAAGAAGAACATAAAGTCATTTTCTAACTTTAGCATCCTTTGTTTTTTGTTATATTGACATGTTCAATGATTACATAATATCCACCTACACATGGCAGGATCCTTTTCTTTGAGAACTTTAAAAAGTAATGCTGCTTTTTGGAAACCATTTTCCTGATAAAGTAAAATTATATTTTGTCTTTTCCTTATTCCTGGGCCTCTGATAGCTGATTCAAACTGCCATGTAAATTTAACCCTCACAAATACTTAGGAAATACTTAAATACAAGATCATCTCCCTGTTAAATTATATATATACATACATATATATGTATATATATATTTGACATTCTATCTAAAAAGATAATATAGAATATTTTTAAGTATACCTTAAATATTAGCCAAGTTTGTCAATACAGCAATCAATTCCTAAGAGCTTCAGATGTATTAACTCACCCAGAATCTTGTTTGGTGGCAAAATAATAGAATTATAGATGAGTTATGTAATGATAAATAGAAAATTCTCAAACTTTTAGAAATTAAGCATTATAATTAAATAAGGAAAACATAAAATAGATCAAAATACAATTTGAGCAACGAAGAAAAGGAAATACAATCTACAAGATGAAGTATAGGCAGTAAAGGAATGGAAGTAGCTTTGGATGTATGTAGAAGGGGAATAAAAGCTTTGTTATGTACTCAGTTATGACATATATCTGTTTCTTTTGGAAACAAGTAATATTTCTTATAATATTATTTAGCTAGTGCCTGATCAGACAGTGAATCCCTGACATATTTAGTAACTTATCTGTACATGGTAATGTCTAATAGAGTTCAGGGATGTCATGATCTGATTTCCTTTCCATTCAGCCTCAGTTCCCTCCACCAACCCCACCCACCACACACAGTTATTGAAGCTGTGTGGTAGGATACCTACTGTGGCATTTCAAAGATTTAAGAGTTAATTCAAAAAGGCAGAAATGAGCTCAGTGTCTTAATGACTGGGCACCTGATTGTACAATGCTATCACATTCACCTTGTTTCCTTGTATCAAAACATACAAACTGCATAAGAAATAAAACAGATAGAATGCTTTGATTTTGAAATGTTTTGCATCTTAGTGATGCAGTGCATTATTAGCATGCACACAGTCGTATGTTCAATCCTTAGCAAAAAGAAAGTTTATGACAGAGCCATGGCAGTCACTCTTGGCACTAGCTTCTCAAGGAATCTAATCTCAACACTCCAGAGTTGCATTCTCATCTTTCAAGTGTAATCTTGGCTGAGCAAATCAGCTTTCTCACCCTGTTCTCTGTTTGTCATTTGGCTATGAGGCCATCAATAAAACCCAGGCAAATTCATGTTTAGAACAGAAGAGCTAAAATTTTGGGCTCATCATCTCAAGTTATCGTTGCAATCATTATAACAATTAATTATTAATCAGTACTACAAGAGAAATAGATAAAAAAAACAGGAGAAAATTTATGTTAATTGGTATAAAATTGTAAATAGGCTAAGAAGTAATTCAGTTACTATGCAGTTGCTAGCAATTTCTTTTTATTTGTCTATGTGACAACTAAAATCCCTGAACATTAATCAACAGAGACATGGGATTTCTAAAGATACATGATAGATATAAGACCAAGCTGTGAGAGGCTTGGTTTTTCTTTGTGTTGCCTGTTTTTTATGTACAGCACCTGAGAGTAAGCAAACTAAAATCACAATTTGGCTTCAAAGATAAGCCTGTCCCCTTGTCATGAAAGCCTAGTCTAACCAAACCAAACCAAGGGAATTTTTTTTATAAACCTGCTTAATCCAACAAATGGAAATGAAAATATTGTTTCTTCTTTACAGTAATTTGTTACCTTGGATGAGAAGGCAACATAAAGTTCACTCCCACCCAAAACTGCACAAACCACTAAACAAGTGACTGTTACTTCTGAAAATTTCTTGTCATGCCAGGAATGTAAAATCAATTGATATATAAAAGGCAGAAATGCTGAACACGACTCATTTATTAGAATATTTTCATTGAAAGCATCAATCACAAAAATGAAATTTACAAATAATTACAAGTAAATTTGAGAGGGATGAAACCTAGAAATGCCTCACACCATACATGAAAGACAGATCTTTAGAAATTAAAAAACTTATCTTAAAAATAAAATTTCACTGGAGAAATTCAATAATTTAGAAAAAAGAAAGAATTAACAATTGATCTTGGTACATGAAGAAAGATGGAGAAAATACTGAAAAACGCACATGAAACTATAAAGCAATAATAGTCCCATATTCAACAAAAAACTCCAGCAGTATGAATGAAGACCGAATTGCTTTTAGTTTTGTGAGTACATATCCCATATTACTTTTGACATTAATGTATTTTCATCTCTCCACAAGGACTGAGAATGCAGTATTTTTGCAGTGTTTTTGGTATTTCCTGAAATCTTCAGCGTGCCTTCTTCAAGGAAATCATATTTTCATGGTAAGTTGCATTTATTCCTTATAAAACACTACACATGCATGTAATTTATTCTCATCATATACATCCACCACAAGCCATCCTTCCAACACCCTGTAAGGACTTCAGCCCATCTCTCTCCTAACTTCATACCTTCAAAACATTGTTATTGATAACTTCAAGTTCAATTCGTGCCAACTATATGCGGGTGGACACTTATTCTGTATCCAATGGAGCATGTACAATCTACCAGCTGCGGGATCTCCAAAAGGGAGGGACTCGCCTTCTCTCACTAACCATCGACTGACACTAAACCTTTACCCTAGCTATGAGGCCTCAGTAAAATGCTCGCAGAAACATGTGGGAATTTTGACAGGCAGGGCTTTTCAAATTAATTTTGAAAGAATATGTGTCCCAATTGTCAATTTCATATTAATGTTAAAATTTTAAGCAATATTTATATTTATTTTTCATATGACAAAGAGAAAGGCTTGAACCCATTTTCAACTTATGAAGTAGAAAATACAGATTTTAACTATCTTATTGAAGACTTAGGTACTAACATCCATATATAAGTAAACACACGGTTTTGTTTTGCCCAAAAGATGAGTGTATTCCATTGCATAAGTATACTATATTTCTGATCATTTATCCACATCAACTTTTTTTTCCTTTTCTGACTTTTATAAATAAGACAATAGTGAACATGGGTTAGCAAGTGTCTCTATTGTAGGATATAAAGTCCTATGGGTATATGGCCATGTGTTGGTATAATCAGATCATTTCCAGCTTTCTGACGTAATGTCTCACTGATTTCCATAGTGTATATACAAATTTGAACTGCCACCATCAATAGATTAATATTCTCCTTATTCAGTATTTTTATCACCATGAGTTGTCATTTATTGATCATATCAATTCTGACTGATGTAAGATGAAATTCCAATGAGTTCAACCCTTTCCCACTTTCACTATCAGACCCAGTACATCTGGCCTCATGTTGAGGATTCAGTATCTATTTGGAGTTAAGTTTAATGTAGGGAAGCAAGTATAGATCTATTTATATTCTTCTATATACAGCAATTTAATTTGACAGCACCATTTGTTGAAGATGCTGCTTATCCAGAGAATATTTCTTTTTTTTTTTTTTTTTTTTTTGGTTTTTCGAGACAGAGTTTCTCTGTGTAACCGTGGCTGTCCTGGAACTCACTCTGTAGACCAGGCTGGCCTCAAACTCAGAAATCCGCCTGCCTCTGCCTCCCAAGTGCTGGGATTAAAGGCGTGCGCCACCACCGCCCGGCAGAGAATATTTCTAACATTTTTATGTGCCCATATGTGTGTAAGTTTGTCTGGGTCTTCAATTCAATTCAATTGACTAAAGAAATAATTCTGCTAGTACAATGTTGTTTTTTTTTTTTACTATAGCCCTATACTAAAATTTGAGCTCAGGTGCGTGATATTTACAGAAATTCTTTTATTATACAGGATTGTTTTAGCTATCCAGAGTAGTCTGCATTTCTATAGTAACCCTAAAATAGCCCTTTCAAACTCTGTAAAGAATTGAATTGCCTTGGGATTTTAATGGTGAATTTATTCAATCAGTAGATTGATTCTGTTAGGATGGCCATTTTTTAAAAGAAGATTTATTTATTTATTTTATGTATGAGAGTACACTGTTTGTCTCTTCAGAGACACCAGAAGAGGACATCAGATCCCATTACATTTGGTTGTCAGATACCATGTGGTTGCTAGGAATTGAATTTAGCACTCTTACTCACTGAGCTATCTCTCTAGCCCCAATTTTACTATGATAATCCTATTGATCCCTGATCATGGGAGACCTTTTCATCTACTAAAATGTTCTTCAATTTCATTATTCAATGTATTAAAGGTTTTATTATTACTATTATTATTATTATTATTATTATTATTATTATTTAATCTTCTTTTATAGTTCATTTGTTATCTCCCTTCTGGCCCATCCTCTGACTGTCCCTCATACAATACCTTCACCCCTGTCTCCCATCCCTACCATCCCAGACCTCCCCATTCCCTGAGGTCTCAAGTCTTCCACTTGCTTGAATACATTTATTCCAATACATATGTTTGAGGCTACTAGGAAAGGTATTGTTTCCATCATTTCTCAGTCATTTTTATTTCTTTATTTTTTATTAGATATTTTCTTTATTTACATTTCAAATGATATCCTCTTTCCCAATTTACATTCTGAAAAAAAAAAAAAAACCCTGTTCCCTTCCTCGTCCTCCTGTTCACCAACCCACTCTCTCCCACTTCATGGCCCTGGCATTCCCCTACACTGGGGCATACAACCTTCACAGGACAAAGGGCCTCTCCTTCCATTGATGACCAACTAGGCCATCTTCTGCTGGAGTCATGAGTCCCACCATGTGTACTCTTTGATTGGTAGTATTTCCTGGGAGCTCTGAGGGTACTAGTTAGTTCTCATAATTTTGTTCCTCCTAAGGGGCTGTAAAGCCCTTAAGCTCCTTGGGTCCTTTCTCTATCTCAGTCAGTTTTTTGTATATATGAAGTACACTCATTTCTGTATATTAATTGTACATCTTGCTATTTCCTGAAATCATTTATCAGCTCTATGAGTTTTCTGGTGGAAGTTTTAGTCCCATTTATGTATATACTTTTATCATCTACTTACAGAGATATTTTGACTTCCCCCCTTTATATTTGTATCCCCTTGACTTCTTTCAGGTGCCTTGTTCCAGAAAAGTCTTCAAGTACTATATTGAGTATGAATGGAGTAGACAATTTTGTTATCATTCCTTATTGTGGTGGTTTGATTACATATGACTCCCAAAGACTCATGTGTTTGAATGCTTCTCTCATAGGGAATGGCACAATCTGAGGTGTGGCATTGTTTGAGTAGGTATGGTCTTATTGGAGGAAATGTGTCACTATGGGGGGCAGGCTTTGGGATCTTCTATGTTCAAAGTACACCCAGTATGGCCCATAATCCCCTTCTGCTGCATCCAAATAAATATGTAAAACTCTCAGTTCCCTCTCCAGCATCGTGTCTGCCTGAACACTGCCATGTTTCCCACTGTGATAATGATGGACTAAATTTCTGAAACTATAAGCCAGCATCAAGTAAATGTTTTCTTTTATAAAAGTTTCCATGGTCATGTGTCTCTTCACAGCATTGAAACCCTAATTAAGACACCAATTTAGTGGATATGCTCAAATGCTTTGAATTTCTCTCTACTTAATGTGCTTTAGCCACTTAGCTTTAGGCTTATAAGTAACTATTATGTTGCACTATGTCTCTTGTATGACTAGTTTCTCTAGAACTTAAGAAATTAGTGTGAGGGTTAGAAAACCCTAAGAAAGAGAAATAAAAGAAATATGTATGGATTATTGGAGATGTAAGGTGAGAGCATCAAATGGAGAGAAGGGAAGAGTGAGGGGGACAATTAAAGGTAAGGGCCATTTGAAAGGACAAATGGAAATCTAATTCAATAGAAACTTCTGAAGAATATATTAGCTTAACTTCATATATATATGAAGTTAAGCTAATTGAAATCATCAAATAGTTGGGAGAAATGGAGCCCCAACTGTACATTTTTCATCACCAAATTAAGCTTTGATTTCTGGGAATGAGTTATATCTAGTTGAGTTGCCTGCTAAAGGTACCCCTTAGGGATCCCCCAAACAATCAAGGCTATTGACAAGGCTATTGGTTGTTGTTCTCCACAAACTGATGGCACAGCCCTATTCCTGAATGCAATAGCTACACAACTAATTGAACATTTAGAGATAAAACCAGTGTCTACCTAGATCCTTTGTTCCTACTAACTAGTGTTATTGGTCTCCTTCATGCTTCCAAAAGAAAAAGTTAAGCAGTAATCCATACACAACCTCTTTGATAGTGAGTGGTGATGCGCATACAAGTCATGGTAGTGAAATAGTGGCAGAAACCTGTGGAAGTAACCAACCACTGTCTAATGGATAAAGTTCACACCATGAAATGGATCCTATCCCTGGTGCTGCTTTGGTAGTGAAGAACCTGATAGGCCAGAAACCTGAAGAAAATCCAAATATTACATTTATACTAAAAGAAGGTAACTATAAAATGATGTTTAATAACATTCTGCCATATCTAGGAATCCGTGTCTCACTCAGCCATCACTAGATAGGAATCCCATTGTATTAAGTGAGAACAAATACAGAGACCCACAACTGGGAAATATGGAAAGATTGAGAAACCTTGGGACACCGAATCTTACACGGGATGTCTCAAGCAATTCCCTCCCTGCAAGGGTAAGGGAACCCTTCAGATGAGGAACACAAACATTATAAGAGCCTGAAGGGACTGAGAACACTAATAAATGAAGCCTTCTGAACAGAGCAGGACTGATGCACATAGGAACTCACAGAGACTGTGGTATCATGCACACTGCCTGCACATGTCTAGACCTGATAGGGTCCGAGCAATAAGAGGATTAAGTGGACACAGTCCATACACCTAACCCAGAAGCTACCCCCAATTGCAAATAGAATTGTCTCCAGTAAATTTTCATTGAGTATACAAACTACTCTTATAGCCAGAGCCTATCCCAAGAAGTAGATGTCTAACTCAAAATGAGCTCAACTGCATTTTTGGAGGTATTTTACCTTATAATGCTTTTCCCTCCTTACACACACACACACACACACACACACACACACACACACACACACACACATATATATATATATATATATATATTTCAAATTTTGTGGTTTATATGGAATTTCTGTTTGTGCAAATGTGTATATTTTTTGCATCTATGTGTTTCTTGAGCACTTCTCCTGTTGTTTTTTTGTTTTTTCCTTGTATAATTTGTTTCTTTTTATTTTATACAATTATATATCATTATAATAATTTTTACATGCCTATCTGTGTTCCAATGAGCAAGAGAAAGAAAGGGTAAGGATTTGGGTGGGATGAGAAAAGGGGAGAACCTTGGAAAAATTGAGGGAGGGAAAACTATAATCAGAATATATTATATTTTTAAAAATATTTTTAATTTTAAAATGGTAGTGGAAGATAATTTCTTGGTTTCATACAAATTCCCAAAGGCTCTAATCCTAGAAACTCATGCTCTTTATTATTTATTCCTTTGATTATTTCAAAGGAGTTGCTGCAATTCAAGGGAAATTTAAACAGAGAGCAAAGAGTTGATGGAACTGAAGATAAATAGGTAAGAAACATGCACAAGTATTTTGAGCCACTAAAATCCTGGGTCTTAAGCCAACACTGTGTATTATTATCTGTGGTTACAGACAGGCAGGAAATTCTAACAAAACTATCCAGTCCTATACTTGACCCCATTTCAGAGAACATTATCAGTACTCATAAATACTTTCTCTTCTTTTTCTTTCTTTCTTTCCTTTTTCCTCTCTCTCTCTCTCTCTCTCTCTCTCTCTCTCTCTCTCTCTCTCTCTCTCTTTCTTTCTTTCTCCCTAACTTTTTTAGGAAGCAATTTTCTCCAACTGTAGCTCAAGTAGACCTAAACCTTGAGACTCTACTCCCTTGGAATTTTAAATGCTATAATTATAGGAGTATGCCTCTATGTCCAGCCCAAAACTGGGTTATAAAACCCATGAATCTGGAACAAAATGACTTTGTATTCTTGATTATCACTATTATATAAATTTGAAAAATACACTTTAATGGGCTTATTAAGTTTAGAGAACCTGAGGTATACAAATATGGTTTCAACAGAGTCACTGTATTTGTCCATAAGCCAGCAGTTCTCAGCTCTTCACAAATTAATAAATAAATAGATAAATAAATAAATAAATAAAAGATATATATGCACTGTATTAATAGTTCCCTTCATGCACACTCCACACATTTGATAAGTTTTAAGATTATGAGTATTACAGGTGCACAAATTTGGCCTCAAGTCAAGATCTATACTTGAAAATGGCATTACCATTATTACTTATTCTCGAAAACAACCACACCTAGGTCCAACTAAATTGTCCTTTTGAGGGACTGGAAAAAGACCTCAGGATTTAAGTTTTCTGGTTGAGAAGCCCTGGGCTTCAATTCCCAGCATCTATATAGTAGGGCTCACAATTATCACTAGTAGGAATTTCTGATGTTTTACATCAACCTCTGGTCTTGCTGTATACCTGTCATACAGAGGCAAATGAAGGCAGAATACCCAAACACATAAAATAACTAAAGTTGATAAATCTTTATACCAGAATAAAATGGCTTTGGAGTATATGAGACCTAAGCAAAAATATGACCAAAACCATCCTTGATTTATTTAAACAGTTCATAATGCAAATTTCATTCTGAAATGGCCTCATTACACAGGCTTATGAAACACTATGTAGATACACTATTATTAAAAAGTTTCATTTACAAAGAATATATGAGATGATAGGCCTCCCAGGTTCTATATTTTGTTTATCTTTGCATACTCAGCTATATCCCAGCTTCCAGGGACTTTATGTATTATAAATTAAAAACTAACCCAAAAGCTCTTGTGTAAAGTATTTCCTATCATTCTTTAGGAATCACTCATAAAATACAATGGATAAAACCTTATACTGGAATAAAACAGTTTGGGGGTATATGGGATAGAAACAAGAAAGTGACTAAAACCATTGTTAATTGACTTATTTAAGCATTCTATGATACACATTTTCTTCCCTAATGACTTCACTAGCATTTTTCCCACTGTGTTGTGGAACACCATGTAAATACACAGTGATCTTTACTCCTGAGCTACTCAGACCTCCTTATAACACTTTATTTGGGCCTTGGTGTGGTCTCTTTCCAGAATCAGTGATAATGGTAGATATCTTTTATAGGGATTGATTTAGACTTGAGAACAGGCAGACATTTGTTTCTGAAGTAGCATCTTTTTTTTTTTTTTTTTGAGACAGGGTTTCTCTGTTGTAGCCCTGGCTGCCCTGGAACTCATCTGTTGACCAACCAGGCTGGCCTCCAACTCAGAAACCTGCTTGCCTCTGCCTCCCAAGTGCTGGGTTAAAGGCATGCAACACCACTGTCCGGGCCTGAAGTAGCACCATAGAAGATCATTTTGGTTTGAATATCAACATATCTAAACAACAGTGTACTTAAGTCTGATGTTGAGTTAAAAGATTGCATTTCTCTCAGAAGGCAGGTGAGAGGTGAATGAGAATGTATTTTGAGAACTTTGTGTATGAGATGGTGGCAGAAGGTGATGAGATATCTAGACCTACTAATGGTCTTAAGTTACTCTCTGTTATGTGATTATATCCAATCTGTTCTTCCTAAGGGTACCAATTACATCCTATAAACTTTTACAGCTTGAGCACAGGAGTACTATGTGTAATTAAGAGTCTGCTCTATACATTACAAAGCAAGAAGGCATTCACAGATAGGGCCATTTTCCATTTCATTGGCAAAGAGAAAAAAAAACTGTAATATGGTTGTTCAGAACAACCATCAGTATCTAGAAATGAAGTTAGCAGAGATAATGTCAGGAAAGTCTGGCAGAATTTCCATGGATCAAGGTTATGGGTGATTCATAAAATAGTAACAAGGAACACTTTAGACAAGAATTTTCGGGTTTGTTTTCAACTTATAAACACATCAAAGTTAAAAGTACAAACTTCACACTAAATAGATAAATGGAGTCAGGATATTTGAAGATCATCAAAAACTTTAGAGTATCTAGATTTTACAAGGTGAAGAAGAAATTGTCAGAGGTGGTGACGTTATAGTTAAAATTAATTTTGTAGTATGGGAATTTTAGGAATACTATATAGAATTCTAAGTACCTCACCAGCATGTTCCCTAAAATTTTAAAGAAATTATTTTATAATATTAGATGATAAGATTATTTACACTACTAGAATTAAACCTTATCAAAAGCATTTGGAGACAAATCTAAAATATCATGACATAAATTATTACTCAAGAATGAATTATTATCATTCATGTTTGTTCTGTTTCCCAGAACTACTAAATATGCTATCTATCAAAATGAAAGCAATTAATCAATGTCACCTAGTGACATTGAATCATAGTTTAGTTCTCTAAATATTTCAAAATACTCTTTTGGTTAAGATGACTTAAATAAGGATGCAAAGAAACTACACTTTGATTTTCTAATCATCCTTCATTTTATATCTAATGGACCCCTTTTCATGACTACTTGAGCAGCCAGGACATTTATTCATGTAATGTTCCTATTATGGCCATGGTTGATTGCTTCCTAATGTAAGCCTTTATCAATTTTTCTCTATGTGCTTTCTTGAGCGATGGAAAAAGATGAAAATCTGGATTTGTAAATATCTTCACATTCAGGTTGTGGGTAAAGGATATTATGTCGTTCATGTTACTTCCCTTCAGTAGATAGCCAGTCTCACAGTTGTTCATGGTGGTTGCAGATTCCTCTTATTTATTTCCCATTGACTGTTACTCTAATGGGTGCAGCAGAATTTTAAGTACTTTTTAGCACCTGAAATATATTAAAATTTGCATTTTCTAAAGAAAAATGCAAATAAATCTAATACTTCCTTCATTACTGGCTAAAAATATCTTATATATATTTTGGCTCAGTTTCTATTTGCAGTAACTTAACACCACAGATCAGATCATTTTTAAGATAAAACTGCTTTCTCAGATTTTTAAAGGCTGGAAGTATATGATATAGCATTTACACTTGGTGAGGACTCTCAGACTGTATTAGAACATCACGTGTCCATAGAAATGGAGTATGACGATGTAGACATCTCTCTCTCTCTCTCTCTCTCTCTCTCTCTTCTCTCTCTCTCGAAGTCATTATTAGTATCCCATAGGTCCATGATTGACTCTTGAATGTGGAGAGGTTGCTATCAAATACTATCATCTTATTGATTTAGAGATCATAGTATTTGTAACATTAAGCCTAAATGTTCAAGAAAAATTTTAACACTCAATAAAAATTTTAAAGACTGGATTTCAAAATAGATTTCGTTTTTAAAGAAGAAGTGTCCTGGAAGCCAAAACAATACAGTGGAAAAAGAAAACATCTTCTACAAAGGGTGCTGGTCTAACTTGTGGTCTGAATGTAGAAGAATGGAAATTGATCTACATTTATCACCTGGGACATAGCGGATCATTGACCACCACATAAAACCGAATACACTGAACCTAATAGAAGAAGAAGTGATAAAGAGCCTTGAACATATTGGCACAGGGAGAAATTTCCTGAACAAATCACCAAATGGCTGAAATGACATCCATTGTCAAAGAAAAAAATCTAATACAAAAGAAATAGGTCACTATAATGAATTTGAAAATAATTTTTAAAAAGCTAATATAAAAACAAGAAAAATTTAAAAAGACAAAATAAAAAGACCTATTTTCAAGAGAAAACTTGAAATTAAGAAATGCATTAATTATTCTCAAGATCACTAATCATAGAAATGAAACTCAAAATAAGCCTGTGATTATTTTGAAAAGAATTACTATTAACAGAAGGGATAAGAAGTGACAGCATTGACAGTGATGTTGAGGAAAAGGCTCTTGCCTTCAGCTAAGAGAATGTATATAGAGAGAAATAGAGATAGTGATAAAGATTAAGATAGAGATGATAGATTGATAGAAAGATAGATAAATAGACAGATCAATTGATATCAGTGCAAGTGTATATACAGGGTGGTCATAGAGAATAATATACTCTATGCTTTTAAAGATAGAGAAAAGGTTTTGATAGTTTTTACCATAAAGTGATTAACATGTGTGAAAATTCATTTCTTTAGCCTGGTCTAAATAGCACACCATATGAAAATAAAATGTGATGTTACATTGGGAATCCATTAATATTCACATTCATATACACAGATAAAAGTAACCATGAAAATGACAATAAAGGCATTTTAGAGTTCATACACTCTTGATGTTTGTTGTTTATCATTTACATACTGATTTAGGACTTGCAAATGAAAGCTAATTGGAAGTGCCTTAAACATGAAATTGAGTTAATTTTAAAATATGGACTTTTAGTCTACTGACATTCTCTAAACATTGAGTTAATTCACTTGGAAATGTAAAATTATGACTTGCAGACTTGACTCAGCAATTAAGAGCAGTGGCTGCTCTTTCAGAAAACCTGGGTTCTGTTTCCTGGACTTACATGGTTTCTAAACAACTTTAACTTTATTTCCAGGAAATCTTATATACTTTCTGGACTCTACTCACAATGCATATATAAGATAGATATAAATGCAGGGAAACAGTATTTTTATGTATATTATTGTAAATATTGATAAATATTTATATATTTTATGAAATTATATGTATGATATATAATATAAATATGCATTAATACAAATATATAAATATTATATATAAACACAGTTTTAAGATTATTTATAAATGTCTTTGAAAACATAATGTACTAATTAAATGATAGTAACTAATTCTGTTGTTACTTATGGATTAGGATTAATGACTAATTAAAAGCCAAAGAAATGGACTGGTTTTTGACAATAACCCGTCTCAGTCAAATTCCTGAAAGAGGCAAAGTTCTTCATTAATAGTATCCACATTCACAAAAATAATTTTAAAGGAAAATATATAAAAATTATATATACACTAAAAATTATAATGTATTTTAAAAAAATTTTGCTATTTGGGAAAAATATTGAATCCATAAAGGAATGGGATTTTGAATGGAATTAGTAGTGTAATATAGTTTCTGATTAGCTCTTTTACAAGAAAAGGAATAATATACTGAAGCAATCCAGAAATTAATTCCACAAATGTCCCTCAAGGTATTTCTGTATATCACATTCCTTGAACCATTAGTAGATAGGGTGATGGTGTTATGATGGCGCTACATTAGCAATCTAAAATTTCATGAAGAGTAGATAATACCAAGTTTCTCTCTCTCTCTCTCTCTCTCTCTCTCTCTCTCTCTCTCTCTCTCTCTCTCTCTCTCTTTCCTCTGTCAAGCACACACACATGCACACACCTGAATTAAATAGTAAAAAAGATTATAATGTGGCTTTATATCTTATTATGTAAGTTTTTTATTGCCAATAATATAATTCTGGACATTATTTATAATCTTACTTAACTTTCTGTTAGAAAAATATAACAATTCATTGAAACATTATATTAAACACTTCTATGGTTTAAAAAGTTTGTGGTTATAAATAATGAGATAATGAATATAAGCACACAAAATTCTAACTTCTTCAAAATTCTCTCCATGTTTTTATACATATTTTCCAACTCTAGCAAAATTAATATTAGAGAGAACCTTATTGATTTGTACATCTACAAATAACTGCAGTATATCTACTATAAGAATAAAAGCAGCCATCAATATCACCCAGTTGCAAACCCTGTGACTTACAGTAGCAACATGCCTATTAGAATATTAATGCAAAAGTGATATGAATGTTATAGTAGAAATTACCTGATTTTTAAATCAGTTTTAATATCCAATTCATGAGACTGAACCCATACCTCACTCTGCTAAAGTTCCCACAGACCTAGATCAGATAGCTTATAAGTGCTATTGAAAACCCACTACTATTCTATTATAGGAACCCAGAAATAAAATGACACTAAATGACACACTGATATAACCATCGATCAAAGCACTATTCTCCCACCCTTCACCAGAGAAGCTTCCTTTTGCAGTAGGAGACAATTATCGGGCGGACACTGAGCTGTACAATGTTGAGAGTGTGAGACTTTGGAGAATTCATCTCTAAAAAAGATGTGTTCATCCAACTCCTCCCTTCACATTCAGGAATCTATACAGAAAGGGAGGCAGAGGTTAAGGATAACTCCAAGAGAACAGCATCATCATACAGACACAACAGAACTAACACATATGAACTCATAGAGACTATACAGACACAACAGAACTAACACATATGAACTCATAGAGACTATACAGACACAACAGAACTAACACATATGAACTCATAGAGACTATGCCAGCACATGCAGGACCTGTACATGTTCAAAACAGACAAAATACTAACAAGGAGTACAGGTAATAGACACAAAAGTCCCCAAGAAGCTATTTGCAGTTGATACATGTTGGGAAGTGGAAAAGCAGTTTTCTCCATTGTAGTGTCATTAGATAAGTGAGCTCGATTCAATGGCAAGCTCATACCCAGGAAACTGACCAACTAAAAGGTACTCCATTCTCTCTCTCTCTCTCTCTCTCTCTCTCTCTCTCTCTCTCTCTCTCTCTCTCTCTCTCTCTGTGTGTGTGTGTGTGTGTGTGTGTGTGTGTGTATACATATATGATTTTTCTTTATTATAGTATACTTTGTCTTATAAATGTGTTAGTTTTGATTTTAGTTTTATGCTTTTCTTAATTTTTGAGTCAGGAAAGAGATAGAGCAAGAACACATGAGCACACAATTAGATAGGGAGGGAGGTTGGTAGGATCTGGAGGATTTCAGGAAAGGAAAATAGTATGATCAAATGTATTAATAAGTTTTTTAAATTTTCTAAGTTATAAGGACTACTTTTTATCTTAATTACATCTTACAACTTCATATGTCTGGTTTTATTTTTAATTAAACATTAATTGAATATATTTATCATAGACAGCATATTCTGAATTATCTATACATTTAGAATTATTAAACAGAATTAATTAACATAAGAAATACCCCCATTAAATTATGTTGTTTAAATACTTAAAATCTATTCTCTTAGCAATAAGATACTTTATTATCTATGGGTTCCAGGCTCCATGTTATGAAATAGAATTTTGAAGGTTATTTTTCTTTATAATTGAGGTGTTATATCCTTTGACTGACCAACACCCCCTTAGTACCTGCTGTGACATTTAATCCTCATTAATAAATTGGTAATCTTTATACTCACCATGAAAACATGCCATGTGTTTATGAGGGGCTTCCTTAAAATGTTTAAACTGTCAGGGGAGACATAACCTGCATTTAGTCTGCACCATTTCATGAGCTCTGGTTCTCAAATGGCAAATAGGAGAAAGCAAGCTAACCATCATTTCCCTCTGCTTTGCTGAGTGGGTCCTGTGACAAGTGCTAACTGCCCACTGCCATAATTTCTCCACCATCAAGGATTGTTACCACAAATTGATTGTAAACCTATACACATCTTTCTTAAGCTTCTTTTGTCAGATACTTTGTCCTAGTAAGAAAATAAATGACTACTATTCCTGACTCTTCCCATACCAGTCTATAGTGGCTAGCTTTCTACCACATTTCTACAAGGTCAGCTTCTTTAGATTGCACAGGTAAGTAAGAGCAGGCATTAGCTTGTCTGTGTGTCTGGATTGCTTCAAAAATTATCCTGTAGTGACCTGTGCTGTGCAAATAACAGGATTTCTTTATTTTATAAAGCTGAGTGGTATTTCAATGTGTATGGTAAACTTTTTCAATATTACATTTTATTTTGTATAATTGATAATTTTCCTTTAAAATGTTATCTCTCAAGGGAAATTTTAGTTATAGATACTTTACAGGTCTATACTGACTTATTGTGTATAGATTTCATAACCAGTAGCATAAAGCTCTTTTCCATTTGTATATATGGGAATAAATTTTATAGCAATGTTTACATAAATTATATACATTTCTTGTTAATTTTTTTCTAATTTTACGTATTTGCTGTGTTTGTGAATGGGTTCATTATAATATGCATTCTTTCTGGTTCTAATGACATATAAAAAGTGGTTTGAAATTTTATTCTTTTCTGGCTAGTTCATCATATTTATAACAATTCTTTGTTGTGAATTATAACATGCTGCTGATAAGAGATTTGGAAAATGAGAGTGGGTACATTTTACACTCACAGAGTAGAACAGTGTTTTTATTTACCTGTCTTAGCCAAAATCCTTTTTATGTCATTTCCAACCTCATTCATTCATCTTGAATGCATTAGATAAATTGGTGGTTCTCTGTCTATTATATCATTTTTGTTATCAACATAAAAAATATAAACATGAACCTTACAGGAGCTTTGATTTCTATTGCACTTTTATGTAAGCATTTGCAAAGAATTCAAAGATTCAATTCAATCTCACATTGATGAAAACTATTGAGAAGCTGACTTGCTGAACAGTGAGTACAACTAGATGCAGGATACAAGCTCGGTATCTGTGCCCTCAGTTTGTGACTATCTTCTTTACCTTTTCTTACCTCTTCACTTGGGCATGCCAACCAGATTTTTGTATCTGTCTAACCCATCACATTTTCTCCCATGCCTGAAACCACAAAGACAAGTCACTGTGTTAAACGTGTATTCTAGAAAGAACACAATCTGAGAAGCACAGACACATCATTCCCATAGACAACAGTCTTCCATGAAGACATGGCTTCTCTGTAGAATGAGCTTGACCATACTGAAGTAGGCAGGTTACCCTTAAACTTTGAGGATCACAGCAGAACGATGTCTTTGGAAAACTTTCCAGAGGCTGCACTGAGATAATGATCATCCAGCCCCACCTTGACTGGAGGCTGTACAGATTCTACTTCTTGTCCTTTGCTCCAATTCTCTTGGTATTCAAACATAAACAGCATGTTAATGCTCACAGGGAAGACTAGGGTCACCAGACACCTTTCTCTCTCTCTCTCTCTCTCTCTCTCTCTCTCTCTCTCTCTCTCTCTCTCTCTCTCTCTCTCTCTCTCTCTCTCTCTCTCTCTCTCTCTCTCTCTCTCTCTCTTTTGGTCTCAATTGCATAGGATTCCTCTCTGGTATTCCCCATACCTCATTTTTTTAATCAGTATACTAGTGATGAGTCAGTGAGCTGGCTTGTGGTTATT
This sequence comes from Mastomys coucha, assembly GCF_008632895.1. Classification (NCBI taxonomy): domain Eukaryota; kingdom Metazoa; phylum Chordata; class Mammalia; order Rodentia; family Muridae; genus Mastomys; species Mastomys coucha. Next base: position 39,557,088 of record NW_022196891.1, on the reverse strand, counting down.
GGAGATCAGGCTTTAAATCCTAAAAATTCTATTAAAAAGTGTTTCAAAACAAAAATAAAACTGCATTATCTTATTTGTCAGATACAATTCACTACCAAACTTCCCTGCAATGACTGCTGGAAAATGTATTTTCCACTTCAGTTCAATGAGGAATTCAGTAATATGGTAGAAAGAAGACAAGCTACTTCTATAGCATTTCATCATTAATTTTGTTTTTATTGTTTATTGACTGAGTGTGTGTATGTGTGTGTGGTCACTTATCAGAATGTGAAAGGCCCCCAGAGCTAGGAAGACCCTCACTCAAGCCTTGGCATGATGAAAGACCAATCTTGCTGCAAGCTCACGAGGTTTATTGGGGATAGGCTGGTACTGGGGTCAATCTTGTAACCTTGCAGGCCAGAGGAGTTCGACCATGAGCACAAGGAGTAAGGGGTATTTAAAGGGAAAAAACACAAACTAGGGGGAAGTGAGGGGGTTACCAAGGAAGCATAACAAAACAGTGGAAAATTTCAGAGGGACCCAACCCAAGGTATTCAGTTAGGGAGGGGAACATATTCCTTCTAGGAATGTAATCTTTATCTATCGGTTGGCAGGGTGGAGAGCCTCAGCAGGGTGGAGAGCCTTGTAAATCAGTAGACCTTCATTCCTACTTCTGCCCTCATTGTGGATCAATCAGGAGGGGCAAGTATTGGAAGCCAGAGCCCTGAGGCACTGAGTTAGCCAGGTTCCTGGGACTGGCCAGTCTACATTCCTGGCTGGCTACAATGGCCCTCCATGTCCTTTTAGGTAAAGGTTATACACCATACATTTCTATTAAATGCCCTCATTTTAAATGCTAAGATTCTCTAGCCTTTCACATGCATATGTGTATATCACAGTGCTTGCCTGATAGTTAGATTATAACTTACTATCCACTCCTTCCACCATGTGGCTTCTGGTGGTCAACCTCACATCCCTCAGGCTTGGTGACAAATATCCTAATCATCAAGCCATCCTAATAATTGTCAGTATTCTGTTCATAACTGTACATTTTCTTTTTGCTTTATTCCATATATTTTACAATAATATTGTTTTACTGTTTTAACTTCATTTCATAATCATAACTTTATTTGAACTTTTCAATTAGAACTTATCCTTTCATTTTTTGACCTAAGGGCTTTATAACTTATCTTTTATAAGTGAGAAACAGTTTCTTCATTCAAAAAAAGTTTATCGAAGACTTAATCATGTTGTTCTTAAGTGATGATTTTTTTAATTATTTCTTTATTCATTTTACATTAAGATTGAAGCTCCCCCTTCTCTCCTCCCAGTACCACCCTCACACCCCCAAGTGATGATTTTTTTAAAAGAGAATTTTAGTTTTTACCTTGAAAATTAAAGTAAAATTACATACTGGCTCCTGTCTATTCCCTACTTCCCATCCTCCTTCTCGTTCTCACTGAAATTTACGGCCTTTAACATCTTTTAGTTTAATTGTTGCTGCATATACACACCAACATACACACATATTCTAAATATATAAATTCATACACTTCAGTGTGTATAATTTGCTTATAGTATATATAATTATAAAGAAACTTTAATTCAGTTTTCTATTATTTATCCTTTATTAAGCTATAAAATAAATTGGTAATATTTATATGTGTTTCTGGTAAGTTTTGCTCCTATTATCTTGTTCTATGCCACTAGTATTTTTCAATCTTTTATCCTATGCATGTTTTTTTCATCCCTCTTAGTTTGAAAGTAGTGCTTCCCATCATTAATTGCAACAGCAATTTTTTATTGCATGAGTTAAATCCACATTCTATAGTAAAGCCAAGAATAAAGAATGTGATTTTATTCAGTCAAATTTACTTCTTTAATTTTGGCATAAAAAGCAAGAAACTTGTTAATAATAAAAGGTTGTGATTTAAATTAATGACATAAGGACTGCAGATAAATGAGAATACATCATCTAGATAGTAGTCATTGTGGAAACAGTGAAATGAAAGTTACCTGCTGAGAACAAAGTAAGACATTTACAAACAAGATGCACAAAGGAGTCCAGTCCATAGTCAGACAGACATTTCATTATGAGACCCATGAACTCCTGTGTTATAATATCTTCTTAGGCTCCAAACTGTCTAATGAACATTTTATTTTTGCTTTGTTTTGTTTTTACTATAGCTACTATCCATTTCCAACTTGAAAGAATCTTGATTCTAATGGAAAGCAAGATACTACCTCCACAGGAATAAGCATTGTGCTATAAGCCAGTTAGGGAAGATGACAGCCTTAGTGCAGAGTGGGCTATTTTCATGACCCAAGAAAATCATTTATACCTTGGGCTTCTTTCCTCTTCCTCAAATGTGGGTGAAAAATCAAGTGTCCTCCTTAACCTTCAACAGTTACTCCAGTTATTAAGAAGTTTAAGTCTGTTGACCAATGGTGATACTTAAAACAGCTACTATCACATACAGTGTGTTTTCTAAATAGATAAAAAGCAAGCAAACAAAAAATAAATGAAAAACAAACAAACACCTGCTCTCAGACAGAAGACACATGAAAGATCTCAGTGTCTAGAAATTTTAGATAACTATCATTACATTCCTGATGTCAAAGTGATGTAGGAATAGTGAGAAGCCTGTCTTTCCTACAGGATGCTAGATGTCCCTTCTCTCCCTTACTTTCATTTTGTGACTATGGTTCTCTTTTTCCCTTATAATCTGATGCTATTAGATATGTTCCAAAAGAAATGCTCTTTTTACTTATGTTAAAATTTGTCTGGTATTTGTAAATAAGCACTCTTCCTTACACTAAATATAATGCTGTTTCCTAATGTATTCTGGACACAATCTCAATTTCAATCTTTTCTTTTAAAGTTGGTTTGTAAACTGTTTGAAATGTAGAGTTCTGTTTCTGGTGGGATTATAATTGCTGAATATAGTTACCAAGTCCAACTTTAACTGAATAATGACATTAAGTGTGGCTGTCTTGGTAGAAGAACACTGAATATACCTATATAAAGGCAACACCCTGTAATTGCAGTTATTCCCGATAGAGCATGGTTGCAAAATACATTCTAACTCTTTAAAAAGTAGGGAGGGGTTGAGTTCGGTGAGGTTTGAACAAGGTTTTCTGTTTTGAAAAGATCCTAGAATAGTGTCAAAATGCCCCCGGGCACATAAAAAGTCTTGAAGTGCAAATGCAAATTAAATGCTGGTTAACCTTGCAAGAAGTATTTGAATGCCCTTTGTGAAGTGCATGAGCTTCTCAAAACTGCTATTCTGAGAGTACAGATTGCACCCTTTCTCTGTGTATTGGGAGGGGTAATTGTAGTAAGAACACACTGTCATACTCAGACACTGGAAGATCAGTTATCCTTACACACAAAATATGGAAACAATAAATATTCAAAGGTTTTTTTTTCCCAAAATTGTGGTTTAATTTCTAAAAATTCAGAAAATAAATCTTATGACAATACTAGAAAGAGGAGTTGTGTTGCCAGGGGCTTGCTCTCTGTGCTTTTGAGTTCTGAAATTCTAAAGAAGTCTCTCTGAACAAACCAATGCCATTGAATGATTTGCATTGACTCTGGGGTAAAGAGAAAGACTTTCATTTCCCTCCACATCATTTAACCTTCATGGGAGCAACAACAAAGGCATGCAGTAGAAAAATTACTAAGATTTTGGCAAAAACAAAACTTAAAAAAAAATCTTACTCTATTTCTGAAATAGTTTATTCATTCCAAATTCATTTGCAGCCCAGTAATAAAGTTGAATCTCCTACTTCCATGCTCAGCCATGAGGCAAGCCCCAGCATTGACAGGAGACTGGCTTTCAGCTGTGAGCTCTCATCTTCTGAATGTTTTACCACAGTCTACTCCATCTCCTCTCTGGGTTAATTTTCTACTGTTTTGTCCCAAAGTCAAGGAACCACTTGTTGACCTGGCATCCTTTCAATCTTCATTTCTTTGATTTTTTCAGAGTCTCTCTTTTTGATGATCTTCAGTTTAACTCCCACTTCTTTGTCCTTCCTCTCATAGCTCTGATTTACTTAAACCTTTTACCATTGACAAAATTATTTATAAGCCATTAAAAAGGAAAGATTGGTTTTGGGGGGCTGGAGTGATTGCTCAGCAGTTAAGAGCAACCATTGTTTTGTACAGTGGACCTGAGTTTGGTTCCCAACAACAATGTGGAATGTCTCATAACTATTTGTATATCTATCTATAACTATTATCTGGTCTATAATCTATATCTGTAGCTATATCTAATCTATCATCTATATATCTATTACTGTATCTATTTCTTATCTCTATCTCTATATCATATATATCTATATCTACACCTAGATATCTTCTCTATATCTATATATTTATCTTTATCTATATATAATCTATAATTATATTTCTATCTATTGATAGAGATATTAGGCATATAGAAAAATAAAGGCAAAGATTTTGTCTGACACTTTATTGGAATATTTTAAAGACAAAATTGTTTATCACTGTTATTCAGTTAACAGTAAATGATAATGATAACTTTATAGAGTATTCAAATATTCTGTGCACAAAATGCAGATGAAAGACCTTTAATGACCTGAAACTTCACACTCTAAGCAGAGTTTGTTCAGTAGATGTAGACATTTTACTCAGGCCAATCTAATAATTTTTTCTTCTTTCTCCAGTTATGCTTTAATTCTAACTCATTTCTCAATCATTGAAAAAAATTGGGAAAGGGAATAACATAAATAAATAAAATTTCCAATAAAAAAGAATACCATTTTAGGGCATAAGCCAGTGTTGCTTCTCATACAAATGAAAGGACTTGATATTGAGGTTCCCTTTATAAGCTCTGACCATATAAGAAATTTCCGAAAGAAAAGAAACATGATTCTTTAAGCCAGGCAGTGGTGGTGCACACCTTTAATCCCAGTACTTGGGAGGCAGAGGTAGGCAAATTTCTGAGTTCGAGGCTAGCCTGGTCTACAGAGTGAGCTCCAGGACAGCCAGGGCCACACAGAGAAACCGTCTCAAAAAACAAAACACAGAAAAAAAAAAAAACAACAAAAAAAGAAATTTCCATTCATTCTAACATATAATAAGTAGTACATGAAATAATTTAGATATGCCTGTAGAAATGACCCTAGTCATATATTTACACTGTGTGAGTAAACAAAGCCAGGGTGAATTTCTAGGAGGTAAACATTTCACCATAGCATTTTGTGAAATTATTTGAGATTTGGAGACATATATCACTATGTGAATATGTATGTGTACATTTTAATCCTCTGCAAATATATTATTTTGCCTGTAATAAAGAATATTTCAAATGCAATACAAAACAAAGCAGTGAACAAAATAAATCTTGATTTCAGTTTCAAAAAAAAAAGAAGAAAAAATCATGAATATCAAGCCCATACTCCTGATAAAAAATAAAATAAAAATGACCCTTTGTCTCTGACATTGACATTTTAAGCTTCCAATATGTGTGACATCGTATAGGATTCTTATTCTGACTGGCTAATAATGACATATAGCTTAAACATATGCAATCTCTCCTATTGCATTATTGCATTTTCAAATTATGTCATTTTGAATATTGAATTATTTAATGATAAATAACATCTGTATAAACTATAACCAGGGGATAAAGGCCAGGAAACTGGTGCGCGACCTTCCACTGCTATTGCTACACCAGTGTTTACTTATGGGAAGATGTCTGCATTGCTACCCAGCCTGGATGCTTTTGCTTTTTTGAGTTTTGCTAAATGAGCATTTTGCTTTCTGGCTTATATGTCTGTTTACAGATTCTTTTATCAGAAAGAAGAAATAACAAGACTGGAGGGTTCTGACCTGCCTAGTAGCTAAGGGAGGAGAATGCCAGTATGTATTTTCACTGATACTCTAAAAATGTAATAGTTTTATTGTTCTGCAAAGAATGTTACCACAAGTGGAAAATTGCATCATCAGCAATAGGGCAATATTTTAAGATCTGTTAATCTTGTATGTATATATATACCTTTCAGTATAATTTTAAGTATAGAAAAACATGAACTTGTAAAGTTAAAGGAGGAATCAACAAATCTAAAATATAATTTTAGATAGCATATTTCCTACTTGAAAAGTAAAACAATTTTAAATTAAAAAATAAAAGTGCAGCCGGACAGTGGAGGCTCATGCACTTTAATCCCAGCACTTGGGAGGCAGAGGCAGTAGGATTTCTGATTTCGAGGCCAACCTGGTCTACAGAGTGAGTTCCAGGACAGCCAGAGCTATACAGAGAAACCCTGTCTCGAAAAACAAAACAAAAAAAAAATTAAATAAATAAAAATAAATAAATAAAAATAGAAGTGCAATAGAAGTATTGTGCTGTTTATTTGGTAATTTTCAAATCCATGGGTAGCTAGAGAACATGTCTTAGCCTAAGTATGCTCATAGGCTGTTCAGAAGCATCATAAAATCCCCTCCCCAGTTTCTGGAATGGTCCATCATTAAATGCTGTCCTTGGCTCTCTTCTTTTAATGGATCATTTCTAGAAATATTTTTTAAAAAGAAAACAGAAAAAGCAAAAAGGGTTTTACTTAAATTTTCCCATATATCCAGGCAGCAAATCTGAGAAATAACTGTTTTTGATTTCAGGTTAGGTTTCTGCTTTCTGGAAATAGTAATTTTATCCCCACATTTGTAAACTTAAATGAAATCTTTCTTGAAAAACATTCCTCTTCCATTGAAACTGAATCTTTTAATCAAAAACAGGTTTACTTATAAAAATGCATTTGGTCTATACACATTAAGAATGTGTTTTATTTAAGCACAAATATCTCATGTTTATGTTTTTCAATTAACATATTTGTTGATAGTTTGATTAAATATTTATACAAAATGTTTATTTAAAAGTGTCTACATTGCACAGTGAACCTGACTCCATTCAAAATCATCTCAGTATACTTAGATATTGTGTAAACAAACTTAATATCTCCAAGTCTTAAGGGTTATATTTAGGGAGGAAGAAATTCACAAAATTTATATTACCTTAATATTAATTCTCATTTAAAAGAAAGAAAATTTCACAACATAGAAAATAACATTAGCAAGATTTGAAGCAATTTTATATTAATTGTCTTCATCAAAACCTTATAAGAATTTTAAATATTGATTTTATATTATGACATATAAAAATGAGAAATTATTTGAATATTTTTCTGGTACATTTTATATTATAGGTATAAATATTGATAGGATAGTACTTTTTATAATTTTCCTTTATATATATACACATTAAATATTTTATATAATATTAGGATATTCTAGAATTAGAATTAAGAATATGAGTTGTTTGATTACCAAATCAAAACTTTATTTTACATAGATAGGGTTCAAAATACTCCTCATTTTTTCATCTTTTTAAAAATATATTTTATTTTCTCAATTTGCATGTAGTGTCAACATCATTGTTTAGGTTCAGTGAAAAATCATACTTTTCTTATTACTTGGGTTTAAAATGTATCAGTTTCAAGATCAGGTATTTAATTTCATCTCTGCTTATTCTAATGAGAGTTGGCATTATCTCCTTAAAAACCTGTACATAAATGCTTGATTGCCACATTAATGCTGTGAACAAATTACTGGAGAAGTTCTTATGTGCCTAGGAATCAGGCAGGTGAATGATCTCAGATAATTCAGGCTCACTCTGGCTGCATCTTGTAGTTTGGATCTCAAACCCACTTTCTCCATCAAGTATGCTAGAATCTCCTGCAGGAGACAGAACCACCCAATTATGCACATCCTATAAGTAAACAAAACAATTACATATACTTTGACCTTAGAAGCATGCTTCATCTCTCCCATGAGAGTGACAAAAAGGAAGATTTTGTTTTGAGAAAAGATAACGAAGGATATGGGTCAACAATATTACTGCACAAAGTATAGTGCTGGCATCACTGACCTTAATATAAAATAAAAATTTAAATAATGATGTAATGATTATATAAAATTTCATTTAGATTATATTTATTTCAAAAGGTTCCACATGTAATATGACTATCATTGGCCTAAGGAAAATGTTACAAAATGTTTGATTTGATATTTGATTTTTAGTCATCAAACCTTATAAATATGGAATGGTTAAAGACAAACAAAACATAAACAAAAACCCACAATGTTCTCAATTAGAATGTAACTAACTCCACCCTACAAACAAAGCTTTCTCTGGTAAAAGAATTGCATTTATAATTTTATTTACTGATGAGACTCGATAAACCTTCATTTAGAGTCTGTCTGGTCTGTGAGAATGGAGTGTTTCTAAGTATCTTTCAGAAACTAAAAACTTAGAGCAATTACTAGAATTTCTTGGCAAAATCTATGTATGGGTGGACTCTTGCACAACTACGTGTAAAAGTTGGTTATTCTGGGATGTTTATGATAATACCTAGCAGTTCTGAATCTGTGCCAGATTTATTTATGTAATTAGACTCACATTAACAGTAATTAGTAATAATGAATAATAAATCATGCCAAAGAAAGATCATGATATCAGGTTCATTAATTGGCAACTATAAGAATCAGGGGGAGGTGGGAAATCAGTGACTTAACAAAAGTTTTGGACATTTAAAGCAGAATGAATCTATAGGGCTCTAATGTGCCAGACAGAATTATGTATCCAAAACACTAAGAGATTGAGCAAAAGTGTACTTGGCCACCACATTAAATATCACTTTTGTTTATCCCACCCTTTAATTATCTGCATATTTGAATATGTCCTGATGGTCACATTAATTCAATAAACACTGTTCATCTTTAGATTAATGGTCTCTAATATGTGAAGGAGACATTTAATATGCATTATTTATTTTTTACAATAAAGTTTCTATTATTTTTGAAGTTATTTTGAGGCTGTTTCTATGTTTCCAAGACTCTTTCATAGCAGTGCTGTGGTTTCTAAATTAAAAAAAAAAAAAAGATTAAAATTCCTGTTCTGAGAATCAAAACTAAAGCATTTCTACACACATTCTAGGCAAATCTCATACCACCACAATTTATCACCAGCCTTTGTTTCATGGGGACAGTTTCCCTCTGTAATTAAGTTGACCTTTCAACGTGAGTTTTTCTGGCTTTGGCTCCACATTTCTGGGATTATACAGCTACACTGCCATTTCTGGCAAAAAGAGTGCTTTTTTCAATTTCCGGAAAATTAATTCACTCTATTGAGCAACCAACATTAAATTATTGTTATTTCTAAAGAAATAGTATGGTCCCAAATCATTGTATTTTAGAAAATATATATCACTATATATTTAACAATCAAACACTAAGCACAATCAGTATAATCACAATGATTCCAATGTTAATTTCCTTAATTTCTAAACATTTTGTTAAAATACAAAAATGTCTAGAGGAAAAATCACAGGACAAACTGATGAGGCAAATTATACTTATATGTGTACTTGACCACACTAGGCTAAAATCCGTAGATAACAAAAAAAGAAATACTATGAAACTGGCCCACATTGTTTATATTTCATTTTTAGTGTCTGCTATAATGAAATTCTCAGTTAACATAAATGATGAACTTCCAGTCATCATTCATTAAAAATTATCAATTGATAATTTTTGAAATGTTCATAAAACAAAACATATACTAGTACTCCAAAGTAACTAGGACCAACCAGATATTTGTGTCAACCCTGGACCAACCAGATACTTGTGTCAACCCTGGACACAACCAGATACTTGTGTCAACCATGGAAGCCCCTGATATTTCTTTAACTTCCACATATCATATATTTCAAAACTCTAGTAGACAAAAGAGTACCTTGGAAAGAGCAATAATTTTTTAATCAAAGACCAGGAACTGAGTCACCTGCTGTTTTATTCTGGTAACATAATATTTAATAGTTCTGAGTCTTTTCTTCATGAAGAAGAAAAGTATGATTAATTTCTCTTTCATTACTATTTAAGCACTCAACACTCTAATGAATGCAAGAGTGCTTATAAACTCTGATATGCAAATGTAAAACTAATTTTAATTATAGCTACAACTTTAAAACTTAACTGATTTTTGCAGAAGACAAATACAAAAATTTAGAGTAGTCAGTGCTGTAATTTTCTGGTGACATTTGAATATAGTAACATAATTCAGTGCAATCAATTCCTACAATGAAATTAATATGCTAAAATATCAAGTATGTATAACATCATTAAACATTATATTATCAATCTGTGTAAATGTAATAAATTGCCATAAAACTTAGCATCTTAAAACAGCACACATTTATCCTCATAATTTCTGAGGTCAATTTTCTAGAACTGGTTCTCTTTCTGGGAGCCTGATCTTTCTTTCTTTCTGGGAGTTCTGATTCAAAGATCTCAGTTACACTTGACATCCACTTGTTAGTAGCAGTTTGAAGACTTGACTGGCACTTAAGAATTTTTTTTCAATATGCTTCACTTATCTGGCTGTTAGCAAGGAAACTTCTTGTCAGGTAGGCCTTTCTAGAAGGGCTTCATAAGTGTTCTCCCAACATGCCTATATCTGCTTTCAATGGCAGTGTAGAGTTTTAAAGTATAAAAGCGCAGTCTTGTTCAGACTTTTGCTTGACTTGGAGAACAAAACTGATATGCCAAATTCTATTGGAGAAGGGCAATGAGGCCTTAACCATACACAAGAACTAAGACAATGGAGTACAGCTCATAGCAGGAGACCGACCTCTAAGTGAAGAGCACACCAACTAGCTTTCTCATACCACATGGTCAGTACTTTGTCCTAAAACTATACCTGCAAGTAAACTTATACTATTTTATTTGGAAATATATTTATATATACAAATACATATATTCATTCTGTAAGAATCTAATAAAATTAAAGTAAAAAAAATCTGAGAAATTTTATATTCTCAGATTTATAAAGATAGGTTAGTTGTGTAAGCAAGTGCTGAGTAATATTGAGACATAATTATGAGTCATGCCTGTGATATGGAGCCTGTCACGATATACTGTCATGAGAAGGAAAGCATAGGAACAGAAGAAACAAATTAAGCAAATCTTAGTTGATCTTCAACTTCTTCTTATATTGGTGCATAAGTTCTTTGTGTTAAACTATCTTCAAATTTTTGTTCTTCTAGTTATCAGAAGATCCTATGTCATGTAAGCATTTTTTGAGCATTATGATTAATTTGTAGTTATATTTAGAAATGTCTTCTGAATATCTAATACTGGTATCAAATTAAACACTTTTGGCAAGTGATATTTGAGGTCATAGTGAATTAGAAAAGCTAGAGTTTCAGAACTGACTCCATGTTTGCTTAAGTGTGCTAATATTTTTCTATATATTTAATACTATGTACAACCTACAACAGTACAATATGTGAATAAGCAAACTTTTAGGAAAAGCAAAACACTATAAAGTAACACAGTGTTCCTTCTTCTCATGGATTCTACATTTGGACATAGGCTTCTTGACAATCCTTCAATTCTCAATTTGACCAAGTGTAGTATGGGCAAAATACTGCAGTTATTTTCTGTTCATAGCCTATTCTCATATACAATTTCCCCCTCAAAAAATGATTACTATTTCTGAGATTGTGTAATACAACCCAATTTTTAAATAAAGTCACATGATTTTTTAATGTTTTATTGCTTCATTTAACATATTAAATAACTTTCTTATTTATTTAGGAATAACTATTTTCTTTTTAAAATTATTTTATTTATAGTCCAGTCCTTGCACCTCTTCCCGGTCTCATCTCTCACCGTTCCTCATTCTATCCCTACTTGCCCTTGCCTGTGAAATGGTGCTCGACACCACCAGGTCTCTCCTTTCCCTTGAGGAAGTCTCTCAGGGATTACGATCATCTTCCCCTTCTGAGGCCAGACAGAAAGACCTCTGCTCTATGTATGCCAGAGGCCTTGGTCTTGCCCATGTATGCTCCTGGTTGGTGACTCAGTCTCTGGGAGCTCCCTTGGATTAGGATTATTTGAAATTGCAAGTCTTCCTTTGGGGTTAGCCTCCCCTTAGACTTCTTCAATTCTTCCCCTAATTCAGGCATAGAAATCCCCTACTTCAGTTAAATAGTTGGGTATAAGTATCTGAATCTGTCTCATTCAGTTGTTTGTAGGACCTCTCAGAGGATGGCCATGTCAGACTCTAGTCTGTAAGCACATCATAGCATTAGTAATAGTGTCAAGCCTTGGTGTCTCCCCTTGAGATGGATCCCAAGTTGGGTCAGTCATTGGACCTTCTTTCCTTCAGTCTATTCTCCATTTTTGCCCTTGCAGTTCTTTTAGACAGGAACAGTTCTGGGTCAGAGAATTTGACTGTGGCTTAGTAACCAAGTCTATCCACTTGAGACCCTGTCTACCTACTGGGGGTGGAGTCATCAAGTTCCCTCTCCCCAAAGTTGGGTATTTTGGCTAAAGTCACCCTCACTGAATCCTGAGAGTCTCTCACCTCCAGGCTCTCTGTTACTTTCTAAAAGGTGCCCCCAACCTTCCACCTCCCTGCTCCCCATCCAGGCTGATTATTTCCTTTCATTCTCCTGGTGCTCTGAGATTCTTTCCTGTTCCGTGCCCCCGCCAACAAAAACCTGATACTGTTTCCCTTTTTGCCTCCCCCTCCACTGTCCCTACCAGGTCCCTCTCTCCCTCTGCCACCCCTGATTATTTTGTCCCCTTTCTAAGTGGGATTGAAGCAGCCTCACTTGGGCATTTCTGCTTGTTACAATCTGTACTTTGTATCCTAGGTATTTTGTTTTTTTAGCTTATATTCACTTGTTAGTGATTACACTTCTTTTTGGGTCTGAGTTACCTCACTCAGGATGCCATTTTCTAGTTCCATCCATTTGCCTGCAAAATTCATGATGTCCTCTTTCTTGATAGCTGAATAATATTCCATTGTGTAAATGAACCACATTTTCTGTATCCATTCTTCTGTTGTGAGATATCTAGGTTGTTTGCCACTTCTGGCTATTACAAATAAGGCCACTGTGAATATAGTGGAGCAAGTGTCCTTGTGACATAGTGGGGCACTTCTTGGGTATATGCACAAGGGTGATATATATGGGTCTTCAGGTAGAACTATTTCCAATTTTCTGAGGAACCTCCAGATTGATTTCTAGAGTGGTTATCAGTTTGCAATCCCACCAGTAATGGAGGAATGTTTGTCTTTCTGCACATCCTCACCAGGATGTACGGTCATTTGACTTTTTGATCTTAACTATTCTGGTTGGTGTAAAGTAGAATCTTCCACACTTGGGCATATACCCAAAAGATGCTCCAACAAATAACAAGGACACATGCTCCACTATGTTCATAGCAGTCTTATTTATAATAGTCAGAAGCTGAAAAGAACCTAGATGTCCTTCAACAGAGGAACAGATACAGAAAACATGGTACATTTTCACACAATGAAGTAAGACTCGGTTATTAAAAACAATGACTTCATGAAATTCTTAGGCAAATGGATGGAACTAGAAAATATCATCCTGAATGAAGTAACCCAATCAAACACACACACACACACACACACACACACACACACACACACACACAGTATGCACTCACTGATAAGTGAGTATTATCTCAGAAGTTCAGAATACCCAAGATACAATTCACAGACCACATGAAGCTCAAGAAGAAGGAATACCAAAGTATGGATGCTTCACTCCTCCTTAGAGGGGGAACAAAATACTTATGGGAGGAAATAAGAAGATAAATTATGGAGCAGAGACTGCCCCACCTGGAGATCCATCCCATATAGAGTCACCAAACCCAGACAATATTGTGAATGCCAAGAAGTGCTGCTGACAGGAGCCTGATGTAGATGTCTGTCTCCAGAGAGGCTCTGCTAGAGCTTGACAAATACAGAGGCAGATGCACCCAATCATTGGACTTAAAAGAGGAGTTAGAGAAAGTACTGAAAGAGCTGACGGGGTTTCCATCTCCATTGGAAGAACAACAATATCAACCAACCGTATCCCCCAGTGTTCCCAGGGACTAAACCACCAACCAAAGAGTACACATGGAGCAACCCATGGCTCCAGCTGTGTATGTATCTGAGGATGGTCTTGTTGGTCATCAATGGGAGGAGAGCCCCTTGGTCCTGTGAAAGCTTGATTTCCCAGTGTAGGGGAATGCCAGTGTGAGGAAGAAGGAGTGGGTGGGGGAGGGGTGTGGGAGCACCCTCTTAGAAGCAGGGGGAGGGGGCAAGGGATAGGGTGTTTCTGGATGGGAACCAGGAAATGGGATAACATTCAAATGTAAATACAGAAAATATACAATAAAAGAAAAGAAAAAATAAAAAAAATAAAGAATCTTAGGGTCATTTTGATTTGCATTTCTCTGATGACTAAGAACTTTGAACCTTTCCTTACGTGCTTCTTGGTCATTTGAGATTCTTCTTCTTCTTCTTCTTCTTCTTCTTCTTCTTCTTCTTCTTCTTCTTCTTCTTCTTCTTCTTCTTCTTTTTTTTTTTAAGACAGGGTACTCTGAATTCTATTTTTAGCTTTGAATTATTTTCCTTTCATTTTGATGTCTTTATCTGTAGCCTACTAATGATATGTACTTACATGTAAAGAGGCTTTATTTTATTCTTCAACTTTATTTTTAAATTTAGGGTATGAGAAAAATATCAAAAAATATTATGTTAAACCAGATAAATTATGAACTGCTAAGTAAAAATACAAGTTTTTATGGTCTTAATAATTCATTTTAGTTAGCTTTCATAAACAAAATATCCTTTCCCTCACTCTATTGTATGGCTCTATATCCATCACAAATGTCAACAATCTGGGTTGTATAAGAAACTATGGGCATGGGAATGGTGTAAGGATCATGTTGCCAACTATCTAATATTTATTTTTGTCATTATAAAAAGAAATTGTAACATACTTCAGAAAATTGTCATGAACCTCCACTGAAAAGAATCAAAGTGCCTTTTGAAGACTAGACACTAAATAAACCTCAGAGAGCATTATTAAAAGGAAATGCTGAATACTTAATGTGCACACTAACAACTGGCTTTGTTACCCAGGGAGAATTATGTTTGATAGTATACAGCAGAGGCTCTAGGGACTTATGCAGTGCAAGAAAGTTTATTAGACATTCCATGTATCTAAATGTAAGTATTGCAGGGCAATGGTGTTGTAGTTTGATTTTCTATTGCTGTGATAAGCACCATGACAAAAAGTAACTAGGATGGACAGGGTTTGGTTTACATTTCTAGATCTCCAGCCATCACTGAATGGAGTCATGGCAAGAACCATGAGATAAAGATGCTAGCTTGTACATTCTCAGACAGCTTTATTATGAGGCCCAGGCCTATCTATCTAGGATAATGCCATGCATAGTGGGGTTAGGGTTACAGTGAGATGAAACCTCTCACCTCAATCATACATCAAGAAAATCTTCAGAGACAGGGTCATAAGCCAATCTGATCTAGACAATTAGGCTACGTCTTCCCAGGTGATTTGAAATGTAGGTTTTACAGAATTAACTATATAAACTAGATAGTCTCCTGTGGGTCAGTAGGCAGTTCTGACAGCTGGAGTCAAGTAGAGCGGTCACCTCGGAAACCTGGAGACCCACTGAGCAAAGTAATTTTTTCACAAGGGACTGTAGGAGTTCGGTGATAAGCTCCTGGCAGCAGAGTGGAGTTGACCCTTGTGGCAGGGGTGCAAGTGAGCTGGCCATGAGAGACTGAGTTAGGGAGAGCTGTCCCTGCCTCTCATTTGTCATAGGGGTAGCATGGGCAAGCGAGAGATGTACTTTCCACCTCACCCCCTCACTGTCTAAAACAGGCAGAAGATCTGGCCCTGATTTCATGAGAGTAGGAGAGTTGATCCAGCATTAGGAGAGCAAGTCTTGCCCCTCACCTGGACAGCATATTACAGCTGGCCCTGGTGGCAAAGGTGTGGGTGAGCCAAGGGCTTGAGAGCAGGATAGCTGGCTCAGTCACTTTTCAGCTACCCTGGGCAGTGCTACAGAGCTCTCTTGGTGGTGTGGGCACAGAAGAGCTGGGGGTTTGGCCAAATTAGCTACCTCCCAGTCCAAGATTCAGGCCATTTTATTAGCCCACCCCAATACCTATCCCACCTTCGATCTGCTGGAGTGCATGAAGGGGCCAGTCCTGTAGATCCAAGTTGCAGGATGTCCATGACACAGGACAACAACAGGATATACAAGACAAGTCCCTGTGAAGACCCAGGAATCCAGTATTGGTAGAGTAGCAGAAGTCAGAGGGCTTGAAACAGACCAATGACTCATACAAATCAACATTTCAAGTAAAATATGTGGAGAAATTACTACATTTTGTGATACAAAGTGACATACTACAGCTTTGACATGACATTATTATTATATATTATTTTCTCTTCTTTTGCAGGGAGGTTGTAAGAATTCCTTCACCCTTAACTATAATTTTTTGTCAGTACTTTTTACTTGCAAATACTATAAACTAACTTCTTTTGATTATTGAAATCTGTCCTTTTATGTTTAAAATCCCAAACTGAAGAAAAGTAGCCAGACATTACAATAAACTTTTCCACACTCTTTAGCTCGATTCTCAATTTTAGTGTTTTATTATGTTTTCTTCATGATTTAATCTCCATGTATAAATACTTAACATGTATGTACATGCACATATGTGTGTATATATTTGCTGAACTATTGAAATAAATGACAAACAGTGGTTTTGGAAAAATAAAATAAAACCAAACAAAATTATGCAGCACTGAAAGCTCAAAACTCATGTCACTTTATTTTTAAGTCTACCTCAGCACACCCTAGTACATTCCACATGGCTTGTATGGATACCAATGCTGTTGAGTGTGATAAATTTTATAGCACATATAAATAGAGGGGATCACTAAATGCTAGTCATTATTAAGTCTAAACATTTTACAAAGGTTTCCACAAATACAACAATTAACATCAATTTTTTGTCTTATTAGTAATCCGTATTTCATCAAGAAGCCATGTTTCACTGAATTAAGTACAACCAGGTTTAATTTTTCCCCTGACAGTCCATTGGTACTGGAAACTTATTCAGTCTCTTCTATAACAGTTATTATCAAAATATAATTCAAAATTTAGCTAAAATGCTTAAATCAGCAAATTACTAAAAAAAAATGAGCACTTTTCAGCAGAAATTCATATTAAAGTTAAAAGTTTATGTTTGAACCTAAGGGACATTGCACTGAGAAACTTCTGGGGCATTGGTGTTGTAGAAACCCTTGTCACCTTTGCTGCAAACTTTATCACCCATTTAACTACTCACTATGAGATTGATTCAAAGTCTCTCACTCACAAGACAGTCAATTTAACTGCCACAGAACTATTGTTGTAGCCTGACTAGTACTTAAGTGGTAAAATCAGGAAACCATTTAATATTTATATCACAGCACTGTTCAGCAAGGATATGTAAAATACACCACAGTGCCATGCAAAAAACTTAGCAAATTTACAATGATATATTCATATGTTTAACTTATCATTATATCTAATACTGAAGAATATAATATCATGGAGATATTCCACAACTTTATCTTCCCCTCATATCCTTTCTTGAAGCAGAATATCAAGAAGAGATATAGTTACTATGGCAACTACATTAAAAATAAAAACATACATGGAATGTTTTCAAGTGATAAGTACATTTAAGATGCAAGCACCCAATTACTTAAAAATAAAATAAAAATTGAAGCTTCAACTTAATGTTGCAAGAGGTGTGTCACAAGTTCATCAAATATAAACATTAAATATCATTATAATTTATTACACACAGTAATTCATTAAAGGATGGATATAAATAGGTATTTCACTAATAATAAACTCATAAAATGTTCATACTTTTCTTTACTGCAAATTTACTGAAAACACTATTTATAATTATGTGAAACCAATTATCATAAATTTCAAGTTATATCAACAGACCATAATAAAATACTCAGAGGCTCACAGGAACATACATGCACTGTCCTACTTTTCCAATTTAATGTTTCTTTATGAGATAATTCTGCATGTGTTTACTACAAACAAGAAGGTCCTGACGGTTTACACAATAAACACTATTTCTGATGCCTCTCATTCTAGGTTTTATATCTCACTTCAAGGCATTACCATCTCTCTAGATATGTAGTGCCAAAACTGAATGCTAGACTTCATCATTTCTTAGCAACACTCTTCTATCCAATGTACCGTTATTTCCACCACTACTGTCTATTTTTATATTTCTAATGCAAGCTAATGTTGCGTCTACCCTAGAGACAAACACCATCCTGGTTAATGATGTTTCAGTTTCTAGTGTTCCTTTTATACAGATTATTATCCCAAAAGTAGCCTGAGAAATCTACATTAAGTTGAAATCAAACCCTGCCACTTGATGCTTGTAATTCACTAATGGCTCCCTCTTACACTGAAATAAAATCCAATTTTTTTTAAAGTCCTATACAAAGGTAACACCAATTATTGTCATTA
Source organism: Mastomys coucha (assembly GCF_008632895.1). Taxonomy (NCBI): domain Eukaryota; kingdom Metazoa; phylum Chordata; class Mammalia; order Rodentia; family Muridae; genus Mastomys; species Mastomys coucha. The sequence goes on along the minus strand of NW_022196891.1, from coordinate 39,538,637 downwards.
ATTTACTCTAACCATAAGGATATGGACGATTTGCTTCCATCTGCCAGTGAGCATCCAAGTTAGTTCTGGACATAGACCTCGGACTTTGTTTATCTCTGAGTATAAAGTTCTCTTTCCCTGTAAGTCTTTTTATTATTTATTTTTAATATTTTCCATTAAAATTTTGCAGAAAGGCCTTATATACCTACCCAGCACTAACGAGCAGCTTACTGTTATCTGGCCACATTACTATACTTTTCTGCTTCTAAATAATGTTTATTTCTATCTGGAATGATCCGAGGTGATGCATTTAAGCATTTACTTTGTTATGCTCATTAGCACAATTTTAAAGAAGATATATTGTCTGCTATTGTTTTTGTACCACTTCCACCAATGTAAGCACAGGGTCTGACATTTAATATCAACTCTATAACATTTCTTTAAGAGCCAATGCTAACCTTTAACACATATTTCCCAAAAAGTAACTACAAGGAATAACAGATTCCATGGAAAAGTATAAGAGATATGTTGAAAAAAAACATCCAAATCCATATTCATTTTGGAAATGCAAGTTATTTAAAATGAGCTTCAAATCACACTTGTCTCAGATTCAGAAACCATGTTGACACTTCTTCTTGAACAAATTGGTAGTGCTGAGTGAGAAACATCTTAAATTGAGGCAGAAGCATGTGATAGAGTGTCATATCATAAACTATCAGGAAACTGATAATGCTCAATGAAGCTATGATGACGAAGTAGACATTTTCTCGATACTTATTATTAGTGAGTACTGTATGCAGAACACTGTATGAAGTGAAAGGAGAGGGATCAAGGAGAACCTGGTGGAAAAGGACCGTGACATTAGAAGGGAAAGGTACATCAGTCAGAAGCAGTGCCTGGCTGCTTTTCCATTAAAAAACCTTGAAGGCAAAACTTAACACTGCAACATATAATTTGAATCTAAAATTAAGTCAAAATTCTAAGAATTAAATTCCCCCAAATTTCAGAAGAATCTCAGAATAAATATAGTATAAGAAAATACAAATATTGAATGAAAAGACTCACTTCTAACAAATTACATCTTGGATAATATCAATATCCTGTTCCTATGCCTTAAGAAATCTTAATTAAACATGGCTTTTTAAGTATACTTTTTCTTTTTTCTTTTTCTTTTTTAGGGGTATATTTTCCTTATTTACATTTCAAGTGTTATCCCCTTTCTCTGTCCCCCCTGAAGATCCCTATCCCATCCCCCTTCACCCAGCTTCTATGAGGGTGGTTCCCTCACCCACCTACCCATTCCTGCCTCCCTACCCTGGCATTCACCTACACTGGGGCATCAGTTCTTTACAGGACCAAGGGCCTTTACTCCCATTGATGCCCAACAAGGCCATCCTCTGATGCATATATAGCTAGAGTCCCTCCATGTGTACTCTTTGGTTGGTGGTTTAGTCCCTGGGAACTCTGGGTGATCTGGTTGGTTGATATTGTTGTTCTTCCTATGGGCTGCAAACCCCTTCAGATCCTTTCTCTAACTCCTCCATTGGGGATCCCATGCTCAGTGCAAAGGTTAGCTGCGAGCATCTGCCTCTGTATTTGTCAGATCCTCCCAGGAAACAGCTGTATGAAAATGATATGGGAAATCAGATTCTTATGTGAATTTTAAATTTGATCCACAATGATTACATAATTTGAGGCATAACATGTAATTTTAGTATGCTCTCAAATTCTTCCTCTGTAAAGATAAGGTTTTGTGAAAACTATCAACTATCATGGTTGAATAAGAATAGCACTCAAAGGCTCAAATATTTGAAGGCCTAGGCATCAGGGAGTGGTATTAATTGAAGAAAAATTGGAAATATGGCCTTGTTGGAGGAAGCATGTCACTTGGGGGGGACTTTGAATATGCAAAGCATAAGGCAGGGCTAGTGACTTTCTTTGCTGCCTGCAGAATGAGATGTAGAGCTTTAGCTACTTATCTAGTACCATGTCTATCTGCATGCCACCATGCTTCCCATCATGATGATAATGGATGAAATGCTGAAACTTTAAGGGAGCCTCAATTAAATGCTTTCTCTTATGAGAGATCACTTGGTCATGCTCATGTTTTCACAGCAAAAGAACAGTGACTAAGGTGACTATATTTGTGGTGATTAAATCAATCCAAAATACACAATGAACCGTACTTAAGTCTCTTTAAGAAACAAAGTAGACTGAATTTAAATCAGAGGTAACTACATTTAAACTTTTTGGAAAGTACATGTTACACCTTCCATAAAGATAAGTTCTACATATTGGTTTAGAGAAAACAAGTTTTCGGGAACAGGTTTGGAGAATGGTCTTGTGCCATAAAGTCTTCAGTCAAAGAGTTGACCAAAGGTTATCAAAGCTAGAAAACACGTCTGTCCTAACCTTCTGTGCAGAAAGAGTTTTGCATTTCTTCCTTTGAATGAATCATAATGTGTGCTTTATATTTCAATTTTCCCTAGAATATATCTATAAGCACAAAGTCTGCCATGTTCCCTACTGTAGATGACATATGGAAGGATTGTCTTCCATACGTTTGCAGGAGGGAAACTGCATACATAACGCACAATCACTGTGGGAGCATGTGCAAATCTTGTACTAGTCCAAGCTAGACCAAATCCCAGCATGACAAGCAGAGTTGTACCCATAATTCTACTCTTAGCCACAAAACTATTGGCAATTCTTAGCTGCTGAGAATGGGAGGCAGAAGGAGTTTCTTCAAGATTATAATTCTTCTTACATGAATTACTATCATGTAGAAGACCACACAGCCAGGGATATTTGGTTAGTCTATTGGTCTTCAAGCTTCAATAGTGAAAAAGCACACAAAATTGAGAATATTGAAGGGCAGAAGATTTGAAAAAATGTTGAAAGGGTAATAAATGTGATCAAAACACATTGCATGAAACTCTCAAATAACTAATAAAATGATAAAAATACATGTTTTAAGCTTAAGGCATTTAAAATCATAAATCCCATAAAAGATATATTTAGATCATATTAAGATCAACTAAAATGTAGTAAGAAACAAAGTTCTCAGCTCTGAATATTAAAAATGCATAAGTGATTTTACAAGAGACAATATAGCGTTGACAGATATTATTAATACTATGCAAATGAAAGCATATAGCAGAACATGCTGTCTTAGTTCTGTTTTTATTGCTATGAAGAGACACCATGACCACAGCACCTCTTATAAAGAAACTTAAATAACTGGTATTGCCTTCCAGTTTCACAGGTTCATTCTACTATTTTCATGGCAATAAGCAAGGCAGTATGCAGGCAGACAGGTACTGGAAGAACTGTGATTTCTTCATCTTGATGGAAAGGCTTTGTGCCAAACTAGGACTAGTTCAAGCATCTAAGACCTCAAAGTCTGCCCCCACAGTAACATGTGTCCTTTATTAAGGCCTCGCCTACTCCTACAGGCTACACCTCCTAATAGTGATACTTACTATGAGGCTATGAGGCAAACATTTTAGCACATGAGTTTATGGGTACTATTCCTGTTCAAACCACCACACATATCTATATGTGATAGACATTATGATCAATGCCAGTAATGATGAAGAGCTATGGGAACTCAGAGACTGCTTGTTGGAAGGCAATATATATATATATATATATATATATATATATATATATATAAATTTTGCAGTGTTTTGGTTCTAAAATAAAGGCCTATACTTTTGTTGTGACTTAAGACACTTCAATCATACACAGTAATTGTCATATACTAAATTCCAGTAGAGACTCTGAAAATAGGCACTAAGTATTAAAATTTAATGATACCCATTAATTTTCACTTTGGTTAAGGACATTCTTAAATAAAGTCTCCTCACACATTTTAATAGGTACTTTGAAGCAGCAATGAATTCTGATACAATCCGATCTTGCTACTGGGGCTGTGGTAGATCTTGTCCCATGTATGGCAGTTTCAGACTTACACAGAATTAAAACAAACATAAGAAATCCGTCACCATTGTCCAGCTGCTTTTATGTCAGATATTAACTTACTAAAGGAAGTCAAATTTCTAATTTGACAAGTAACAGTATTACTGGAAAGGGGCAATGCCATAATTTGCTTTATTGATTTTTTTCATGCCACAGGCATTGAGTTGTGTCAAATTTGTAATACACTATTATTCTTTTAGATGTTGTATTGCTTCTTTAGTCAGTAACAATCTACTCATTAGTAGCCAGAGATCAAAGAGATAGAAATTGATTGCTGTTGTTCACCTGACCTTCACTAACAGAATGGTGTCACCCATATTTAGAGGGGCATTCCCTTCTTGGCAAACCTCCATAGGAATTTCCCCATTGCAATGTCACACATTTGGTTCCTAAAGCATTCTAAGTACAATCAAGCTTTCAGTAATTAACCATCACCTCTCATCTGATAGGGCAGGTAAAGAGCAGTTCCAAAATGCAGTACAGATTGGCATCTTTATATCAGCCATCTGTATCCTAGTATGTCAGTCTGAAGATTTTAACAGATAATTTTCTGGAAAGTAATCCAACAAGCATTAAAAAAAAAAACTGGATAGTGAAATCTATTTATATAGCATGCTGAGCTTCCACAGATTTATCTAGAAAATTCTTGTCAACAAGCTAGTTTAACCTGTCTAGCTATTTGGAAATAGTTTGTAAAAAGAAGGAGGAGGAAGAAGAGGAGGAGCAAATAGATGCATATTCTAATTGGATCTTCTAGTTCCAAATCTCAGTCCAGTTATTCCAGACCCACGAAATCTCAGAAACACAGCTGTCTGAGGAATGGGATCATATTCTGAATAAATGTATATTATTGACATGAGCACTGCTGTATCAAGGAAGTCAATGCCTCAGCTTCATGCGAATGGCAGACTTCCTCTGGTCCAAGCAGGTCTATTACAAACGATTGACCTTTAGATAACCTTTAGATTAAAGCCCATGTTCTCAAAAACAATAGATCACAGCTTCCTTTGGGATGACATCTACCTGAAACTTCTTCCTTCCACAGATGTCCTACCAAGAGTAGCTAATTGGCCTTCTCATCTTTCACTTGTATATAAAAACCTGCCACCTCATTGGCTATATAAATATAGGTTTGTGCTTCCAGGTCCCTAGTGCTTTTCCATCAGTTAAAGCTCACTAAATCCCAACTTTTCAGGATTTGTGTTTATGTGTTGTATTTCTTTATTTTCTTATCACTCTACTGAATTCAAGTCCAGAACTGTATAGGTCATGGCCACAGCTGCCTAAAAATGACCTGAAAAAAATCCAAGGACATTTGACATCCCAACAATGATGGGTGGAAATCTCATATAGTCCCAACCCGAGATAAAGAGATGTAAGAAATTAACAACATATTTGATTGGGAGGATTAGTATTCCCCAAGAATGAATCCCTTGATTAGTTTAGTTACCTAATATCACATAGTCAGCCCTAAACACATATACATGTAGTCAAAATTGAATGTCCTCAGAAGGCTGTATTTATATGTCTATTTGTTTAGATGATAAATAGATGTTATAGATAAATGACAGATAGATAGATAGATAGATAGATAGATAGATAGATAGATAGATAGATAGATAGATAGATACTAGAACGACATAAGCATATTTGACAATGGTTAAAGACAAGGAGGACCTGTGAATTTGGGAGGTAGGAAGGGATGTGGGAGGGAATTTAGAAGGGTGAGATTGAAAGAGAAAGTATCAACTAAATATAAAATTGACACACAAATCAAGTGGATTTCAATGTGAAGTCTGATATTTTCATGATGAAAAATGATGTCCTATTGTCTGTTCCATATTTAATTGTTCTAGAATCTATATGAATAATGTTAGTTATTAGTACCAATAAATAGTACATTACATATAAATAACAGAATTACATAGTTAATATAGATATTTTTGCAAATAGAACATAATTAATGGTTGCACAAAACTATAAAGTGCTCTTAAAAACTGTTAATCCTCCATTAATTTGGTGGTAGTGTTCATTTAAACACTAAAATATTCCTCCAGGTAAGCACTTTTGCAAAGAGCACAGCTACAGGAGATTTTCCTATCCCTGTTTATCTCCATTTTCCTGTTGAACTGATAATCAAAACACCCCACAGGACATACAAAATATTGAAGTTGATCTAAGTATCATTTTTTATTATCTCTTCTACACAACATTTTGCTAGATAAATTGGTATTTTTATTTGATATCATTGTAATTTTATTAGTAAAGATATTGAATGTAGGCCATAATGTTGAATTGAACATCAAATATATAAAATATGATTTATAAGTCAATTCATAAATATTGTGAGCTTGGCTGAAATATTGCCACATTGCTTTTTGGTTTTTAGGGTTTTTTGTTGTCGTTGTTTTTTGTTTTTTTGTTTTTTTGTTTTTTTG
>NW_022196891.1:39516455-39532229 GCF_008632895.1 Mastomys coucha | reverse complement strand
TGCCTCTGCCTCCCAAGTGCTGGGATTAAAGGTGTACACCACCACCGCCCAGTGCCACATTGTTTAACCAAGTAATTTTTAAAGAAATAGTTAAATAAAAAAACAGTGATCAGAAACTTTGTTAATTATTTGTTTTTGTAAACACAGCTACTTTGTTCAAGTTTGTCTTAAAATAAATAAAAATGAGAATATTAAAACCATTTTCAAGTGTACTCATTTGGGTATACTTTAAATTTCAGGTTTATTTCTTATAAGGAAGAAAACTACTTTTAAAATTTATGTTTACATCTCTAAGTCTATGAATTATTCCTGAAATCATCTCTAAGTCTATGAATTATTCCTGAAATCAGTTGTCCTCTTTTTTGAATTGAAAACCCATATTTGTTTCTTTCACCATTACCATAAATCTGATTACCTTTGACATATGTCTATTTATTAATGTTAGAAATAAAAGAGCAGCCGTAGAAAGAGTCTAAGCTGGCCAATTCAACAATCCTATTAAAATATTTCCATATAACATATGGAATATATATTTTCATTAAAAATATGTAAACATTTTAATAGCTCTAATTATCCTCACATGTGGTTTTTCACTGTTCTTAATCTTCTACAAAATGGATATTTCTTTTGAAAATTTTGGAACAATAAACTATGAAGAATAGCTTTTAAACAGTGTTTAAGTTGTCATTGTTCATGTTGATATCTTGGGGTCATCATTGAAAGCCATGTGACATTCTGTGGTCTTTGTTACTGGTTAAAGTCATATTGATGGCTATTGCCAGTTACCATACTGGTGTCTGTACTGGATGGTTTTGTGTGTCAACTTGACACAGGATGGAGTTATCACAGAGAAAGGAGTTTCAGTTGGGGAAGTGTCTCCATGAGATCCAACTGTGGGCCATTTTCTCAATTAGTGAACAAGGTGGGAAGGCTCATTTTGGGTGGTGCCATCCCTGGGCTGAAAGTCTTGGGTTCTATAAGAGAGCAGGCTGAGCAAGCCAGAGGAAGCAAGCCAGTAAGGAACATCCCTCCATGGCTTCTGCATCAGCTCCTGCTTCCTGACCTGCTTGAGTTCCAGTCCCGACTTCCTCTGGTGATCAACAGCAATGTGGAAGTGTAAACTGAATAAACCCTTTCCTCCCCAACTTGCTTCTTGATCATGATGTTTGTGCAGGAATAGAAACCCTGACTACAACAGTGTCCCTATAGTACATTTGATATCATTGTATTTTGTGTCTGGGGATTGCAGTGGCTGAGGGCTATGTTGATGTCCATGCTCTGTATTGAAACTGGAGACCATGATGAGGACAATGGAATGTGCTGTCTTCGGAGACCATGTGGATGACTGTAGTTTGTCCCATCTACAGAAAATATGTAGAAGTCTATACTCTCTGCTCCTATGACTATAAAGGTTGAGGAAGCTACTTTCAAAGGGTTATTAATTATTGTGTACTCCCAAGTTGAGATAGAGGGGCACAGAGTCTTTCTTTGAAACCCCTATGTTCTCTCCACGCACCATAAAAAGAAACAGCCTAGATAGAAAGCTGTCAAAAAGAACTCATAAAATTTCTTATAAGGATATGAAAGTGTAGCTCTTCTCATTTGATGTCTTCTGGAGAAGGAGATACAAGTAGGGAAGGGAGATACAAGTAGGGAAGAACTTAGTTTTTATTGAGGCTCTGGCCATTGGGAGTTTCAAGATGCTACAATGAATATATGAGAAACACAATTCGGACATTGTTTTCTTCTATATTTATGGCTGCAGTGAGGTTAAAAGGGTTGGGGCACACCTGGGAGGAGTGATAGGTGATTATAATTGGGATACATGATATGAAATTCCCAAATTAAGAAAGAGAGAGAAAAATAAGAGAGTAATAAAGCATATGAATAAATCCTTTGTACCTGAGATAAACTTCAATAATGATTCTTACTCTGATCCTCAAGAACTGAGATTACAAATATTCACAGCTCCTCTCAATAGGAAATAGCCTATTGTCAAAGAAATATCAAGATGAATTCAATGTATTGGTTATCCTTTAAGTGGATTTTTTAAATGTGTGGAGAGCCTGTTTAAATCTTTTGTGAGCCCTTGGTATTTTTCACCATGTAGGTTTTTTCTTTTGATTATTTTATTTTATTTTATTAGATATTTTCTTTATTTACATGTCATACAATATCTCCTTTCCCAGTTTCCCCTTCAAAAAAACCAAAAAAACAAAAACCAAAAAATAACAAGAACAAACCCCTGTACTCACCCCCTCTCCCTGCTTATCACCCCACCCTCTCATGCTTACTGGCCCTGGCATTTTCCTACACTGAGACATAAAACCTTCACAGGGTCAAGGGCCTCTCTTCCCATTGATGATCAACTAGGCCATCCTCTACTATACATATATTTCTGGAGCCATTAGTCCCACCATGTGTACTCTTTGGTTGGTGGTTTAATCCCTGGGAGCTAATGTGGACACTTAATTCCTTCTTAAAAGAGTGAATAAAATACCCATGGAAAGAGTTGCAGAGACTAACTATGGAGCAGAGACTGAAGGAAGGACAATCTAGACTGATATAGCTGTCTTCTGAGAGGCTCTGACAGTACCTGACTAATACAGAGGTAGAGGCTCACAGCCATCCATTGAACTGAGTGAGTACAGGGTCCCCAATGAAGGAGCTAGAGAAAGGACCTAAGGAACTGAAGGGTTTGAAGCCTTAGGGCGAACAACCATATGAACTAACTAGTACCATGTAGGTTTTTTGACTTATAATTTCTCAAAGTCTGAATTTAAAAATTGTTATTGTCAATTATGTTATAATATTTCCACAAATTATTTGCTTTATTCATTTCACCTTCTCTTTTTTTGCATTTTTCTTTTAATCAGGATATTGTTACATTCATTGAAAGAATCATTTACTATAAAAAAACAACAGTATAAAGTCCATTTTGATTTAAGTATACAGCTAAGATTGAATTAAAGCCACAGGAATCATAATAATAACAAAAATTAAAGATTTAAACAATCTTTGTCTTGCAAGGCAAACTAGGAGTTAGCAGGATAAAAATGAAGTGAAAATATAAAATTGATATAACACCGAGGAGACAAGTAGATGCATGTTTATTTATAACTTACTGCTATTATTGTAACTCATATCCATGAATTTTTATTGAGAAATAATTTATACACATCAAAATGTTTCAGTTCTTGTTCCTGTCTGAAATAACTGCAGGGTCAAAAATTGAGAAGAGCCTGAGGGAAAGGAGGTCCAATGACATACCCAAATTGGGATCCAGCTCAAGGGAGGCCCCAAGGCCAGACACTATTACTGATACTATGATGTGTTTACAAACAGGAGCCTAGGATGGCTGCCCTCCAACAGGCCCAACAAGCAGCTGAAAGAGTCAGATGCAGATATTTACACTCAACCAATGGACAGAATCTGCTGATCCCTATGGTTGAATTAGTGAAAAGCTGGAGGAAACTGAGGTGTAGGGCAACCCTATAAGAAGACCAGCAATCTCGGCTCACCTGGAACCCCGAGATTGCTCAAAAGAGGCAGCTCCAAAGGAGGGAGCATACACTAGCTGATATGAGGCCCCCAACACGTATACAGTAGAGGAATGCCAGGTCTTGACTCAGTGAGAGAATTCGCTAATCCTAAAGAGACTTAAGGTCCCAGGGAGTGGGGAGGTCTGGTAGGATGGAGCTGGGGTGTTGGGTAGGTATGGGCATCCTCTTGGAGATGGGGGTGAGAAGATATGGGATGTGGAACAGTCAGAGTGCAAACTGGAAGTGGGAAAAAGATTGTACTATAAAAATAGATCAAAGGAAAGAAAGTTTCAGTTCTATTCATAGAGTTCTATGAGTTTTAGAATATACATATAGACACATGCACTACTCAGTACAATAGAGATTTCCATATAACCTGGAAGTTCTTATCAACATCTATATTATTGTATTTTAATTGACTATTTTTCTTTTCTCTTTGAGCAGAAAAAAATCCTTTGAATAGATAACATATATTTTTTCAGTGATTGTTCCCTACCACAAAGCATAATGCCTGCATTATGGTAAGTGATAAATGTTTATGAGAAGAATGGCTGACTAGTGTGAGACCAAACATGGAAAGGTAACATGGAAGATGAATCAGCTAATAACTATTTGTAAAGAGTGTTAATAGAAGACAACACCTATGATATGTCAAGTGATATATCACTGTCAGTTTGTGAGAAATACTGATCATAATTGATGCTTTTCACTGTGGTAAAAAAATTCCTTAAAACATTTAAACAGTAACTTAAGATTTTATGCTAGTTAGAAGCATTATTTGTTTCAAGTGACAAGCAACTTATATGTATTTGAGGTACCATACATATATATGCAATATATATAAAATCTATTTTATGATATATAACATTGTATATACAATACATAATGTATGATATGTTACATGCATATATACATATGTGTATATATATGCTTATATGTATGTGTCATATGTATATATAGATAGATAGATATGATATATGTGTTCCTAAATATTCATTAGGAGAAGAGAATCATTGGTCAGTTTATATAGAGGAAATAGTGTTCTGTAAAATTGATCAGAGAAATCTTTACAACCTTCATATAAATTAACTTTACTTTTCTTCTACTATTAAAAGTTCATATTTTCACTCTTTAGATGAAATGTGTTTAGTAGAATTGAGAAGATTGTGTTGTAATATCTATGCTTATGTGACTTCTTGTTCTTGGTTTAAAACATATTGGGAATATGAACTAACTGACCTACTTTAAATGAAAAAAATCCCTATTTTTATAAATAGGTCAATACCCCACAATTTGTTCATTATGGAAATTAGAAACAAAGAGGAAATGATTTTTTCAAGAAAACTAAAATTAGTATAATGTTAAACTATCTCCAACCTAATTAGAAGGTGAATTACTTCAGGAAGAAATTATTCACAGTCATCACCAGAACATCAAATTTCCTAGTACATCTCTCTATTGCAAAGAGCACTCCACCCTCTTTTCTGGAAAGTTGTGCAAGAGAAAAAATATTGCTACCAAGAATTTATATGACATAAATTGTATATTTGTTAGAGAGAAGTTTTGAAGCCCTATAAGAAGTCAGGAACAATTTTAGAACAGCTCTGAAACATTATAAATAAAACAAAAATGTAGTACAAAATGTCTTTATAAGCATAACCTGATATTCATATTGCAAAAGAATCATCATAGAAACCAAACATAGAATAATGTTGAAAATGGGAGTCACATCGTATATTATCGACTTACAATCTTATCATAACTGGCTGTTCTTATTTATTAACAGATAATATAGTTTGTCTAAGCAGTGAGGCCAAATGTATCTTTTCACAAGTACAATATCCAATATATGTATGTTCAGATTTATATAGATTCTCACATGGATTTGATTTGCTTTGATAAATAGGAAATATAAATGTAATATAAAAGGAGACATTTATGTTATCCTGAATTATATTGGCATACACTCTAATAATGTAAAGAGTGATGTAAGCGAATAAAATGTAAAGTATTTATTCAGAAGTTAGGCAAAATTAATGGCATACTATGGAATACTTTTGTTCTGACTACAAGTGAATCACGATCCAACTGTAACTGCACATGTGATTATATATAGAACCATGTCACAGACTCTAGCACAATTAAAGTTACAAATTTTGGAGCATAACTGTGTCATATATTTGTATCTAACTAGAAAAAACATGTGTAACAGAAAATTATCATTAAGTGCAATTGTAATTGTATTCTCTATGAGAATAGTCATGAATTAAATCATAGAAGAAAGAGGAGTGGGTTGATCCTAGTGGAAAAAGCAGTGACATCCCCAATATCAGGGCTTGTGGATTCACAAAGCCTTATTGTATATATAGATGCTATGAAGAAACTTTTTAGAACATTCAAGACTTACATGTATAGAGATATAAAACTGTGTAAGAGAAATGCTTACGGTAGTACTTTTAGTGGCAGTAACTATACTTATCAAATAGGGGTAGACAGCTAAGGAAGTGCTGTGACAAAGTACTTGAAGTAGTATATAGCTTCATTAACAGTGTAGAAACATAATATAATAACAAAGAAATGAAATAAAAAGAGATTTTTGTAAAGGAATGGTATTGAGAACAAATGGACCTGTGACGACTCAGTGAGTTAGAAAATTAAGCTTTGGTATTTCCCTTCAATCTGGCAAAGACTTTTTTTTCTTTGCAACATTCTTGTGGTTTACTTTATATAGAAAGACTGTAAGTATTCCAAGTATGCAAACTGGTGAATTTGGACATGTGTATGTTCCCTTCATATCATCACTGCAGTCAAATTAATGTGTAACATCATCTTACGAAAAGATTCCTGTACCCTTGAATTAAAAAATGTAAAATTAAGTCTACTATTCTAAGAGCTATGTGAATTTTCAGTATCACATAAACAATAAGCACTGAACATTACTATATGTAACCAGAACACTCAAACAGTATCAGATAAACATCAGAACAACGAACAGTAGTCATACTTTTCCTGAAGGCCTCAGAAAAGTGCCAGATCTGTCTGCTACATCTAAGCTTGGCTAATTGATTCTGGAAATCATAAACAATGCCATGCATTAGCTGACACCATCACTGGAGAAACAATTCCTACATGGAAATGGACTATACATTTTGAGATTTGTTTTTCAGTACTAGTAGTTAAACCCAGGGCCTTGTGTATACCAGGCAGCACTGAGTTGCAATCCAACCCCAGAAATGTGATTTGGGAAATATGTAGTGAGCATTAAAAAGTCATAAAAATGTTATACAAATATTTATATAAGTACTAGTAAAATCTCTGACCTAAAAGAGAGATTCACTCTCTTAGCCTTACTATTGACAAACTACAATAGTAAAGATGAACAAGTTTGCTTTGCTCTCTGCTCTAACTAAGATTCAGGAAAATGGAGTGAAAGTTTAAAAAGCAGATCCAGGGGAAAAAAACAAGGAAAAGAAAAGTTGATTTAAGAACACTCCTATGTAGTTAACTTGGAGCCCAACCTTAAGTGCTTTCCTGCTTACAGCACAGAGTACTAAGAACTTGTCTGAATTCCACAACCTCAGGTTCTCTCACTCTTCTCCACTTCCCCATCTCATTATTTTTCTTTTTCTTTTAGATATTATAATTATATCAGCTCCTTTATTCTCTTTAAACCCTCTCTTACAGGCCTCCATGTTCCCTTGCAAATTCATGTCCTCTTTTTCCATTGAATTTTATTGCATACACATGTATGCATAGATCAACTTTAGAATACTCTATAACAATTTATACAATGTTATCATCCCATCACAAAATGCATTTATCATCTCCTATGATTTAGTTTCCTCAATGCCAATGGATGGAGTCACCTGCCCAGAGTTTATCAGGTTAAATTATAATCTTGCTTGGCTATGATTTCTTGTGGGTCAGGGCATTGCTTCTTAGATTACTGTTTCTTGTCAGAATTCCATTCTTACAGGAATGAAGAACCACATCACTCCTGGGGGCCACACAGCCTTCCTGGCAACTGAGCCTTCTTTACAAATCCAAAGTTTTCTTCCTTCTGATCTCACAAGAAGTCATGTTCTTCCCTGTATTAAAATTGGAACAAGTCAGGTCAGACTGAATGAGATTATCACTGTTTACCTTAAATAAAGCTGAACTGGCTACTAAGTTAGCAATAAAGTTTATAGTTTTCAAACCTCCCCAATTCTATCTTAGTTGAAGACACTGTTTAAGGTATGCAGACTATGAGGTAAGATTTACAGATGATGTTAGATTTCTGCCTACCACAAAATAAATCCATTTCATTGGCATATTAGTGTTCATCGTTTTCTTGAACCTTAACACTTGTGTTTTCATTGACAAGTATATTTAATAGAATTAAATTAGCCCCACCATCTAAATTGGAAATGCTAAAATAAAAATCATTCATTTTTTTGAGCTTGATGCTATGATTATATAGATGTTACAAGAGAGTAACTATATAAAACTTGTGACTAATTACATATCACTATATCCAGCTGAACTGTCATAGATGTCAAAGATGCTTTTGTATGTGTTTATTGGTTTTAATTTAGATTGACAGTATATATTGTCTATGTATATATACTGTACATAGGTATACACATATTGTGGCTGCTTTAGTTTAAATATCTTCTCTTCTGTGTGGATATCAGTTGTGAAGTCACTGATAAGCAAACTACAACCCTAACTAACAACTTAATCCTTGGTTAGGGATATAACAAGGGACTGGAGAAAGCAGATAGATCTTCCTGGAAAGTGAAGTAGATTAAGTAGTAATGGATGGATAGAGGCCTGGAATGAACTGATCGAGTTTGGGATCAAGTGGGAAGGTAATGGGATATAAAGGAAGAATTTTAAGAATTCACATTTTAAGTTAAGGGTCATTTGATAGTTAGTATGAAAATCTAATGTACAGGCTGCCTAAACTATATATACACATGAAGGCAATCAAAAATCATCAAATAAAGTAGATGATACCCCAACTTGCCATCTCTTGTATTTCAGTGAAGCTTCCAATACTGAGATTGGGCTACATATAATGAATTTTTGGTCAAAGGGGCTCCATGGAAATACACAAACAATCCAGGCTGTTACCAAGAGTATAGATTGCTTATCCACAAACTGATGCCAAGGCCCTATTGTTGAAAATAACATGTACATTGGACATAAAATAGTTGATCTAATGCCTACATAGAGCAAATTGCTTCCATTAGGTCTCTGGGAGTTCACTACAAATAATCTACAACCAATAAAACTGCATAGTTGGGGGCCCAGTCCCAATAGATAAATCTATTTCTAAGCACTAGTCCTGGGTATGCACCCAAAAGATGTTCTAACATATAACGAGGACACATAGTAGCCTTATTTATAACAGCCAGAAGCTGGAAAGAACCAAGATGTCCTTCAACAGTGGAATGGATATAAAAAATGTAGTGCATTTACACAGTGGAGTATTATTCAGCTTTTAAAAACAATGACTTCATGAAATTCTCAGGCAAATGTTGGAACTAGAAAATATCATCCTGAGTGAGATAACCCAGTCACAGATGAACACATATGGTATGCAGTTACTCATATGTGGATATTAGCCCAGAAGCTTAGAATACCCAAGATCTAAATCATAGACAACATGAAGCTCAAGAAAACGGAAGACCAAAGTGTGGATACTTCAGTCCTTCTTAGAAAGGGGAACAAAATTCTCATGGGAAGAAATTTGGAGACAAAGTGTGGAGCAGACTGAAGGAAAGGCCATCCAGTGACTGTCCCACCTGGGGATCCATCCCATCTACAGTCACCAATCCTAAACAGTATTGTAGTTGCCAAGAAGTACTTGTTGACTGGAGCCTGATAAAGCTGTCTCCTGAGAGGCTCTGCCATTGTCTGACAAATACAGAGGCAGATGTTCACAGTCAACCGTTCATTGGACTGAGCACAGGGTCCCCAGTGGAGGACTTAGAGAAAGAACTGAAGGAGGTGAGAGGTTTGCAACCCCATAGGAAGAACAACAATATCAACCAATCAGACCACCAAGAGGTCCCAGGGACTAAACCACCAACCAAAAAGTACACTTGGAGGGTCCCATGACTCCAGCAGCATATGTAGCAGAGGATGGTCTTGCCGGGCATCAATGAGAGGGGAAACCCTTACTCCTGTGAAGGTTCAATGCTCTAGTGTAGGGAAATGCAAGTGTGGGGAAGAGGGCATGGATAGGTAGGGGAACACCCTCATAGAAGCAGGGGTAGAGGGTATAGAACAAAGGGAAAACTGGGAAAGTGGATAACATTTGAAATGTAAATAAAGAAAATATCCAATAAAAAAAAGAATCAAGGAGAATGAATATTATCAGACAATTCAAAATATAGATGACACTAGATAGATAGAAGATCTTCAACTTTGTTCTTGATGATTCAATATTTGGAAACTATACCATAAACTATTTTTATCTTATTCTTTTTCTTTATTTTACTACAAAAAGTATATAATAAATTGCTCTATATCTGAAAATGGTAGTCTTTCCCTCTTCCTCCTCCTACTGATAAACACAAATTACTTGCCATTATAGATTTTACATCTATAGGTTCTAAAGAAGCAAGTTGTCTATGATTTCAAAGAATAAAAGATCTGAGGTATAGATAGGTGTCCAAAAGTTTAAATCAGTCAAGAGGACGGTTAATTGAATATGACTTCCAGAAAGACAAGAGAGAAAACAAGCTGAAAGGAATGTCTGTATACAAAGAAAGGGGTTATGCACTTGGCAACCACATTAACTTAAAGTCAAGCTTTACGTCAAGTCAGATCTAAACTGATTTTGCAACTTAATTTGAATAACCAGAAGGTTGACAGATTTTCAGAAACAGGGAACCTACCAAGCCAAAACAATGAACATCCAAACCCCAAACCATTCAGTAGTCTTTCTTCTAATGTGATTTACAGTTATTTCCTGGAGAGATGGAAAAGCTAATTTATGACATTTTATGTAGATTTCTAAAGGGTTGTGCTTCTACTAGATAATATGCATGGACAACATAACACAGATCACTTAAACAGAAATCCTGTGTCTCTTTCAGTTACCTTTACTTACACACTCATGACACTACAATGCTAGCCTTCAAATGTTAATTCATTTGTTATCAAACATTGAAAGATTTCCAAGGTATATGAATATTAAAGATTTTTACACCATTTTCAGAACAATAGCTACTGAATATCTTTCAAGGTGCTGGTAAGAATGACAGACTCCTGGGTAGAGATAAAAGTGTTTATGACTTAGAATGCTTTCAAACCAAAATTACCTGTCCCTGGATGGACACAGAGTCTTTATTCTACTTCTTAAAAAAACAAAACAAACAAAAAAACCAAAACATATGTATCTGTATAGAAGGCCTCATTCAGCTTAATTGAGAAGTACTTCTCAGTGGAGGAAGATGGTGATAGGGGTTGAAGAGATGGCTCAGCTTTTAAGAGCACTGACTGCTCTTCTCAAGGTCCTGAGTTCAAATCCCAGCAACCACATGGTGGCTCAAAGTCATTCGTAATGAGATCTTGTGACCCCTTCTGGTACCTCTGAAGACATCTACAGTGTACTTACATGTAATAAATAAATAAATTAAAACAAAAAACAAAAAACAATGTGGTGATAGGAAACTATGCCTCTGAGTGTTTTGCCTTCCAAGGTCAGGATGGAGCCTCTGAGAATATTCCCTCTAATGCCCAGCCAAGCACAGAGTTGGTAGTTGTGTGCTGTGTTCTCATAAATTTGTCTTATTGTTTCTCTACTAAGAACTCTTTTTAAATGTAGCCATTTACAAAGAAACTATACTTGAACAGTTGTGAACTGTATATTCTCCATGAAGCTGTCATTGAGTCTGTTTCTATGTGGAATTTTGTAGCATGCCCTGTCCTGGAAATAACGATTAAGTTCTACTCTTCTTTATTCTGAAAAACAACAACATATACAAACAAACAAAAACACATGTATTCTCAAACTTGAACTTAGACAGTATATCTTCTAATCTTGTTTCCTACACTAATAACCTGGAAAGGGTATTTGAGATAACATACAAAGAAGTAAATACAAAGAAACATATATATCAGTTCCACACATTCATTTCTATACATTTTAACTACTAATCAATTGCCCCCTTCCCACACATACACATCCTCCATCAAGTAGCTGCACAACGAACACCCTGCTGCACAGGAGCTGATTTGCTGTGTCTTTTTTTTTTTTTTTTTTTTTTGGTTTTTCAAGACAGGGTTTCGAACTCACTCTGTAGACCAGGCTGGCCTCGAACTCAGAAATCTGCCTGCCTGCCTCTGCCTCCCAAGTGCTGGGATTAAAGGTGTACACCACCACTGCCTAGCTCTGTTTGCTGTGTCTTTTATCACATTTAACCAATGCTGTAATCAACAGAACTGTAATACAAAAATAAGGAGAAGCGTCATTATCGACTTCATTCTTGTGTTCCACCATTCCAACTGAGTAAACTCTGCGAAGCTGTGATGCCTGCCTCAGAAAGGCATAAAGCATTGTTCTGTCCTTGGTACATTGACTTTTCTACCTTGCAGAAGATAGTAACTTAATTACAATGACAAATAGTGCAGATTTTTCTGCTCTTACATCAGAGTACAAGTAGAACAATTTAGCTTATGCAGTCTAACCTGGTGAGCTGTGAGTGACCATTTCTTACCCACATAAAGAAGCCCACAATTTACACAATACAAGCTATTTCTGGGAAGAAAGGGTTATTTCAAACTGTGGACTTTTGTCAAGAGTGAATTCAGTTCGTAGCTATGAGACATGGAAAATACTGGTCACCTATCTTTTGACATGAGCACAGAATGTTGGGTTGACTTGCCTTATGACGCTCCTCCAGATACCCAGGCTATAATGTATTAGGTCTCCTGGAGTCCTAGAAGCTGGGAGTTGGCCATTGGAAGGAAATAAACAGAATCATTCTGCTGCTTCTTTCTTTTTTGTTTGCTTGTTTTATTGTTTGTTTGTTTGTTTATTTGCTTTTGGATTTTCCAGACAGGGTTTCTCTGTGTAGCTCTGTGTAACTCCCAAGTGCTGGGATTAAAAGCAGGTGCCACCACTGCCTGGCTAGCTGCTGGTTTTTCATAGGAGATAAAGCCATTTTTATACTCAAATTAATTAGAATAGTTGGATATTTCAAAACTTGAATATAACTGAAGTGTGAAAATATTTTTATGTATCTTTAACATATAAAATTTTCATCAGACTACCACAGATTCACATCTGAATTAATCTGTGTGAAAGTCATATTTTAAAATTAACATAAATACTCATTTTCTACATATATCAAGCAGTAATTAAAATGACAACTTGGGCAATATTAAAACTGTGATTTAATTGAGGGCTGTTTGGCTGATTATAAACAGTGCATTCATTTTAAAAGATGAAATTCAAATTAGTGTTGGCTTCCTATCAAAATCAGTAATTAAGAAAGTTGTCAAAGTCAATCCTATTATTCATCTTGATAATGAAATTATTTAAACATCAAACACAAATGTTCTATTAACATGGAGTGTAATTGTTGTGAACATTGCTTCCAGGACCTAGTAATCATATTGCCCCAGCTCTATTATCCACCCAAACTTTTAGAGGCAGAGGCTTGTGATTAAGAATTTGCAAAGCTTTTTAATGTAAAGAAGTGATTGTTTTATGAATACTTAACTTGCTAGATTTTGTGAGATATGTTTGCAAATAGAGTGACACATGTTTTTATGAAGGTGAAACAAAATGCAAAAATAGATATCTTTTAAAAAGTTAAAGTTTATTTATATGGCCTATATTAAATAATTTGAAAATTGGTAAGATATATATATATATGTACTTTTCTGGGAATGTTTTTGTTTTACCTATTTAACCCCTTCTTCTAGTCTTTCTCCATCAAGAACTTTTACCCTTGTGTCCTAGTTTGTCTTTAGTTGCTGTGATAAGTGCCATAGCCAAAGGGTCTTGGATGAAGAAATAGTTTATTTAGCTTAGAGAGCCCCAGTCCAATACTTTGGGAAACCAAGGCAGGAATTCAAGGCGCGATATTGAAGTAGTATCTAGGAAAGCATGCTGCTTACTGAGTTATATCCTTTGGTTCACATGCCTCCCTTCTTTATATACCCCAGTGTCTCCTGCCCAGACATGGAACAATCCTTAATGGGTCTGGGTCTTCCTACATTATTCAACATTTCAGAAAATGATCTGCAAGCCACTCTGATGGAAGCAGTTCCTGAATTAAGACATACCCTTATATTCAGTTATGTCTATATTTGTGCCAAGTTGAGAAAGTTATGACACTATTCAATCATGATTCTATTGTTTATTGCATAGATATTGATTGAATTTTTAAAAATTGAATATGAACACAACCATGGCTTGTGGGTATGTGATTTTTTTTTTCTAGTTTAATTTCTTTGGAATTTATCCATATAATAGTTCGTGTCATTAATGATTTGTTTCTGAGAAGTGTTCTATTTAAACTTTGAACACTATTTATTGACCAATTCACTCTTTCTTGGCTATTTAGGTTTTTTGAAATCTTTTACTACAAATAAACATCTTCTGAACATATATGGTCACATGAAAGTCTTTTTATAGATATAAGAATTTGTTTTGAAATGTCTGGATCACAAACTTAGGGGGCCTATGGTTGCATATCATAAAAGATAGCATATTTACATTACTCATTCTGATCACTTCTATACTGATACCATAAGATATTTTATTGTCTACTTTTATGAATTCAGGATTTAATTATATTTTATTCAAATAGTTATTTTTACCTTATATAATATATATAATATGTGTGTAAAATATATGCATATATACACATTATTTACACACTCATATACACACACAACAAACAAAAAGACAAATTATAACCTCTGTAAGTTTGTTTATGTTTGCAAAATCTTCTTATAATTATATATAGTATTGAAGTTGACAGCTTCCTTCTAGTGCAGTTAAGGCCTATATCCACTTTATACCCTGCATATAGGATGAATGACATGCATTTTGGTATTTTGCATGTAACACATCATCTTTTATATTTTTAAAGTTTTACCTGGATTATTAGATTAATTCCTTCTCACTCAATTCACATACTTCAGTCCTAATGCTCAGTACCTGTAAATGATACTCTACTGAGAGAGAGAGTGATTTTTAAATCAATAATGTGGTTAAAAGAGGTACCTAGTATTGGTCCCAATCCAATATGACTGAAAGTATAATAAAGTAAATCTAAACATAGATATTCACAAAAGAAAGACATGTGAGTTCACAGAAGATGATGGCCATCCCAGTCAAGACAATACAGTTTAAAACACAATGCACTGTTCTGAGACCTTTTCACTGTTCTGAGGCTTTTGAGATGCAGCCTCTCAATAAAGAGAGTTTGTTTTGTAAGCTATGAAAATATAAAATATCAATGCTTAAAGTTTACAAATGTTCTGCTGGAATTATAAGAGTTTCTTTTACAGGTGAAAAGTATCTGTCATTACCTTTTCCAGGGTAATTTTGGTTTCTTAGATATTTGCTCTATACTTATTTAATTTAGACAATTTCAGATTATTGCTTTTTAAAACTGATGTTTTCCCTCCCCTGTATTTTCTCTACTTCAGTGTCTCAAGATAAATACATTTCTTTCTTTCTCATATCCTATAGTTCAGTACCAATCCAATTATTTAATCTTAGTCTCTGGGTCTCTGCATTTATATTTATATTATAATTATATAATATAATCGTTCCTAATTGTTTTGTCCTCCTCAATAAATTCATAGTCATAAACTGCACTTCATCTATTAAATTTTAATTGGAAAGATAATCTATGCTCCTTAAAAGTTTATGTTCTATATATTTGGATTAAAGTATTCCAATAATTTCTGATTAATTAAGCAAGTAGCATACTGTCATGAGTTCTGTATAATCTTTTTTGAAAATTTTTATATATTTTTAATTTTTATTAATTTTTTATTAAATTCTTATATACATTGACATTCCAAATGTTACCCCATTCTACTTATTTATTTATTTATTTATTTATTTATTTATTTATTTATTTTTCTGACCCACTACATTTGCAGTCTTGCATATGAACTATGGCTTTCCATTTTATGAAATATAATGACTTTCACTGAGAAAAATGTGTCAGTTCCTCTTACATAGACTAGAAGAATTGCCATATTTTGG
>NW_022196891.1:39511067-39516445 GCF_008632895.1 Mastomys coucha | reverse complement strand
AAAACCATTCACTGTTCCCTACCTCCCCCCATAACCACCCCACCCTCTCCCAATTCCTGGCACTGGAATTTCCCTATATCGGGGCATAGAAACTTCACAGGGCCAAGGTCCTCTCCACCGACTTGGCCATCCTCTGCTATACACATGCTGATGGAGCCATGAGTCCCCCCATGTATACTCTTTGATTGGAGTTTTAGTCCCTGGGAGCTCTGAGGGTACTAGTTAGATAATATTGTTGTTCTTGCTAAGGGGCTGCAAACTCTTCAGCTCCTTGCGCCCTTTCTCTAGCTCCTTCATTGGGGACCCTGTACTCAGTCCAATGGATGTCTGTGAGCCTCTACTTCTGAATTAGTCAGGTACTGTCAGAGCCTCTCCAGAGACAGCTATATCAGGCTCCTGTCAGTCAGCACTTGCTGATATAAACAATAGTATCTGGATTTGATGATTGAATATGGTGGAGCAGTCTCTGGATTGTCCTTCCTTCAGTCTCTGCTCCATAGCTTGTCTCTGAAAATCCTTCCATAGGTATTTTGTTCCCCCTTTTAAGAAGGAACAAATTATCCAGATTTTGGTCTTCCTTCTTCTTGAGTTTCTTGTGGTTTGTGGATTGTACTTTGTGTATTCCGATCTTCTAGGCTAATATCCACTTATCAGAGAATGCATACCATGTGTGTTCTTTTGTGATTGGGTTACCTCACTCAGGATGATTTTCTCCAGGTATATCAATTTACCTAATAATTTCATAAATTCATTGTTTTTAATAACTGAGTAGTACTCCATTATGTAGATGTACCACAATTTCTGTATCCATTCCTCTGTTGAGGAATATCTAGATTGTTTCCAGTTTCTGGTTATTATAAATAAGGCTGCTATGAACATGGTGGAGCATGTGTCCTTATTACATATTGGAGCATCTTCTGGGTATATGCCCAGGAGTGGTATAGCTGTGTACTCTGGTAGAAAAATGTCCAATTTCTGGAGGAATCACCAAACGGATTTCAAAGTGGTTGTAACAGCTTGCAATTCTACTAGCAATGAAGGAGTGTTCCTCTTTCTCCTCAACCTCTCCAGCATCTGTTGTCACCTGAGTTTTTTATGCTAGTCATTCTGACTGGTTTGAGGTGGAATCTCAGGGTTGTTTTGATTTGCATTTCCCTTGATGACTAAGGATGTTGAACATTTCTTTAGGTGCTTCCCAGCTATTCGGTATTCATCAGTTGAGAATTCTTTGTTTAGCTCTGCACACCATTTTTTAATCAGGTTATTTGTTTCTCTGGAGTCTAACTTCTTGAGTTCTTTGTATATATTGGATATTAGCCCTCTATCAGATATAGAATTGGTAAAAGATCTTTTCCCAATTTGTTGGTTGCCATTTGTTTTGTCCTATTGACAGTGTCTTTTGCCTTACAGAAACTTTGCAATTTTATGAAGTCCCATTTGTTGATTCTTGATCTTTGAGCATAAGCTATTGTTCTTCTGTTCAGGAAAGTTTCCCCTGTGCCTATGTGATCGAGGTTCTTCCCCACTTTCTTTCTATTACTTTGAGTGTATCCAGTTTTATGTGGAGGCCCTTGATCCACTTGGCCTTGAGCTTTGTACAAGGAGATAGAATGGATCAATTTGCCTTCTTCTAAATGCTAACCGCCAGTTGAGCAAGCACCATTTATTAAAATGCTGTCTTTTTTCCACTGGATGATTTTTGCTCCTTTGTCAATAATCCAAGTGGCCATAGCTTTATGGGTTCATTATTGGGTCTTCAATTCTATTCCATTGATCTACCTGCCTGTCACTGTACCAATACCATGCAGTTTTTATCACAATTGCTTTGTAGATTAAGGTCTGGGATGGTGGTTCCACCAGAGGTTCCTTTCTTGTTGAGAATACTTTTGGCTATCCTGGGATTTTTGTTATTCCAGATGAATTTGCAAATTGCTCTTTCTAAGTCTGTGAAGAAATGAGTTAGAATTTTGATGGGGAATGCATTGAATCTGTAGATTGCTTTTGGCAGGATGGCCATTTTTACTATATTAATCCTGCCAGTCCATGTGCATGGGAGATCTTGCCATCTTCTGAGATCTTCATTAATTTCCTTCTTCAGAGATTTGAAGTTCTTGTCAAACAGATTTTTACTTGCTTAATTAGAGTCATACCAAGGTATTTTATATTATTTGCGATTACTCTGAAGGGTGTTGTTTCCATAATTTCTTTCTCAGCCTGTTTAACCTTTGTGTAGAGGAAGGCCACTGATTTGCTTGAGTTCATTTTATATCTAGCTACTTGGTTGAAGTTGCTTGTCAGGTTTAGGAGCTCTCTGGTGGAATTTTTGGGGTCACTTAAGTATATTATCATATCATCAGCAAATAGTGATAATTAGACTTCTTCCTTTCCAATTTGTATCCCTTTGATCTCCTTTTGTTGT
This sequence comes from Mastomys coucha, assembly GCF_008632895.1. Classification (NCBI taxonomy): domain Eukaryota; kingdom Metazoa; phylum Chordata; class Mammalia; order Rodentia; family Muridae; genus Mastomys; species Mastomys coucha. Next base: position 39,514,026 of record NW_022196891.1, on the reverse strand, counting down.
CTAATTGCTCTGCTTAGGACTTCAAATGCAATATTGAATAGGTAGGGAGAGAGTGGGCAGCCTTGTCTAGTCCCTGATTTTAGTGGGATTGCTTCAAGTTTCTCTCCATTAGGTTTGATGTTCGCTACTGTTTGGCTGTGTATTTCTTTTACTATGTTTAAGTATGGGCCTTGAATTCCTGATCTTTCCAAGACTTTTATCATGAAGGGATGTTGGATTTTGTCAAATGCTTTCTCAGCATCTAATGAGATGGACCATATGTTTTTTCCCCCTTTGAGTTTGTTTTTATAGTGAATTACATTGATGGATTTCCAAATATTGAACCATCCCTGCATCCCTTGGATGAAGCCTACTTGATCATGATGGATGATTGTTATAATATATTCTTGGATTCGGTTTATAAGAATTTTACTGAATATTTCTGCATTGATATTCATAAGGGAAATTGGTCTGAAGTTTTCTTTTTTGTTAGGTCTTTAGGTGGTTTAGGTATAAGAGTAATTGTGGCTTCATAGAATGAATTGGGTAGAGTACCTTCTGTTTCTATTTTGTAGAATATTTTGAGGAGTATTAGTATTAGCTCTTCTTTGAAGATCTGATAAAACTCTGCACTAAACCCATCTGGTCCTGGGCATTTTTTTTTTTTTTTTTGGTTGGGAGAGTATTAATGACTGCTTCTATTTCATTAGCAGATATGGGACTGTTTAGATCATTCATCTGATCTTGATTTAACTTTGGTACCTTCTATCTGTCTAGAAAATTCTCCATTTCATCCAGGTTTTCCAGTTTTGTTGTGTACAGGCTTTTGTAGTAGGATCTCATGATTTTTTGGATTTCCTCAGTGTCTGTTGTTATGTCTCCCTTTTCAATTCTGATCTTGTTAATTAGGATACTGTCTCTGTGCCCTCTAGTTAGTCAGGCTAAGGGTTTAATCTATTTTGTTGATTTTCTCAAAGAACCAGCTCCTGGTTTGGTTGATTCTTTGTATAGTTGCTTTTGTTTCTATTTGGTTGATTTCAGCCCCGAGTTTGATTATTTCCTGCCTTTGACTCCTCTTGGGTGAATTTGCTTCTTTTTGTTCTAGAGCTTTCAGATGTGCTTTCAAATTGCTCTCTCCAGTTTCTTTTTGTAGGCACTAAAAGCTTTGAGTTTTCCTCTTAGGACAGCTTTCATTGTGTCCCATAAGTTTGCATATGTTGTGGCTTCATGTTCATTAAACTCTAGAAAGTCTTTAATTTCTTTATTTCTTCCTTGACCAAGCTGTCATTGAGAAGAGTGTTGTTGAGCTTCTAAGTATGTGTGGGGATTCTTTGTTTATGTTGTTATTGAGGAGCAGCCTTAGTCCATGTTGATCTGATAGGATGCCAGGAATTATTTCAATCTTCTTGTATCTGTTGAGGCCTGATTTGTGACCAATTATATGGTCAATTTTGGAGAAGGTACCATGAGGAGCTATGAAGAAGGTATATCCTTTTGTTTTAGGATAAAAAGTTCTACAGATATCTGTTAAATCCATCTGTTTCATAACTTCTGTTAGTATCACCGTGTCTTTGTTTATTTTCTGTTTCCATGATCTGTCCATTGCATAGAGTGGGGTGTTGAAATCTTTCACTATTATTGTGTGTGGTGCAACGTGTGCTTTGAGCTTTAGCAAAGTTTCTTGTATGAATATAGTTGCCCTTGCATTTGGAGCATACAGGTTCAGAATTGAAAGTTCATCTTGGTAGGTATCTCCTTATCTTTTTTGATCACTTTAGGGTGAAAGTCGATTTTATTCGATATTAGAATGGCTACTCCAGCTTTTTTCTTGGGACCATTGGCTTGGAGAATTGTTTTCCATCCCTTTATACTAAGGTAGTATCTATCTTTGTCACTCAGGTGGGTTTCCTGCATGCAACAAAATGTGCATCCTGTTTACGTATACAGCCTGATAGTCTATGTCTTTTTATTGGGGAATTGAGTCCATTGATATTAATAGATATTAAGGAAAGGTAATTGTTGGTTCCTATTATTTTTGTTGGTACGGTTGGAAATCTGTTCATGTGGCTATCTTCTTTAAATTTTGTTGGAAAATTGCTTTTTTGCTTTTTCTAGGACTTAATTTCACTTCTTGTGTTGAAGTTTTCCATTTATTATCCTCTGAAGGGCTGGATTTGTGGAAATATATTGTGTAAATTTGGTTTGGTCATGGAATACTTTGGTTTCTCCATCTATGGTAATTGAGAGTTTTGCTGTATATAGTAGCCTGGGCTGGCATTTGTCTACCACAAAGGCACCGGTCTACCACAAAGAGCTGGGAAGCTCTGTCAGGCCACCTACAGAATAGTTTACCTTATTTTTGTTTCCTGTATTTCACTACATTGTGTGATTTTTAACTGCATTAGACATTATAATCCTATATATTTGACTCTATTTTATGTATGGAAAATTTTGGGTTTTTTTCACCTTCACTATCTTTTCTAGAAGTAGAGTTTCTGGACATGTTTATTACTTAAATCTATTGCAATAATACCTATAGTTCATGATAAACTACACATTTTAGGGGTACAAAGAAAAAGAGAATGGTAAGCATGAGTCCTTTTAAATATCACTAGTTCTTCAGAAATACAGATCATTCTAATAAACAGTTTCTATAGTGGATAATGACAAATAAATTTCATAATTTGTAACTACACAGGGCTTTCTATTCTATTTTTAACAGAGCCCGGATAACAGAAATTCTATACATCATTGAGCAATAGAATTAAAATAATTAACAGCAAGAAATAGCTACAAAATGTATTTTTGTATAATTCTCAATTAATCCCTTCTTTAATATCATATTGGGAGATATGGATGCTGATCATATAGCACAGACCAGGTTCGTTGCGGGGACCTCATTTTCTGCGGGATGAGAGTTCTGGTCAGGTGGGCAACAAGTCGGTGAATGACAGACAGAGTTGACACAAGGGTGTGCTGA